>NW_027361784.1:46250000-46705000 GCF_039654945.1 Dendrobates tinctorius | reverse complement strand
AGAATGGGCAGACTGGTTCGAGCTGATAGAAAGGCAACAGTGACTCAAATTGCCACCCGTTACAACCAAGGTAGGCAGAAGAGCATCTCTGAACGCACAGTGCGTCGAACTTTGAGGCAGATGGGCTACAGCAGCAGAAGGCCACACTGGGTACCACTCCTCTCAGCTAAGAACAGGAAACTGAGGCTACAATTTGCACAAGCTCATCGAAATTGGACAGTAGAAGATTGGAAAAACGTTGCCTGGTCTGATGAGTCTCGATTTCTGCTGCGACATTCGGATGGTAGGGTCAGAATTTGGCGTAAACAACATGAAAGCATGGATCCCTCCTGCCTTGTATCAACGGTTCAGGCTGGTGGTGGTGGTGTCATGGTGTGGGGAATTTTTTCTTGGCACTCTTTGGGCCCCTTGGTACCAATTGAGCATCGTTGCAACGCCACAGCCTACCTGAGTATTGTTGCAGTGCTGGAGTGATGCAACTAATATAAGACCCTGTGCTCAGTCCTATGTTATCGAGACCTCTCCTTTGGTCTCCAGCAGTTTGTGACCTGCCAGATTGCACCAGTGTTTGCTGGAGCGAGCCGACGGTCACTATTCAATGCAGGTCTATGAGAACTTCGTTCTGGTTATCATAGAATTGCATTGAGAGCCTGTGACCATTACCTCTGGCATCCGGTCAGGCAGAAGTTGCTTTCACAAAATGGTGGTGCGGGATCGGAATGGCGCTGGGAATAGCTGAAGACAGTATATGGTAAGTATATTAGGTGTAAAAAATAAATAAGTAAAGCACAAATAAGGACTAACACAAGTGTATAAAATTATGTATGTTATATAAATTGAAAGCCTGATGGAATATGTACCAATGTGGGATTGAAAGAAGGCCCTCAAGAATGGCAACTACCCCAAGGCTCAGTTCAGGAAAATGCAAACCTAAATGGGTAAAATAAGCGACTTTTAAATTTAATAATTAAAAATCCTTTGTTATTAAGAACGGGGAGTTTAACTTTGCTGCTCGTAGCCTAGGATACGGCCACTGCTACAGTCTTACAGCAGTGGCCAGTCTCTTATGCAAGGACCACAGCACTTAAATGCTTTCTGCACTGCTCTGAAGCTGGCTGGGATCTCTGGGGTGCTTCTCATACCCGTGCTGCAGAGGCAGAGCGGTGTCTGCTAGCAACAACGAAGAATTCACAGTTCGAACCAGAGGGGCTACCATCTTGTCTGAACCATCCAACTCTTGACTATCTCACTTTAGGCAAGCTGGGGATCGGTGTGCTTCTGATTGAGAACTTAGGACAACCTCTCTTAATATGTACATTTTGCAAGTTTTTTTTCACTGGAAAACAGGGGGTGCACAGTTTTCTATGAAGCAGGGACTGCTGCACAAGCTGAGTGTTGTAGTGGCTGCAGTGTTTTCTTTCACAGCAACAAACCTGGCCACTCGCTGTGCAGAAAACCAGGAACTGCCCAGTCGCCATACACCTGGACATGGAGACCCCCCCCCCCCCCCCCCCCCCCATATCCATTACTGATCCCAAGTTTTCATTCTTTGCTGATAGCTGGCAGTATGGAGCCCTAGATATATTTTCTGTCCCATGCTCACTTGATGTGTATATTTATGTATGTAGATAAGCGCCGCAGGCTTTTAAGGTGTGACTTTCGGAGTGTTTCGCTTAGATAAGACGCTGGCATGAAACTGCCCAAAACAGCAGAAATACAAGCTCCGCTATGTTGTGTTTTGTACATTTCTAGGCCTAGAGATGGCCTCTGCTGTGTTTTTTTTTTTTTTTTCACTACAGGGCCTTAGGAGATTCGGATAAGTTTAATTACATATGTTGGGAATCAATGGACATTGTGGTCATACAAATAAGATCACCTGGAAATGCTATTAAAGGGATTGTTTCATTTACAGTTATTTTGTGTTAACTTCTGTACCGGCAAATAACACTCAGCTATGCTCCTTCCCTACTGTTTCCATGCCGGCTTCTGGTGTTTAACGTGACTGCATTGGTGATGTGACGTTGACACTGGTCTCCACAAGAGAAATTGACATGCTGCAGTCTGGAAAGATGCGCCACAAGTCCGTCTCCGCTGGTGATCCACGGATGTATAGTGGACATGGGATTTCTTGAAATCCCATCCACTATGCTGTAGCATCTGGCTGCTGCACTGCATAAATACGCAGTGTCAAACCCGCAGCAGTTCCCGATCGTGGGCACATACTCTTAGTCAAGCGTACAAGGTGGGAGTGCAGAAAGCTGAAGCCAAAGGATTGGATCTGTGTTCAGCAATTGGTGACTGGCAGCATACAGACTGAAAGACCTGTAACAGATGCGCATAGGCCGCCACAGTTCTCTATTGTTTTATCCTTCCTGACAACATTGGCCATTGAAGGATTTTTGTTTTTCATTGCTTTGTGGCACAAAATCAGAAAATGTAAGACCTTTTGTACAAATGTTTTACATAAAAACCTCCTTTGGAGTTATGGAGCCATAGGGAGATGGAATGCATGGAAATATAGGTCTTTATCTCTAAACGGCTGCACATCCCACCCAGCACATTCAGCCACACTTCTCACAGCATTGGAGCCGCCTTCACTCACAGCTGAAGGCCACATTTACACCATATATTCACACAAAAATACATGGCGATGTATTCAGAAAACAGCCTTTACATAGAGCTCATGGTGCAAATTTGTTTTCAATTGCAATGTTTGAACATGGCTTTTTTTTTTTTTTTTTTGTAGCGATTTCCCTAAATGCAGCAAAACCAGTGTTTTTTCTTAACCGTGTTGGAATTTGGAGCAAAAATGCTAAGTTTGCAGCCGATAAGTTAACGGGAACAAGTTCCTCAGTCAAGACCTTCAATTCATTTGCTGTAGCTGCAACAAAATTTGTTTCCGTCTTGGGAGGTCCTAACACCTCCTTGTCTTACATGATCTTCTATGTGACTTTAGCCTAGACCGAGAACTATTGCATGACATTATACCTGAACAACTTTGTATAGGCTTGCAAGGAATTAATCACACTTCACTTTATGCGCCATGGATATATAGGCTTGTGTTTGCATATAAAGAAAGATGGTAATCCGCTCCGCTGGCCTATTGTGCTCCTCTAGGTCTTTCCTATTGTTGTGTTAAATTTAACTTGTGCTCAAAAGATGTGTTTAGAAGTGACTGGGTCCTGCTTATCTGATCATTTCCTGCCTTTGGGGGGGTTGTTTTCATTGCATTTTGCTGCAAATGGATATTTTATGTTAAAATGTGGACATACAGGTTTTGCCCTGCTGCTTGGACCCATGCATAGTTTCCCAGCAAATTTTTATTTTATTTTTATTGTTTTCTGATCACACAGCTTGGACGAGTGTTTCATCTGTCCATGTACCTGCAAATATCTGTGGCGATAAAGATTTTGTTGCACAACGCCCGGACCTTTGCAAAACCTTCTATGCTTTAGGGATTGGGGATCATTTATAATCTTTAGAAAAGTCTCGGATCTGTTTACACATTGCGTTTTTGCTGCGTTTTTTTAAAATTGCAAATTAAAAGCTGCCTAAAAGTGGTGAGATTTCAGAAATCTCATGCACGGATTTATTTTTTCCCCTGACTGAATTGGAAAACTTTTTTTCCCCCCCCCCCAACACTGCAGCATGCCACTTCCTTCAGATTTTTTTGCAGCTTTTGTTTTTTTCTATTACCCATAGAAAGCAAAATGAGTTAAGTGTGTAAACGTTGCTATCAGTTATTGCGGCGTTTTAGTGGGGAATAACATGCAGGTTCAGCACGATATGAAAGCCATTTTCTTTTTGTGATTTTTCTGAACTTTAAACCCAAAATGTCTTGGTCTTTTCAGCTGAGGATGGCTGTTAAAATTACTACAATTTAATTAAATTTAGTGATATGTTAAAGTAAACATTGGTCGGCCGTTGAGTTATTCAGGTAGTGTGTGAAACTAAGCAATGTCCGCCCTACAAAATTCGCTGCCAATGTCTTAGGGGTACCGTCACACTTGGCGACACACCAGCGATCCCGACAAAGATGCGACCTGGTGGGGATCGCTGGTGCGTCGCTACGAGGTCGCTAGTAAGATGTCAAACAGTCAGATCTCAACAGCGACGCAGCTTTAGGTAAACTATTTTTGACCAATTCAACACCCCCCTACCCCTCGGTTACATTTGTAGTTTTTTTTTTTTTTTTTTCTTTCATGAACTCAAAATTTTTGCTTAAAATAGTCATTTTTTTTTTTTCAGAAATGAAAATCTTTTCCCCAATAAATAAGCTGATCAATTTTCCTTTTTTCCCCAAAAATGTTTTATAGTGTCACATACACCTTGCACTGTTAATGCTTATATGGTGGAAGCAAAGCTGAACCTTTAACTTTTGTAAAACGCAGCAAAAGATGCTTTTAGGCGGCAGCAAATAAAAGCAACGTGTGATCATTGCTCTAAACTGATTTCAGAGGTTATGTAACTCGTAAATGGTCCAGCTAGATTGGTTTTCTGTGGCATAAAGGGGGGGGCGACATTGCTGTGCCATAATGTGAGTACCCAACATCTAGCTTTCTCTGTTTTATTGCTTCTCTGATACGTTTAGAGAGGGCGGCATTGGGAAAAGTGTTCTCATAACTGAAAATGTTCAGATTAATGTACTTCTGAGTGTGATACAGGGTAACGTAAGCGACTTTATGAGGGGGCCGAGGAAGTGATGCAAAGGAAACAAGCGTGGGAATGAGCTGCTCATAGCTCAGGGCAGAGTTGTGATGTGGAGAGGTGGGAGAACAGCCCAGATGGGGGCAGAGATTTTATGTGGTGTGTGGGTTAACTATTGGGTATACAAAAGGACATGGACCAAAAACGGTGTACACACATTACATAAAAAGAGAAACCTCAGCTGCCGTATGTGTTTCTGCGTGTGTGTATGTAAATATACACTTAGGCCTCTTTCACACATCCGGTTTTTGTAATCCGGCACGATGCGGCGAAATTTTTAAGAACCGGATCCAGCATCGGATCCGGTTTTAGAATCATAGAATCATAGAATCATAGAATCGTAGAGTTGGAAGGGACCTCCTGGGCCATCTGGTCCAACCCCCTGCTCAAAGCAGGATTCGCTAAATCATCCCAGTCAGATGTCTGTCCAGCCTCTGTTTGAAGACTTCCATTGAAGGAGAACTCACCACTTCTCGTGGCAGCCTGTTCCACTCATTGATCACTCTAACTGTCAAAAAGTTTTTTCTAATATCTAATCTGTGTCTCCTCCCATTCAGTTTCATCTCATTGCTTCTAGTCTTTCCTTGTGCAAATGAGAATAAAGTTGATCCTTCTACAATGTGACAGCCCTTTAGATATTTGTAGACAGCTATTAAGTCTCCTCTCAGTCTTCTCTTTTGCAAACTAAACATTCCCAAATCCTGCAACCTTTCCTCATAAGACAGGGTTTGCAGACCGGTCACCATTCTGGTCGCTCTTTTCTGAACTTGCTCCAGTTTGTTGATGTCTTTTTTAAAATGTGGTGCCCAAAACTGGACACAATATTCCAGATGAGGTCTGACCAAAGAGGAGTAGAGGGAAATAATGACTTCACGTGATCTAGACTGTATGCTTCTGTTAATACATCCTAGAATTGCATTTGCCTTTTTTGCTGCTGCATCACACTGTTGACTCATATTCAGTCTGTGATCTATTAGTATACCCAAGTCTTTTTCACATGTGCTGTCACTTAGCCCTATTCCTCCCATTCTATATATGCTTTTTCCATTTTTATTGCCCAGATGTAGTACTTTGCATTTCTCCCTGTTAAAAACCATTCTGTTAGTTGCTGCCCACTTCTCCAGTTTATTTAAATCTTTTTGAATCCTCTCTCTCTCTTCTCTAGTATTAGCTATCCCTCCTAGCTTTGTGTCATCAGCAAATTTAATCAGTTTACCCTCAATTCCTTCATCTAAATCGTTGATAAAGATGTTGAACAATACAGGGCCCAGGACAGAGCCCTGTGGTACCCCACTTGAGACATTCTTCCAACTGGATGTGCAGCCATTTACGACCACTCTTTGGGTCCGATCACTAAGCCAGTTATGAATCCACCTAACAGTTGCCTTGTCCATTCCATACTTAATCATTTTTTCAATAAGGATTGTATGAGAGACTTTGTCAAATGCTTTGCTGAAGTCAAGATATACTATATCTACAGCATTTCCTTGATCCACCCAATCAGTGATACCGTCATAGAAGGAAATTAAGTTAGTCTGACATGACTTATTAGTTAAAAACCCATGCTGACTCTGTTTAATCACTTCATTCTTATCCAGGTATTGACATACATGTTGTTTAATAATTTGTTCAAAGATCTTTCCTGGTATAGAAGTCAGACTCACTGGCCTATAGTTACCTGGGTCCACCTTCTTCCCCTTTTTGAAGATAGGAACAACATTTGCTCTTCTCCAGTCTTCTGGCACTTCTCCTGTTCTCCAAGAATTTTCAAAGATTATAGAGAGGGGTTCAAAAATTTCTTCTGCTATCTCCTTCAGCACTCTGGGGTGTAATTCATCTGGACCTGGAGACTTGAATTCATTTAGGCTAGCTAAGTGTTTCCTCACTATCTTTCTGTTTATAGATATCCTGGATTCTTCTATTCCCTTAATAGGACAGTGAATAACAGTTGATGTTACATTTCCTTTCTGAGAGAAAACAGATGCAAAATAGGAATTTAAAAGTTCAGCCTTCTCAACATCCTGTCTTACCATTTCATCATTTTCATCCTGTAAAAATCCTATAGCATCTTTGACTTTTCTTTTACTTTTGACATATCCCCAAAATCCTTTATTATTGCTTTTGACATCTCTTGCAAGCCTCAATTCATTTTCAGCTTTAGCTAATCTGATTTGTGCCCTGCAGGTTCTGCAGACAGCATTATATTCTTCTTTAGATATGCCTCCCTCTTTCCATTTTATAAACATTTTTTTCTTCCTTTTTAGCATGTGCTTAAGTTCTGTGTTCATCCATCCTGGTTTCCTTAACTGCTTCCTATTCTTCCCTCTTTTCGGAATTGTTAACAACTGTGCTTTGAGAATTTCATTTTTCAAGATTTCCCATCCTTCCTGGACATTTTTGTCTTTAAGGATATCCAGCCATTGGATCCCTCCAATTCTCTTTCTGAATCCCTTAAAATCTGCCTTTCTGAAATCTAACCTTGACGTCTGAGTCTTCACAGGTCTTCCGCCTCTAGTTATCCAAAATTCTAAAATAGCATGGTCGCTACCTCCTAGGGTCCCAGCCACTTTTACCTCCTCAACCATTTCCTCCCTGTTTATAAGGATTAGATCCAAGGTAGCAGTTCCCCTTGTTTTCTCCCTTACCTTTTGGAAGATAAAGTTGTCAGCAAGAGAGGATAAGAATTTCCTTGACCTGTTAGTTTTGCCTGAGAGAGATTCCCAACAAATGTCTGGATAGTTGAAATCTCCCATGACAACTATGTCATATTTTTTGGAGAACTTGGCCATTTGATGCATAAAGAGTTCATCCATAGCTTCAGCTTGCACAGGCGGCCTGTAGTAAATGCCTACAATGGTGTCCTTTCCATTGTTCTGTCCTTGTATTCTTACCCAAACAGTTTCCACAGAACTCCCAGTCTCTGAAGCTTCAATCTCTGTGCAGATATACGCGTTTCTAACATACAATGCGACACCCCCTCCTCGTTTATCAAGTCTGTTTCTTGCAAATAAGTTGTATCCTTCTAGTCTTGTATTCCAATCATGTGTATTGTCCCACCAAGTTTCAGTGATTCCAATGACATCATATTTCTTTTCCTGTGTTAGTAGTTCCAATTCTCCTTGTTTGTTGCCCATGCTTTGTGCATTAGTATAGAAACATTTTAGTTTGTGATTGGTTTCTCTTTCTCCAATATTTTTATTAATTAGATTCTTTCGTCTTTGTTCTTCCTTTCCACTTCTAATAGCAGAGTTCTCAATAGCATTTGTCAGGTGTATGGCTTTTTCTGGTCTTTTGCTTCCCTTCCCATGTTGTTCTAGTTTAAAGCTCTCCTTACAAGTGTAGCAAGGCGACTTCCAAATACATGCTTACCAGTCTTCGTAAGGTGCACCCCATCTCTAGCAAGTAGTCCATCGTATAAGTAGTTCACTCCGTGATCCAGGAATCCAAATCGTTGCTGACGGCACCATCGACGTAGCCAGTTGTTCACCTGCAGAATCTTATTCCACCTCCTTGTTCCATGGCCATCCACTGGGAGGATGGAAGAGAAGACCACCTGCGCTCCCAGTTCTTTCACTTTCTTGCCTAAGTCTTCAAAGTCTCTGCAGATGGTTTCCAGGTCGTTTCTTGCAGTGTCATTTGTCCCCACATGTAGTAGCAGGAATGGGTAGTCATCTGTAGGTCTGAAGAGTCCTGATATCCTGTCAGACACATCTTTAATTTTTGCACCTGGAAGACAACACATTTCTCTTGAAGTTATATCCGGTCTGCAGATAGCGGCCTCAGTTCCTCTCAACAGGGAATCCCCCATGACCACCACTCTCCGTTTCTTCTTCACAACATTTTTCTTTCTCCATCCAGGAGGACTCTGAAGGCGTACAAGGTTGCTGCTTGTTGGCAAAGTCTTATCCTGATGTATTTCTTCATTGTTTTCCTGCGTGAGAGCCTGGTACTGGTTTCTGAGCAGTATGGGTGCTGACTGCCTCCTGATCCTCCTGCTTCTCTGGGTCACATGTCTCCATTCCTCTGTTTCTTCAGGTGCACTTCGAATTTCTTCTCTTTCTGTAACATGAAGAGATAATTCTGCTCTGTCCAAGAACTCTTCACCTTCCTTAATGATCTTCAACGTAGCTAACCTCTCTTCGAGATTTTGCAACTTTTCCTCCAACAGGGACACAAGCTTGCATTTGTGGCATGTGAAGTTTGGCTTTTCCACTGGTAAGTCTGTGAACATGTAGCAAGAAATGCAGCTCACCAAATGGCTCCTGGCCTCTTCCATCTTGAGATTTCTTAAAAACGATGAAAGATGAGCCCACAGAGACTCTTCACTTATCCCAGAAGGCACTGGGAATATGCAAATGATCTCCTCAAGACTCTTCCCCTGGTTTTCCGATTTCCTCTTTTCAGCTGCAACGGCGAAAACCCAGTGATCGTTGAGCTCGCGGAGACTCTTCACTTATCCCAGAAGGCACTGGGAATATGCAAATGATCTCCTCAAGACTCTTCCCCTGGTTTTCCGATTTCCTCTTTTCAGCTGCAACGGCCAAAACCCAGTGATCGTTGAGCTCGCGGAGACTCTTCACTTATCCCAGAAGGCACTGGGAATATGCAAATGATCTCCTCAAGACTCTTCCCCTGGTTTTCCGATTTCCTCTTTTCAGCTGCAACGGCGAAAACCCAGTGATCGTTGAGCTCGCGGAGACTCTTCACTTATCCCAGAAGGCACTGGGAATATGCAAATGATCTCCTCAAGTCTCTTCTCCTGGTTTTCCGATTTCCTCTTTTCAGCTGCAACGGCCAAAACCCAGTGATCGTTGAGCTCGCGGAGACTCTTCACTTATCCCAGAAGGCACTGGGAATATGCAAATGATCTCCTCAAGACTCTTCCCCTGGTTTTCCGATTTCCTCTTTTCAGCTGCAACGGCCAAAACCCAGTGATCGTTGAGCTCGCGGAGACTCTTCACTTATCCCAGACGGCACTGGGAATATGCAAATGATCTCCTCAAGACTCTTCCCCTGGTTTTCCGATTTCCTCTTTTCAGCTGCAACGGCCAAAACCCAGTGATCGTTGAGCTCGCGGAGACTCTTCACTTATCCCAGAAGGCACTGGGAATATGCAAATGATCTCCTCAAGACTCTTCCCCTGGTTTTCCGATTTCCTCTTTTCAGCTGCAACGGCCAAAACCCAGTGATCGTTGAGCTCGCGGAGACTCTTCACTTATCCCAGAAGGCACTGGGAATATGCAAATGATCTCCTCAAGACTCTTCCCCTGGTTTTCCGATTTCCTCTTTTCAGCTGCAACGGCCAAAACCCAGTGATCGTTGAGCTCGCGGAGACTCTTCACTTATCCCAGAAGGCACTGGCCCATAAGCTTTCATGGTCGCCGCATCGTGCCGGATGGTTATGCGTCGTGTTCGGTTGCTGCCGGACACGGCATAAATTAGCCGTCCGGCATCTGCAAAAAACGTTCTCTGCAACGTTTTTTTGTCAGCGCCGGACCGGCTTTTTCCACAGCGCATGCCCGGACTCTGTGAATGTTAACCCCACAAGTGCCCGGCGAGAGAGAGATCTCTGTCACCCGGACACTTGTGAGAGATCTCTCTCGCCGGGCACTTGTGGGGTTAACACTCACAGTGTCTGGGTGAGAGAGAGAGATCTCTCTGTGGGGTTAACCCCACAAGTGCCCGGCAAGAGAGAGATTCTCTCGCCTGGACACTAAGTGTTAACCCCCCCATGTCTCTCTCTCTCCACCCCCCTCTCCCCTCCCCTCTTCTATCCTCTCCTCCCCTCCCCTCACCTCCCTTTCAGCAGCTGTCTCTCATCGGCTGCCTCTGTCCACCTCGTCCTGCGGCTCCTTTAAATAATGTCCGAGCCGTATCTCTCGCCGCACACACATCCGGTGTCACGGCTGCAGGCCGGATCCGGCGGCCCAGCTTTTCGCCGCACGCCGCCGGACCCCACACACCGGATGTGTGAAAGTAGCCTTATTAAATAACATAATTTTCTCCTGCCAGTCATTCATATAACTAGTCGATGTATTGTAAGGCGAGGGTGAAATACAACTCACTCACTGACCAGCCTATGACAGACATAATATTCTGCATCACCTGAGTAGACATATCCATTCGGTCCTATAATTGAGCCTGTATTATGATTTGCTGTGGTCTCCCATCTATTTCCTTGATTTTCCTTGCAATTAGTGCTGCTAGATTCTTGTCTTACATGAAGATGCACGTAGGCAGAGACCGATCAGTCCTGGGCTGCGATGGGGTGAAGCTGCCGGGGCTCCCTCTGTCTGACTTGTCCCCTGTTCTGCCCAGTTCTTGTGATTAGTTTTTTCTTCCCCATCAGTTTTACGATTACTGTGTTGTTTTTTTTTCTCTTGAGGTGAAGATGTTGACTGTTATATTTTTTTACTCTTTCCTAGTGCTAGCGCCTCCACCTCCCGCGCCACCTCTCCCAATGCCAGCATATACCTTCAAACCGCCGCCAAGGCCAGATTTTGGCACCTCAGGAAGGACTATCAAGCTGCAGGCCAACTTTTTTGAAATGGACATTCCCAAAATAGAGATTTACCATTATGAAATAGATATCAAGCCGGAGAAATGCCCCAGAAGAGTGAACAGGTAAGAAGCTTTATATGGACAGATGATAGAGCTTAAGGTGTCTTTCTTACCTGTAAAAATCCAGTATACCCCAAGAATATCTGACAAGCAAGTATAATAGTGTAGCTAAACAAGGCAATCATTGGCATCGATTATCCAATGAACAAAAATAATTGTCAATTACACAAGATGTCCTGTTGACAATATGGAAACTGTATGGGGATTAACTAATTATATTAATGATTTTTAATCCCCATACAGTTTGCATTTGTCACCCCTCTCCTCCGAGTACTCTTCTGTTTCACCTTCATCTAGAATATGGAGACTGACGGACACACTTGTGCCGCACTTCTATACCAGAGCCTAGGACGGCTCTGTAGTTTTCCACCCCCCTGTGTTGCCCAAAAAGCTCCAAACCATTGTTTTAAAGCTATTCCCATTCTTTTATAGTAACTCCATGCCTTGTAGGAACAACTTTCTGTGATCGATAAAGGTCTTGAACTCCTGATCTCACAGGCTAAACCTGACTTCTGGTTAATCAACTTTGCACCATATCTGAAAAATTAGTTACTATCTTATTAAAAAATGTTTATGCCAACCATGCTGGTGATAAACCTTAGAGTGGTTGGATCGGTCTTGATAACTTCTTTGTCCTCTGGATTTAGTCACTTAGTGCTGGGCTCTTAAGGCCCCGTCACACTAAGCGACTTACCAGCGATCCCGACACCGATATCAAGGTGTCAGGATCGCTAGTAAGTCGCTATGTGATCGCTGGTGAGCTGTCACACAGACAGCTTCACCAGCGATCACAGCGATGCCGAGCGCCCGGCATCGCTGGCCATCCATGTAAAAAATAGAATCAAAATAAAAAATATAGTTATTCTCACCTTCCGATGTCCCGTTCAGCCACCCTGCCTCTCTCCACGCTCCGGTCCCAGTGATCCTTTGTGAGAATGACCGCGAGATGTCACGGTCTCGAGGGATAACAAAGTCTCGCGGACATTCGTGCAAAGGATCACTGGGACCGGAGCGTGGAGAGAGGCAGGATGGCTGAACGGGACGTCGGAAGGTGAGAATAACTATATATTATTTCATTTTTTACACCTGATCGCTGGTCTTCCGCCTGTCACACGCAGCGATGCATGCTGGCCAGCGGGAGACCAGCGACCAAAGAAATGTCCAGAGGTTTCTTCCAGCGATCAGCGATACCGGCAGGAGGGCTGATCGCTGTCACACACAGCAATTTCGCTGGTGAGATCGCTGTTACGTCACAAAAGTTGTGACTCAGCAGCGATCTCGCTACCGAGATCGCTTAGTGTGACGGGGCCTTTACTGTGTATGTCTCTAATCACAGAAACCCCTTTTGTAATAATTTAGAAGGGGCGCACCTCTAATATCATGTATATTGACCTTGTGTGCATGTATGTTTCTTGTTGGTCTATTTAGGCTTTATTTTAATATCCTTCTCACTTTTTCTTTCTCCTCAGGGAAATAGTAGAACACATGGTTTTGCATTTTAAGGGTCAAATCTTTGGAGATCGAAAGCCTGTGTTTGATGGAAGGAAAAACCTTTACACTGCAATGCCCCTCCCTATTACCAGGGAAAAAGTACGTATCTAATATAGCCATAGTGTTTAGGAGGAGATTGTTATATATGTCCACAAGGGTATAGCCAAATTCACTCAATTTATCAGCCGGGTCTCACACATCCAGATTAGGAGATGCAAATCATTCTTCTTAATTGTGCCGTTAATTTATAGTCCACCAGTGTGTGGTTTCTGCACTTTTTACCTACTTTTTTACATGGTATAGATTCATACTCTCTTCCTCAGGATGATGTAATAAAAGTTGTTGTCCACTACTATATTTTATTTAACAAATTGGCATATGTTAGTCCTAAAGGGGAAAAAAAACAAACAAATAACTTGACTATTGATATTCACCTTGTCTGGCCTTGGTTCAATGCGTCAGCGGCCCCTGACTAGCTAAAACACTTATGTGACTTTACCCACCGGAATAAAAAAATGAGATGACTTCCAACGGGGGATAGTAGACAAGTACCTGAAGATCTTGTCGTTTTATTAAATGTAGCTGAAGGTCTGCCACTGCTCCATTTCTTCTTTTACATAGCAACATGCAGTACTCAAAAAAAAAAAAATAAAGGGAAGACTAAAATACCAGATCCTAGTGATCACTGAATGAAATATCCTAGTTCCAAAGCTTTGTTCATTGCATAGTGGAATGTGTTGAGAACAATAAAACATAAAAACTGTCAATGTGGTCTGAATTTGGAATGATACTCAAAATCAAAGTGGAAAATCAAATTACATTCTGATCCAACTTCAGTGGAAATTCCTCAAGGCAAGGAAATGATGCTCAGTAGTGTGTGTGTGGCCTCCACGTACCTGTATGACCTCCCTACAACACCTGGGCATGCTCCTGATGAGGCAGCAGATGTTCTTGTCAGGGATCTCCTCCCAGACCTGGATTAAAGCATCAGTTAACTCCTGGACAGTCTGTGGTGCAACGTAGAGTTGGTGGATGGAACAAGACATGATGTCCCAGATGTGCTTGATTGGATTCAGGTGTGGGTAACAGACAGGCCAGTCCATCGCTTCAATGCCTTCATCATACAGAAACTGCTGACACTTGAGCCACATTAGGCTTAGTATTGTCATGCATGAGAACGAACGCAGGGCTCACTGCACCTGCATATGGTCTCACAATGGATCTGAGACTCTCATCCAAGTACCTTGTGGCAGTCAGGCTACCTCTGGCGAGCACATTGAGGGCTGTGCGGCCCTGCAAAGAAGTGCCTCCCCACACCATTACTGACCCACTGCCAAACCAGTCATGCTGGAGGAAGTTGCAGGCAGCAGAACGACCTCCCTCCATCACATCTCCAGATTGTCACATGTGCTCAGTGTGAAACTGCTCTCCTCCATGAAGTGCACAGGGAGCCAGTGCTGTATCGGCCAATCTTGATGTTCTCTGGCAAATGCCATCACCCTGCACGGCGTTGGGCTGTAAGCTATCCACGCACTCGTGGACGGAATTACCTCATACCACCTTTATGGAGTGTTTCTGACAGTTCAAGCAGACACATGAATGTTAGTGGCCTGCTGGAGGTCATTTTGCAGGGCTTTGGCGCAGCGCCTCCTGTTCCTCCTTGCACAAAGGAGGTGGTAGAGGAAATGCTGCTGGGTTGTTGCCCTCTTACAGCTCCCTCCATGTCTCCTGGTGTACTGGCCTGTCTCCTAGTATCTGCTCCATGCTCTGGACTCTGTCCTTATGGATAAAGTTTTTTTTGGTTTTAATGTGCGCTGCTTGACCAAGATAAATTTCCCACACATAAGAAGTTAAGGGAATTAAAACAATCTTAACTTCTTATGTGTGGGAAATTTATCTTGGTCAAGCAGCGCACATTAAACCCGAAAAAAACTTTATCCATAAGGATCTACATTGGCGGTCACGGAGTGGACCTTCGGGCGTGCAGCAGGCTGACAGCTGCTTTATATGCGTGTTTCCTTCTTGGAAAAGGTGAGTAGCTTTGTTTCACACCTTTTATATCTTTCCACCCAGATAAGACCCTATTGCGCCCCTTTTTTTCCTTAGCGTTGATTACACTGGACTCTGTCCTGACACAGCTACCTTTCTTGGCGCAGCTCACACTGATGTGCCATCCTGGATGAGCTGCACTACTTGAGTATCTTTTGTGAGCTGTAGACACCAACTCGTGCTACTGTACCGTACCTGTAGGGGGTGAGAACAATGATAAAATGCAAAAATGACCAAAACAGCCAAAAAGGATGAACAGAGAAATGGTCTGTGGTCACCCCCTTCAGAACCTCTCCTTTATATGGGTTGTCTTGCTAATTGCCCAACATTTCTACCTGTTTGTTCCATTTTCACAACAGCAGGAGAAATTAATTCACAATCAGTGTTGCTTCATAATTGGACATATTGATTTCTCAGTCGTGTGATTGACTTGGAGTTACAATGTGTTTTAAGTGTTTTGTTTTTTGGTGCAGTGTACTTTCTTCTGTGAGTATGAAGTTGAAGATCTGTTAACAGAAACTGAATAATTTGCTTGTTATTGCACATTACAGGTGGTGGAATTGGAAGTTACACTGCCGGGTGAAGGAAAGGATCGCATCTTCAAGGTTGCCATCAAATGGATGGCTTGCGTGAGCTTACAAGCTTTACACGATGCACTGTCTGGACGTCTTCCCAGCGTTCCTTTTGAGACTATCCAGGCCTTAGATGTAGTGATGAGACATTTGCCCTCTATGAGGTATGTAGAATATCATCTTTGAGCTCTGTAACTAAATGGGGGCAGATCTTTAATCGATGTTTAAAATGCAGTCAAGGATCACCTCGCAAATTTAATTTCCTGACCTTTGCACACCTTAGGTACACGCCTGTGGGACGCTCTTTCTTTACTGCATCCGAAGGATGTGCAAACCCTCTTGGTGGAGGTAGAGAAGTTTGGTTTGGCTTCCATCAGTCTGTAAGACCTTCTCTATGGAAAATGATGCTCAACATAGATGGTAAGTTTTTGATTTTCATGACAAACTAGATGAAATGACTGAATTTAAACTTTATGGATAATAGTCCTTTAACCCGGGATGGGGGTGCAGTTACATAAAATGCTATGGTGTTTTGGAAGTTATGACCTACGATGGCAACCTCAGTACCTAAATGGCCAAGCTTTATTTACTTTAGTTTTGGTTGCCTGCATTCAAAGCGTGAAATGTTATTGACAATAATGGATGTATTTTTCTTATTCTCTAGTGTCTGCAACAGCGTTTTACAAAGCACAGCCAGTAATAGAGTTCATGTGTGAAGTTCTTGACTTCAAGAGCATTGAGGAGCAACAGAAACCTCTGACTGATTCCCAAAGGGTTAAGTTTACCAAAGAAATAAAAGGTACACAAGAGATTGGTGGCTGGAATTGGAATGACTGTTGGGTCTTGATAAAGAGGTTGTACAAACCGTTGCCTTCTTTAGAAAACAGAACTATCCTTAATACATTCTGCTTCGGTGATTACACACTTCCATATAATCCCTTCTTCTGTCATACTCCTTACTCGTACATGCCGGGCTCTTCCAAGCACATGTGGTTTAAACGCCTTCACAACATATGACGTGTATATATACATCATATGTCGCGTAGCTGGAACCTGCATCTTTTCCAGCACATGACAGCTGATCTGATTAGCTTACATATGCCCCTAACAGCCATGGGTGGAATGGCAATCCATCCTCGGCTGTTAAAATGTTAAATGCTGCTGTCAATCTGACAACAGCATTTAACATGATTGCACTGGATGTGCGTCATTAGCATCCGCCTGTCACATGACACAAGTTGCCAATGGGTTGGCATGACAAGCTATGGTCTGCTAGAGATCACCGTGGTTGTCCTTGCCAATCTGAGTGCTGCCCGGTGCTCATAGCAGATGATCATTTCTGCTACACATAGCAGTGTTAAAGCTCAAAGATGTGTAAGTCGGGTGATCAGAAGATTACAGCTTCAAGTCTCCAAAGGAGACTATTGAAGCCAGTAATAAGTATAAAAAAAAATTAAAATGACCCCATTAAAAATAAAATACACGTATTTGCTATAGCTGCATTCACAAACTACCGATCTAAAATAAGTTAATCTGATCAGTAAATGGCGTAACAAGAAATTATAGAACTCCAGAATTGTTTTTTTGGTTCTCTGCAACATTGCAATAAAATGCAATAATTCGGTCAAGATATTGTATGTACTCCAAAATGGTATCAATAAAAAGTCACCTCGACGCACAAAAAATAGGCCCTCGCCCAGCCCCAGGTTGCGAAAAAAACAAAAACTCTATGGGTCTCTGAAAATGATTCCCATTTTTTTTTTAACCAACTTTGGATTTTTTTTTTTTTCCATCAATAAATGAAAAAAGAACCTATACATGTTTGGTATCTGTAAACTCGTATTGACCAGGAGAATCTTAATGGCAGGTCCGTTTTAGTATTTATTGAACATTTAGTGAAGAAAAAAAAAAAAAGACAATTGTGTTATTGCACTTTTTGAGGAGGAACTTTTTCCTCGTTTTCCAGTGCATTATATGGTAAAATCAATGGTGTCGTCCAAAAGTACAACTCATCCCACAAAAAAAAAGCAAGCCCTCACATAGCCATATTGACGGGAAAATAAAAAGTTAAGGTTCTGGGAGGAAGGGGAGCAAAAAACTGAATGACCCGGCGCTGAAGGGGTTGCATCATTTTCCACTCCTCAGAATTGTGGCTTCTGGCATTCTGGGAGGTGTTCTCCTGATAGTTTGGACCATTGGCATAGGTGGCACCTCCAATCCAAACAGTGCGCTCTCCTCTGCAGCTTGGCAGGGGAGGGGAGCGCATGTGGTAATGTAACAGGCAGGTTACGGGGACTGGAAAGACAGAGGGACACCTAGGTTGCATTGCTGCTGTTTCCATAATGATCGGATGTGTATGGTGGATTGGAAGGGGAAATTACTTCAGTATATTTTCTTTGCTTATCCTAGGCTTAAAAGTAGAAATTACACACTGTGGACAAATGAAAAGAAAATATCGAGTGTGCAATGTGACGAGACGACCAGCAAGTCATCAAACGTAAGCATTTTGTCTTTCTTTTATGGCAGAATGCAAAACTTCCTGTGCTGGGAAAGCTTGTGAACTTCCTATGCAAAATCTGTAGTATGGCGAATAACCTTTTAAATTGCAGCCATTGACTTATATGAGGGGCTGCTGATAAGTCTTTGGCTTTATCCAGAAAGAAAAGATAGGAAGATGAAACTTTACACTTATTACACACTTCTTACATCGGTATTCCAAGTTCTGTAAGCCTTGCAAAAAGGAGGATTTCGGTTGTGCCTCAAACCAGGCATCTATAAGGCTGGTTTTACACTTGCCATGTTTTTTGCGGCCCGTTTTTGCGGTTGTTTTTTGCGAGCCGTATGGCCGTGCTTTTTGCGGTATCCTGCAAAAACGGGCCTCAAAAAACCTTCACGGATCGCTGTTTTTCCCTGTTATAACAAAAAGCAGAGAAAATAAACGTTGATCCGCAAATACGGTTTACCGCAAAAACAAGCAAATGTTTTTGCGTTACCATTGAAATGCATTGCGGCAGTGTCCGTATGCCGTGAAAAATATCGAGCAAGCCCGATATTTTTTCACGGCTGCATATACGGTCATACGGAGCACGGCCCTCCTAATTTTTGCGGGCCGATTTTGCGGCCCCTAGAAATCTATTTTCTAGAGATTTTCGCTGCAGGGTCCGTCTCATCCACCCGGGAGCCGCTACAATCTTGGTGGATCCGTCAAAAAATGGATGCCACGGATGACAGTCGGTCAAGATCTGCCACTAATGTAAGTCTATGGGGGAAAAAAACGGATCCGTTACCAGCGCGCTGGTGCAGGGAGCTGGTAACTAAGGTACACAGTGGGTAACTAAGCGACGTGCGTCTCTTGTTACCCGCGTGTCGCTGTCCTGATCGCTGGTGAAGCTGCCTGTTTGACAGCTCACCAACGATCATGGAGTGACACCAGCGATCCTGACAAGTTCATATCGTTGTCGGGGTCGCTGGCGAGTCGCTATGTGTGACGGGGCCCTTATGCTGCTTGCCACTAGGAAGACACTAAGTGAACACAGATAGTTAACTCCTCTTCTGCAGTATACACCCTCTCGCTGGCTGAGATTTCCCTAGTTCTTGTTTAGTGTCTGTAGGAGGCACTTGGGTATGGCTTCAGACCCCACAGTTTTTATTTTCTATTTTTGATTTTCTGTAAATTTTTATTTTTTAATGGAGTGAAGGGGGCGACGGTTCCTTTCAACGGCCCGCTCTCCCCCGAACCATCAACAGGCGAGAACGCGGAGTATCCTCCCCATACCCTTTCCTGCGATGACTGGGGCATACCTGATTCTTCTGGCCACGGTTCCTTTTACGGTCCCGGTCTCCCCACACGGATACGTGGCCAAGCACACGGAGCGCCTGGGGAAGACTGTAGGAGCGCCTGGGGAAGACTGTAGGAGCGCCTCGGATGCCCTGAATCAGCTCCATGGTCTCTCCATCCCCCTGCCCATAGGGAGGATCGATTGAGGTATACCCCTTTAAGAACTGCTCCGGCTCTGTTACATCACCGGGAGGATGAGATCTGCAGCTGGAAGGTCCCGGACAACGCGGCCTGTGCGAGCACCGGATTGGAGGTATGGGGTCGGGTCCTGGATCCTGGGAGAAGCGCTGACTTGGTGTCAGTGGCAGTACACCGGCGCCCGTCGCGGGGCCCCCCGCTCCCGACGCACACCATGGGTAGGCCCAGAAATTTAGTCCCCAGCCTTTCGGCCTGCATTGAGAAGGCCCTCCACACCCTGGATGTGGTTAGGGCTCTTAGGCTACTTTCACACTTGCGTTTTTTTGCGCTGCGCACCGTGCGCAGTGCAAACGCTCATAAAAAACGCATCATGCGTTTGTGTGCGGTTTTTTGCACATATATGTGCGCATTACCATGCGCACCTATAGACTATAATGGGTGTTTGGCTGTGAAAAAAAAAAAAAACGCATTGCGTGCGCATGCATTTTTGGGGGGCAAGTCGGATGCACAAAAAATGCAACAGGAGGCATTTTGTGCGCCCGAGCGCACACTACAAAAAAAACCGCATGCGCGTACAAACGCATGTGTATGCGCACCCATGTAAAAGATAGGTAAAAAACGCATGCGTTTTTTTTGTGCTAAAAAACTGCGCAAAGAAAAGCAAGTGTGAAACCAGCCTTAGGCTGAGTTCACACGTGGCGTTTTTTTCGCGTTTCCGCGGCGGTTTTAACCGCGCGATTTTGCCGCGAAAAATAAGCATCCCATGCATTCCTATGGGATTCCGCAATGCTGTGCTAATGCTGCGGTTTTTACCGCGGCGGAATCGCTTCGTGGTAAAAACCGCAGCATGCTCATTAATTTGCGGAATCGCGGCGATCCCGCACCCATAAAAATGCATTGTTCCGCTTACTTCCGGGATGTGGCTGTGCACACCATGCGGAAAGTAAGCAGAACATTTGCGGATGGTACCCATGGTCCGGAGGAGAGGAGACTGTGGGTACCATATCCCTGTAAAAAAATAGAATTTAAAAATAAAAAATATTGTTATTCTCACCCTCCGATGTCCCGCGCAGCCTTCCCGCTTCTCTCCACGCTCTCGTTCAGTACCACAGTGTTAAGTCAGTGGTACATGGGGTATTAGCAGTTGTATGCTGCCAGGGACTGCTTTAGGATGTCCCACGGTCTTGTGTCCCCAATGAGGCGTAGGAGAAATAAGGATTTTTGTGTGTACTCACCGTAAAATCCTTTTCTCCCAGCCAATCATTGGGGGACACAGCACCCACCCTGTTTAACCTATTGGCTTACTGTAGAAATTCTTAGGTTTTGACATAGTTATTGTTTAATGCTCCTACTGCTTTTTCACCGAACTGGGGAAATCTCAGCCAGCCAGAGGGTGTATACTGCAGAGGAGGAGTTAACTTTTTCTGTGTTCACTTACTGTCCTCCTAATGGCACGCAGCATAACACCCACGATCTTGTGTCCCCCCAATGATTGGCTCGGAGAAAAGGATTTTACGGTGAGTACACACAAAATTCCCTATTTTGAAAACATATATTATACACTCAAGGCTTTCATGTGATGTAACATTCGTTACCAAAGAAGCAAAAAAAAAAATCACAAAGCCAAAGACTTATCAGCAGCCCCTCGTATTGCCCTTTTTTTTTTTTTTTTACATTTTTAGGCCTCATTGGTTCTTTGCAGTTTTGCTTAAATAGTATGTTCCTGAGCTTATTAATCCTTAAGTGTATTTCCTCAGTTTTTTAACATTTTCTTCCCGTTTTGCAGATTCCCTCTCCAACAAGAGAGCGGGCAGACGGTGGAGTGCACTGTCGCACAGTACTTCAAGGATCGACACAAGCTAGTATTACGTTACTCCCATCTTCCATGTTTACAGGTCGGGCAGGAGCAGAAACATACGTACCTTCCTCTGGAGGTAAGTCCGGGTATTAATGTCTTGTGTATATCTGCAACACATGATGTGACAAATCTACTGTCTGTTACTATATGCTTAGTTCCTTCTTATATGTAGATTTTACTTTTTGCCTTGTATATGCTCAGATTATTCTAAATTGACACCATGCAGTTATAATATCCCAATATGTACTGTTTTTAATCCAATGCAGCACAGGTTTTAAAAAAATGTTATCAGGATTTTATGCCCTAAACTAATGACATGTAAAGAAGCCGTCAACAGAGAATTTCCCAAAACTCAATATGGATTTCTACAAGCAAAGTAATGCTCCCCATACACATTACTGTCAGCAGAACCCACTGATATTGATGGCTTTGGCAGACAGTCGAATGTTTGGGAGCCACAGACAGTTTACACGACAATAAACTATCATAGAATCGTAGAGTTGGAAGGGACCTCCTGGGCCATCTGGTCCAACCCCCTGCTCAAAGCAGGATTCGCTAAATCATCCCAGTCAGATATCTGTCCAGCCTCTGTTTGAAGACTTCCATTGAAGGAATCATAGAATCGTAGAGTTGGAAGGGACCTCCTGGGAGAACTCACCACTTCTCGTGGCAGCTTGTTCCACTCATTGATCACTCTAACTGTCAAAAAGTTTTTTCTAATATCTAATCTGTGTCTCTTCCCATTCAGTTTCATCCCATTGCTTCTAGTCTTTCCTTGTGCAAATGAGAATAAAGTTGATCCTTCTACAATGTGACAGCCCTTTAGATATTTGTAGACAGCTATTAAGTCTCCTCTCAGTCTTCTCTTTTGCAAACTAAACATTCCCAAATCCTGCAACCTTTCCTCATAAGACAGGGTTTGCAGACCAGTCACCATTCTGGTCGCTCTTTTCTGAACTTGCTCCAGTTTGTTGATGTCTTTTTTTAAAATGTGGTGCCCAAAACTGGACACAATATTCCAGATGAGGTCTGACCAAAGAGGAGTAGAGGGAAATAATGACTTCACGTGATCTAGACTGTATGCTTCTGTTAATACATCCTAGAATTGCATTTGCCTTTTTTGCTGCTGCATCACACTGTTGACTCATATTCAGTCTGTTATCTATTAGTATACCCAAGTCTTTTTCACATGTGCTGTTGCTTAGCCCTATTCCTCCCATTCTGTATATGCTTTTTTCATTTTTATTGCCCAGATGTAGTACTTTGCATTTTTCCCTGTTAAAAACCATTCTGTTAGTTGCTGCCCACTTCTCCAGTTTATTTATATCTTTTTGAATCCTCTCTCTCTCTTCTCTAGTATTAGCTATCCCTCCTAGCTTTGTGTCATCAGCAAATTTAATCAGTTTACCCTCAATTCCTTCATCTAAATCATTGATAAAGATGTTGAACAATACAGGGCCCAGGACAGAGCCCTGTGGTACCCCACTTGAGACATTCTTCCAACTGGATGTGCAGCCATTTACGACCACTCTTTGGGTCCGATCACTAAGCCAGTTATGAATCCACCTAACAGTTGCCTTGTCCATTCCATACTTAGTCATTTTTTCAATAAGGATTGTATGAGATACTTTGTCAAATGCTTTGCTGAAGTCAAGATATACTATATCTACAGCATTTCCTTGATCCACCCAATCAGTGATTCCGTCATAGAAGGAAATTAAGTTAGTCTGACATGACTTATTAGTTACAAATCCATGCTGACTCTGTTTAATCACTTCATTCTTATCCAGGTACTGACATACATGTTTAATAATTTGTTCAAAGATCTTTCCTGGTATAGAAGTCAGACTCACCGGCCTATAGTTGCCTGGGTCCACCTTCTTCCCCTTTTTGAAGATAGGAACAACATTTGCTCTTCTCCAGTCTTCTGGCACTTCTCCTGTTCTCCAAGAATTTTCAAAGATTATGGAGAGGGGTTCAAAAATTTCTTCTGCTATCTCCTTCAGTACTCTGGGGTATAATTCATCTGGACCCGGAGACTTGAATTCATTTAGGTTAGCTAAGTGTTTCCTCACTATCTTTCTGTTTATAGATATCCTGTATTCTTCTATTCCCTTAATAGGACAGTGAAGAACAGTTGATGTTACATTTCCTTTCTGAGAGAAAACAGATGCAAAATAGGAATTTAAAAGTTCGGCCTTCTCAACATCCTGTCTTACCATTTCATCATTTTCATCCTGTAAAAATCCTATAGCATCTTTGACTTTTCTTTTACTTTTGACATATCCCCAAAATCCTTTATTATTGCTTTTGACATCTCTTGCAAGCCTCAATTCATTTTCAGCTTTAGCTAATCAGATTTGTGCCCTGCAGGTTCTGCAGACAGCATTATATTCTTCTTTAGATATGCCTCCCTCTTTCCATTTTATAAACATTTTTTTCTTCCTTTTTAGCATGTGCTTAAGTTCTGTGTTCATCCATCCTGGTTTCCTTAAATGCTTCCTATTCTTCCCTCTTTTCGGAATTGTTAACAATTGTGCTGTGAGAATTTCATTTTTCAAGATTTCCCATCCTTCCTGGACATTTTTGTCTTTAAGGATATCCAGCCATTGGATCCCTCCAATTCTCTTTCTGAATCCCTTAAAATCTGCCTTTCTGAAATCTAACCTTGACGTCTGAGTCTTCACAGGTCTTCCTCCTCTAGTTATCCAAAATTCTAAAATAGCATGGTCGCTACCTCCTAGGGTCCCAGCCACTTTTACCTCCTCAACCATTTCCTCCCTGTTTATAAGGATTAGATCCAAGGTAGCAGTTCCCCTTGTTTTCTCCCCTACCTTTTGGAAGATAAAGTTGTCAGCAAGAGAGGATAAGAATTTCCTTGACCTGTTAGTTTTGCCTGAGAGAGATTCCCAACAAATGTCTGGATAGTTGAAATCTCCCATGACAACTATGTCATATTTTTTGGAGAACTTGGCCATTTGATGCATAAAGAGTTCATCCATATCTTCAGCTTGCACTGGCGGCCTGTAGTAAATGCCTACAATGGTGTCCTTTCCATTGTTCTGTCCTTGTATTCTTACCCAAACAGTTTCCACAGAACTCCCAGTCTCTGAAGCTTCAATCTCTGTGCAGATATACGCGTTTCTAACATACAATGCGACACCACCTCCTCGTTTATCAAGTCTGTTTCTTGCAAATAAGTTGTATCCTTCTAGTCTTGTATTCCAATCATGTGTATTGTCCCACCAAGTTTCAGTGATTCCAATGACATCATATTTCTTTTCCTGTGTTAGTAGTTCCAATTCTCCTTGTTTGTTACCCATGCTTTGTGCATTAGTATAGAAACATTTTAGTTTGTGATTGATTTCTTTCTCCAATTTTTTTATTAATTAGATTCTTTTGTCTTTGTTCTTCCTTTCCACTTCTAATAGCAGAGTTCTCAATAGCATTTTTCAGGTGTATGGCTTTTTCTGGTCTTTTGCTTCCCTTCCCATGTTGTTCTAGTTTAAAGCTCTCCTTACAAGTGTAGCATTAAACTAGAACAACATGGGAAGGGAAGCATGTCTGATTTCGCACAATCGATCGTATTGTTTTCCAGAGATAAATGTCCAATGATGGGTCACTCAGAGAGATTGTAAAGGAACCGCTGTGTATGGGAAAACTATCGACCATAGTTCAGCCGACAGCCCTTCAGTGTGTATGGGATTTGCAGCAGCTTTAAATTCACGCCACTTTTCTGGAATATGAAATCCCGACAGGTTCTCTTTATATCTGGGCTGTTAGAGTAAAAAAACTTTTTTTTTTTTTTTTGTCGCCTTATTGGGGGACACAGAACCGTGGGTGTTATGCTGCTGTCCACTAGGAGGCGACACTATGCATAATCTGAAAAAGATTAACTTTGGCTCCTCCTCTGCAGTATACACCCCTGGACGGCATCAGCCTTCTCCAGTTTTTGCTTAGTGTCGCAAGGAGGCACACCTAAGAGTTTTTACTCCGTTTTTTTTTTCCTTGATTTTTTTTTTTCAACGGATTACAGATGAAGAAAAGTGGGTCCCCAGCGAGACTCCCGGCATGGCTCCCTCCTCGGTCCCCTATTAAGGGGTACCCGGTTGAGGTCGAGACGGCTATTCCCCATGTCGCTCCTTCCCCAGTCCCTCGGGTACTGGCTCGAAGTCGAGACCCCCCCTCCTTCCCCAGTTCCCTTGGGCTCTGGGTTGAGGTCGAGGATAGGATGAAGCCCCCCCTGACGGTGACAGCAGCACCCTCCCTAATCCCCCTCTGGGGGCATTAGGTTGAGACACCGCAGGTAGGGCCTGTATCAGGCACCATTCGGCCACTTACAAGTCCAGGGACCCCAGCCCAGCTGCGGGCTCCTGTTGGGACCGGGGGAGGTGCAGGCAGGCATGGCACTTGTCAGAGACAGGGCTCCCTGCGCCCCTGTCTCTGTGGCAGCACCAGCTGCATAGCGCCTCAAAGGGACCCCCCACAGGGCCCAGGTGGCGCTCATGTCCCCACCGCTAGCCTGCCGTTCAATCCGGGGGGGTCTGGTTTGAATCCAACCCCTCCCCCCCCCCCCCCCAGACAACCGCGCCGTCCTGGAGCCCTTCTGGGCATGAGGTATCAAATTTAGGCCGCGGCTTCGGCCTAGCCGAAGTCGCCGCCCTATTCCCGCCCCCCGGATGACGAAAATGACACTCTGCAGTGTCATAGAAGGGGCGGATCGAGGCAGGAAGGGCGCGCTTTTACATAGCTCAGCGCGCCCTTTTCAGCTCTCCGCCCCCTTCCCCCTCCACCTCAGAATCCCGGTGGCCATCTTGCTGCAGCAGGAAACATAGCTGACAGCCATACAACAGTCTCCGTGGGGCACAGGACTGTGATTTGTCGGCGCTGGACTTAAGGGCACACTGGTGGGGTAAGTTCACAGCTGGGTTCTCTTTACTTTAGCTGTGCATTCATATTACCTATTAGTTCTCCCCTTTGCATAGCCCCTGTAGGACCCCTGCAAGCCAGCCTCTGTGCATGATGCCGGGCTCAAGGAAGAAAACCAGGCAAGAGCATTCTGCACAGCCTGCAAGACCACTCCCCAGGGGCAGCATGGACCCACACTGCCGGGACTGTGTCCAAAACACTGGGTCAGAACCAACGCTTCTGCGTCTTCTTCCATACCGGAATGGGCTACTCAGATGTTGCAGTCTATAACACAGTCCATACATAGCCTGACCTCTACACTACTGCAGGCTTTGCAGGGTCATGTCTCTGCTATGAACGTTACCCAGGCCACCGGCCGTTCTAGGCCGAGCGTGACTGCATTCGTCAGGTGGCGGCCGCTAAGCAGCTTGAGCCTTGGCCGGAACCCAAATGGGAGACCAGCCCGCGCTAGCAGGTCCGGGGTCATGCGTTTAAATCTCGGGGACATGCCACTTCTGACAGTCTCAGACGTAAGCGGACCCACAGGTCGCATTCATCTGCGTCCTCACATAGCACTCGGTCGTCCCCCTCCAGGAAGAGACACAGTGGCTCCAGGTCACCTAGTCCGTCCCCTGACAGAGACAGACGATGCGGATCTCCACAACGATTTCCGACCACAGACTCGGAAGGCATATGTGACTCTAACCCAGACAACGAAACAGAGAATTATCTCGTCTCTTGTCCCCCTAGCAATACTGCAGTAGTTGAGGATATCGTCTCTTCCATCCTTCGGGTGCTGGACATTTCAGATCCAACCCCGGAAGCACCAAAACACAAGATTTCCTTTGAAAGTGTTCAGAAACCATCGAAGGTCTTCCCTAATCACCCGGAATTTCAAAAAAATCCTTTCTAAGCATTTTTTTCAGCCTGAGAAAAAATTCGCCAATCGCAAGTATTTGGAAGCAAATTACCCCTTTCCACAGAAAGACACCAAGGATTGGACAGATTCGCCTGAAGTGGACCCTCCAGTCTCTAGGCTGGCAGCACAAACGCTTCTCTCGCTGCCGGACAGTTCAACCCTCAAGGACACAGCAGACAGACAAGTCGAACGCATGGCTCGTTCAATCTTTGAAGCGGCAGGTGCCGCTTTGGCTCCCGCATTTGCTTCAGTTTGGGCAGCCAAGGCCATCATGGCTTGGGCTGATCTATATTGCAAAAGGGCCTTCAACCGTCAAATCCTCAGCTGGCGGACCAGGCGGCGCAAATTGCAGTGGTGGCAGATTACATGGTCCATGCAGCGTTGAACTCTGCAAGAGGAATAGCGGGAATAGCATCAAACGCCATCACAATCCGGCGTATTCTCTGGCTAAGAGAATGGTAAGCGGACGCGGCCTCAAAAAAGTCCTTAACAAATCTCCTGTACTTCAGTGGCCGTCTTTTCGGTGGAAAGCTGGATACAATGATACCCAATGCTACGGGGGCAAAAGTACTTCCCCAACTAAGACCAAAACGCACGTTTAAAAGGCGTAATCAATCTAGTTTCCGATCCTTTCGGAATTCTTCAGGCTGGTCCGTCTCACGCCCAGCACAAAACCGTAATCGTTCCCCCCGCAGGGACAACACACGTGCGGCACAGAGGCCGGACAGGAACTGGCAATCAAAGACAAGCCAGGCAAAACCTAAAGGAGTAAAACCTCAGACTTTTCCCTCATCCTGACTCATGCCCTCTGGAAGACACCCCACTTGTAGGCGGACGACTGCTACTCTTTCAGCAGGTCTGGCTGCCTATTACAGAAGACAAGTGGGTCAAGGAAATAGTGTCTTCAGGATACAAAATAGAGTTTACTACCAGCCCACCGCACATGTTTTTTCCCTCTGTCCCTCCAAAATCCCCGCTCAAAGCTCAGGACTTCCGTCAAGCGGTTTCTTTCCTCCTGCGAGCAGGAGTCATAGTGCCAGTCCCAGCAGAAGAGCGCTTCCGAGGGTTCTACTCCAACCTGTTCGTGGTGCCCAAGAAGGGAGGCAGCGTCCGACCCATACTAGACCTCAAGCAACTCAACAAGTATGTTCGAGTTTGTCACTTCCGCATGGAATCCCTCCTGTCAATCGTTGCGTCTATGGAAAAAGGAGAATATCTTGCCTCCATAGACATACAGGAAGCATACCTGCATATACCGATTGCTCCCGCCCATCAGAGGTTTCTCAGATTCGCAATCAACCAAGACCATTACCAGTTTGTGGCCCTCCCGTTCGGTCTCGCCACGGCTCCCAGAACATTTACAAAGGTCATGGCAGCTACCATGGACGTTCTGCACTCCAGAGGCATAGTAGTCGTTCCATACCTGGACGACCTTCTCATCAAGGCCCCCACCCTCAAGGACTGCAAGGTCAACGTCTCGATCACGATCGACACTCTGACGCGCCTGAGATGGTTAGTCAATTTACAGAAGTCCTCGACTACCCCGAGTCAGTCTCTGACCTTCCTGGGGATGCTATTCGACACCTCCAAGGGTCTGGTGATCCTCCCCAGGGACAAGGCACTGGCTGTCTGTCTGGGAGTTCACACACTCCTCCGCAAGTCCCCCAGATCTCTCTGGTATGCCATGAGAGTACTTGGCAGGATGGCAGCAGCAATGGAGGCGGTACCATTTGCCCAGTTTCACCTCAGACCCCTTCAACTGGCCATCCTCAAGTCCTGGGACAGGAATCCGTTCTCCCTCGACAGGGAGTTCTGGTTATCAGCAAACACCAGGAGGTACCTGCACTGGTGGCTCAAGCCAACCTCGCTTGCAAGGGGAAAATCCTTTCTCTCCGGTCAATGGAAGGTTTTGACCACCTACGCAAGCCTTATGGGTTGGGGCGCGGTGCACCTACATCAGAGCGCAAGGCAGGTGGTCACCAAGGGAATCGACCATGCCCATCAACATCCTGGAAATTCGGGCCATCTTCCTGGCGTTGAAAGCCTTCCATCACTTGCTGGCAGACTCTCATATCAGAGTACAGTCAGACAATGCCACGGCAGTGGCATACGTGAAGCATCAAGGCGGCACCCGCAGCATCCAGGCGATGACCGAAGTAACGCGTATCCTACAATGGGCGGAGGCTGCAAGGTCGGTACTCTCCGCGGTCCACATTCCGGGTGTGGACAACTGGGAAGCCGACTACCTCAGCCGACAAGGAATGGACTCGGGGGAATGGTCTCTCCATCCCGAAGTCTTCTGTCAGATCTGTCATCGTTGGGGGACCCCGGACGTGGATCTGATGGCATCCCATCTCAAGGCCAAGGTTCCCAATTTCATGGCCAGGACGCGCGATCCGCGGTCGCTCGGAGCAGATGTCCTGGTTCAGGACTGGACCCAGTTCCAGCTTCTGTACATTTTTCCACCCCTCCCCCTGATCTCCAGAGTCCTGAGGAAGATCAAACAAGAGGGTGTTCCCACCATTCTGATCGCTCCAGACTGGCCCAGGCGTACATGGTACGCCGACGTCGTGCAACTCACAGCAGACGCCCCCTGGCGTCTCCCCACACGTCCCGACCTCCTGTCACAAGGCCCGTTCTTCCACCAGAACTCAGGGGCTCTCAATTTGACGGCGTGGCCATTGAGACCTGGGTTTTGACCCAAGCAGGTTTTTCACCGGACGTTGTTAAAACCATGATCAGGGCTCGAAAGCCAACTCCAGCCAGGATTTACTATCGTACCTGGAAGATTTTCTTCACATGGTGCGACTCTCGTGGGCAGATTCCACTTCCCTATTCTCTTCCAAAGGTCCTCGGTTTCCTTCAGTCAGGCCTGGACGCCGGGCTATCCCTGGGCTCGCTGAAGAGCCAGGTGTCAGCGCTCTCAGAGCTCTTTCAGAGGCGTATTGCTAACAAGCCGCAAGTGAAGACTTTTCTCCAAGGGGTTTCCCGATTGGTTCCCCCCTACAAACGTCCGTTGGAGACGTGGGATCTCAACCTGGTCTTGACAGCACTACAGTCACCTCCTTTTGAACCCCTTAGGGTGGTCTCACTCCGCTTTCTATCACAGAAAGTGTTTTTTCCTGGTGGCAATCACCTCGCTACGCAGGGCGTCTGAACTTTCAGCTCTTTTCCTGCAGACAACCCTTCCTGGTTTTTCACCAGGACAAGGTGGTTCTCCGTACAGTACCATCCTTCCTTCCAAAGGTCGTGTCCAGCTTCCACCTCAATGAGGAAATATCACTACTGTCTCTTTGCCCGGCTCCCGTTCATAGGGTAGAGAAGGCTCTGCATACGCTTGACCTTGTCAGGGCATTGCGTATTTACGTGTCTAGGACTGCTCCCTTCTGGAAGTCTGATTCACTTTTTCCTTCTTCCAGAAGGCGTTCGCAAGGGCCTACCGGCTTCCAAAGCCACCCTTGCTAAGTGGATCAAGTCCACCATTCAAGAGGCTTACCACCTCAACAATTCTCCCCTTCCGGCCAGTATCACGGCACACTCTACGCGGGCGGTAGGGGCCTCTTGGGCCATTCGGCATCAAGCCTCAGCACATCAAGTGTGTAAGGCAGCCACTAGGACTAGCCTGCACACATTTACAAAACACTACAGAGTGCATACCCAGTCCTCAGCCGATGCGAGCCTGGGTAGATGGGTCCTGCAGGCGGCAGTACCCCAAGTCTAGAGGACTGTCAGCACAATATTCGTCCACTGCTTCCCACCCAGGGACTGCTTTGGGACGTCCCACGGTTCTGTGTCCTCCAATAAGGCGACAGAGTAAAGGAGATTTTTGTGTACTCACCGTAAAATCTTTCTTAGCCTTTAATTGGGGGACACAGCTCCCACCCTGTTGCCCTTGCAGGCCGTTGTTACGGTTGGCTTCTCATATTGTTTGAGCCTGTTTATAGTAGCCTTTTTTTTACAGGCATGGTTATGTTTCTGGTATATTCCTCCTAATGCTTTTGCACAAAACTGGAGAAGGCTGACGCCGTCCAGGGGTGTATACTGCAGAGGAGGAGCCAAAGTTAATCTTTTTCAGATTATGCATAGTGTCGCCTCCTAGTGGACAGCAGCATAACACCCACGGTTCTGTGTCCCCCAATTAAAGGCTAAGAGAAAGAGATTTTACGGTGAGTACACAAAAATCTCCTTTTTTTTTTCTTTCCCATATTTAACACCTTCCCTTATATAATACCTTTATGATGAATTCCCACTGGCCCTGGTTTGTGTTACATTCTTTCAGGAGGATTGTTTTAGGCTATGTGCCCACGTAGCGTTTTTTAAACGCTCAGGAAACGAGTTCTCCTTCCCAGAAAATGCGCGTTTTTGCCACGATTTTTGCCCAAAAACGTGCGTTTTTTGTTTTTTTTCCGCGTGTCTTTTGGACTATAGGAAATAGCCAAAAACGCGGACCTAAGTGGAAATTAATGAACATGCTGCATTTTTTACTGCTAAGCGTTTCCTTAGCGGTAAAAAATGCATCCATTGGCACGAAAAGGCCAAAATGCATTTAAATGAATGGGATGCTTCTTTTAAGTGTTTTTGATGCAGTTTGACCCCAAAAAAACGCATCAAGAACGCTTAAAAAAACGCTACGGTGGCACACAGCCTTAACAGGGCCTCCCAAGGCTGCAACAAATCTGCCTTGTGCGGTCTATGTCCGACACTTGTTTATCAATAAAGTTAGGTCTTTTCGCTCTGTCCTTTTCTTAAGTTGTCCATGTCTGAGACCTTTCCTTTTTCTTCCCATTAGGTATGCAACATAGTGGCGGGACAAAGGTGCATTAAAAAACTGACAGACAATCAGACCTCCACTATGATTCGAGCGACTGCCCGATCAGCTCCTGATCGCCAAGAAGAGATCAGTAAATTGGTAAGAAGTTGTTGTTTTTTTCCTTACCAAAATTAAAGTTTGTCTTAATATTCTCAAGATTATGTAACCAAAAGCACAAATTTTATGTAAGTCCCCTTATGTATTGATTTTCACATATGAGATGATCTTGCTGTGACTGGCGATTCTTTACTACGTGGATTAGCCGTCTTGACTATTGCAAACATTTAATAAATGGGTTTGATAGTCACTCCTGACTATGAACTCTTTTAGGATAGTATCTCGTACAGCTTTATCAAAACCTTTTTTTAACATATTTTTATTTATTTTCAAAAAAAATTCTAGGTAAACTTTGGATTTATGAATAGGAATAAATATAACACACTAGACATGGTAATATTTTTTTTTTTCATTTATTTTTGTTTTTGGGAGGGGTGGGGGATTGAAAGTCAATTGTTTAAAGGGGGAGCTCCCATTTGATCTTGCCACAGTGCATTGTGACAACGGTGATCAAAGGATTAAAGGGGTTGTCCTCTTTCAGCAAATGTCTACTTGCAGGTTCAATTAGGTATATTTAAAAAAAAAAAAAAAAAAAAAGAAAACACACGCCTGAGTTTTTTCCTTTCCCTCCGTGCCCAGCGTTTTGTCTTCACCAGTGCCCTGGACTTTGTTTGGATGCAGCAGCGGCGTAACATTGACGCTGCTTCCGATTAATGAACTCAGCGGCTATGTTGATGGCACAAGACACTGAGCACAGTGATTGGCTGCAGCGCTGTCAATGTGATTTCACCGCCGTAGCAGACTATAGAGATCAGAGTAGTTGCAGAGACATACAGCGGGACCCGGTAAAGGCAGGAAAGCTCGGTTTGTGTATTTTTTACACTTTGCCATTGCCTGCATTTACTAGGCCTTGTATAAGGTGAATGTAGAAATTTAAGCTTATTTAGCTGTAAATTGAATCAGGGGGTCTTTGCTGAATGTTTTATGTGGTCATAGACATGTGCAGAAATGTAATACATCTAACTTTGTTTCCTTCAGATGCGTAGTGCCAGCTTCAATACTGATCCCTTTGTTCGTGAATTTGGCATTATGGTGAAAGACGACATGACTGATGTCACTGGCAGAGTCCTTCAACCTCCTTCAATTCTTTATGGAGGCAGGGTATGGGAAGAGCCAAATGCTCCCTTGGTAGACATCTCCATGGTTCTTGATCTCTTTTTCTGTGTCTTGTGGTGTTTGTCTTGGCTGCGCTTTGCATATTAGATTTATGTATTTTAGAGAATATGACGCTTGTGTGAAAGGAAAACCTCTCATTGCTTTTATTGAACTGTCCATACTGGGTGAAGTGGAAATGCTCCTCGTGGGAGAATTGTTTGGCATATGGTGTTATGGCTCTAGGGGCAACTTTGCTGTCCCCCGTCCTAACGGCAGTTGCTTTACTGCTTGGGACGAAGCCAAGCTTTCAGAGAAACTGTCACATTCCTTGACCCTGTCTGTTTAATTAAAAAAAAAAAAAAAAAAAAAACCTAGATATTTGTTTAAAAAAATCAGGTACATAATTAAGAAGGTAAAAAAAACTTTTATGATCTGATTTTCATTATGTAAGTTGCCCGACTCACCTCAGGAGTCAGGTCTGGACATCTACAGCACAGCAAGTTGGCTCTATGAGCGCTGCATATAGTATTCAGCAGTTGTCCGTGTACATCGACAACTGCTGAATAAATGCCGTATAAGAGTGACGTATATAGTATTTAAAAGGTAGTTATTGGGATATGCATATATGCAATGATTAATTCTATATTCGGTAAATACTTTTATAACATTCTTTTAGTCAGACGTGTATGGCACCGGGATGATGCGGGATCGGCGCTACGGATACCTAGAGCCTAGAATGAAAGTAAGATCATTAAAGGGGAATGTCATGGAGGAAAAAAAATCAAAAATTTAATAAATGAAAGCCTACATATTATTATTTTTTTTTTTTTGTTTAAAAAAAAAACCCCAACATTTATTTAATTGTGTAACATGAAAAATTTAAAGTTCTTACTATATTCAACTTGGGATCACGTTGCAGGGACTTGTCAGTGACTGCAAAGTGATACGGAGATTTGGACAGTGTCACCGAGGCAGCTCCGATTCTGTGTATTGGCGGTTCGCAACTCGCTGGATTGTACAGAGATCTGAGCCCAGCAGTGATATCACTTCTGCAACGCTCCGATAACAGTAGTTACACAGCTCAGCAGGCAGTATAACACATGACAGGATTAAATTCAGTTCAGCCAATTGTATCGCACATGATTAGATGCACGGCTCACTGGACAATTGCTATGATTTGAGCGCTGTAGTTGTCATTGGGGCTCTCGGATCACTGTAGTAACTGGTGAGTATTCACATTCAGGTCTGGGGCCATGCATTGCGGCGGTGATGTCATCCAGTGATGTGTGCTCATCGTGAGAAATTCCCTGCGGTCTCACTGGTGGTCTGATGAGCACTCAGGTTGTTACTGTGGTCCGAGCACATCGGCTGTAATAACATCATGACTATGGTCAGATCAGTGGTATTACCAGTGAGTGCTCATCGGATCCAGGCACCAGGCCAGCAATGAGGGCTTCATCCATTGGTGAGTACATGTCTCTGGGTGAAATCACTGCTGTTGGTGTTCACCGATTATTACTGTAATCTGGGCTCCGCTGCATCTATATGCCACTCACCCAAATTGAATACTCCTGTAAAATATAGACAGCCACACTTAGGGGCTTACCATGAGCTCAGCCCTTCCTGCTGCCATTAGAGGAAGATAATGGCTGAATCTTTTTCTGCCAGCAATGATGCACGCTCCGCTCCTAAACTTGCATCAAACAAGGGGACTTGACAAAATAGTATGTCATAAGTTGGGAAGGGGTTATACATATTGGGTCATATTTAGATCACTGGTGACTCACTGATCCATACATTGCGCATACAGTGTCTTCACATAGCTGCAGTGTAAAGCATAAGGGAGAGACAGAAGCCTAAACTACGTAACATTGATGTGAGTTCCATGTTCATGGCTGAAGCCTTACTGGAGCAGAGCAAAAATCCTCATGGGTGACTGATGCCTATTATAAAAAAAAAAAAAAAAAATCTCTCACCAGGTTTTTGCTATGTAATCCCAACAGCAGTATAATGTAGAGACAGAGACCCTGATTCCAGTGATGTCACTTAGTGAGCTGCTTGCTAAGTTTTGATACAATCAGTGTTTTTTGAGCAGCAGATGATCACTGGGTGACTAGTAAGCCTGCCAGGTGGATTCCTTCCGACACAGCCTAGACTTGGACACATTCTCTCTGTGATCCTGTAATGGTGGAAACCAAAAATATCTGAATGAGAATCTCCTTAAATTAATGCTGACTACAGCCCAGAAATTAATGGATGCACTTAAAATAATACCCCACAATAGACTAAACCGAGTAGTCCTCCATATGATCGTTCCCAAAAGTTTTTATTTTTTTTTTATTTACATCCTTGTCAGATATATCATGGAGCGAAGATAAAAATAAAACCTAAAAGGATTTGCTAGTCTAACCAGTTTGCTTTTCTCCTCTGGTTTCCTTTCACACGTACGCATTTTGCTTTTGCAGTGTTGTCTGTGTTGAATAGCGTTGCTTTATTTATTTTTTCCTCTTTGTATCCATAAGTATGCATTTAAGTCAATTTATTATATAATTTTCAGAATAAGGCCATTGCTACCCCAGTGCAAGGTGTATGGGATATGAGGAACAAGCAGTTTCACACCGGTATTGAAATAAAAGTGTGGGCCATTGCTTGCTTTGCTCCTCAGCGGCAATGTACAGAACTTCACCTGAAGTAAGTCTTTACTGTACCATAGTGACTGGTTTTATCTATTTGTTGTAATTTTTATTTTCAGATGTACGAGTATATACACTGTGTGATCTTACTGCAGTATTCGCTAAGCAGAAAATTTTTTAAAGGGATTATCAAGCAGAGGAAAATAACTTTTAAATGAACTCCTAACAAAAAATTATGCTTACCCATATCAACAGTGATCCTGATATTGCAGGAGGGGTTCAGCACTGATTAGAAATGTAACCTAGCCATCCAGCCCCTTTAACATTGTGTCGATCAGTAGAAATGCGCAAACACGAACTGTAAAGTCTGGGGTTTGTACCGGACACCTAGTGTCTGGTGTCAAACTCTGAACAAAGAATTTTTTTTTTTTCTTACCCGGAAGTCTATTACACTATTCGGGTTTGGTGCCAAATAGTTTGTTGAAAGGCTGCAGTCTTTCAATCAACAAGTTTTTAGGCTTTGGGCACTTCCATAGCTATCACAGCCATGCCAAGTATTGGCCGGCCCAACAAGTTTCCCTGGGTGGTATCAACGCCGGATCACGGTTGGTGCAGACATTGTGCTCTGACTTTCGTAAGGACAAGGACACTGCTCGAGTGAGGGGACAGGTTAAAATAAACAATCTATGTGGGATCCCCCTTTTAACCAGCTGTCATATACCCGCTTCTCAGCACGTGACTTGGGGTTGCGCCTGCAAGGATTAATCCATCTCCTCTCACTCAGTCCAGCATTCACCCTACGTTCTATGCTGCAATGGGAGCATAAATCACACCCCGCTCATACACGCTGCCACCACTCACCGAACACACCGGCGATGAGTCCCAGAAGTACTACTACTACTATGTGCCAATCACCAGGTGTACACACTTTGGAAGGCTATGGATTCTTTAGAGCAGTGTTCCTCCAACTCCAGGCCTCTAGAGCCACCAACAGGTCATGTTTTCAGGATTTTCCTTAGTATGGCCCATGTGATGGAATTATTGCCTGTGCAGGTACTGCAATTATCACCTGGGCCATACTAAGAAAATCCTGAAATCATGAACCGTTGGTGGCTCTTGAGGACCGGAGTTGGGGAACACTGCTTTAGGGTGTGTGCACATGCTACGGATTCTGCTGCGGATCCGCAGCGGTTTTTGGCCCTGCGGATTCACAGCAGTTTCTGCTGCGTTGTAGAGTACCTTTATATTCTATGGAAAACAAAAGATGGATTTTTGGTTCTTACCGTAAAATCTCTTTCTTGGAGCCTTCATTGGGGGACACAGAATACCATGGTGTATGCTGCTGCTGCTAGGAGGCTGACACTATGCAAAACAAGAAAATTAGCTCCTCCCCGGCAGTATACACCCACCGACAGGCACCAAGCACCTCAGTTGGTGAAGCAACGAGAAAAACTCGAACCATATGTACCAACCCAACAAGGGACTCTAAGACCCAACACGGTACAACGTAAACAGGGAGGGTGCTGTGTCCCCCAATGAAGGCTCCAAGAAAGAGATTTTACGGTAAGAACCAAAAATCCATCTTTCTTTATCGCCTTATTGGGGGCCACAGAATACCATGGGACGTCCCAAAGCAGTCCCAAGGGTGGGAACAGCAAAAAGGAACGAAAGAAACCGAAAGGCTCAGGTTGGCCGGTGAGCCACCGCCGCCTGCAGAACCTTCCTACCAACCACAGCATCAGACGAAGCCTGGGTATGAACCCTGTAGAACCTCGTGAAGGTGTGCAAAAGATGACCAGGTTGCAGCCTTGCAAATTTGCATGGCCGAGGCCTGGTGACGAGCAGCCCACGAAGCCGCCACAGCCCGGGTGGAATGAGCTCTTACTCCCGGAGGGGGCCGCTTATCCTGAAGACGATACGCTTCCAGAATGGTAGAACGAATCCAGCGAGCGATCGTGGATTTGGAAGCCGGAAGGCCCTTCTGGCGACCTTCTGAGATGATCAGCAAGGAATCGGACAGACGAAAGGAAGAGGTCCTGGCAGGATAGACACGCAGGGCTCTAACTACGTCCAGTTTGTGGAGAGACTTCTCAAGAGGATGAGATGGAGCCGGACAAAAAGAAGGGAGGACGATATCCTCATTGATATGGAAAGCGGAAACCACCTTTGGAAGAAAAGAAGGAACGGGCCTGAGGACGGCTTTGTCCTGATGGAGACTGAGGTAAGGGGAACGACATGACAAGGCCGCCAATTCAGAAACTCTTCTGATGGATGAAATGGCGATCAAAGAGGTGACCTTCCAAGAGAGAAGGAACAAAGGAATGTCCTGGAGAGGCTCGAACGGCGCCTTCTGGAGCGCGCTAAGGACGAGGTTGAGATCCCACGGGTCTATTGGCGAATGATGAGGAGGAGCCACGTGGGAAACCCCTTGTAGAAAGGTTTTGACCTGTGGTAGAGAAGCTAGCTCTCTTTGGAAGAGGATAGAGAGAGCGGAAACCTGGCCCTTGAGCGTACTGAGGGACAGACCCGCGTCTAACCCAGACTGAAGAAACCCCAGGATAGACGGGATAGAGAAAGACATTGGGAAGACTCTTATCGCACCAACGGAAAAAAGCCTTCCAGTACCTATAGTAAATGCGGGAAGAGGCTGGTTTCCTGGCTCTGATCATAGTTTGAATAACCTGACTGGACAGACCTGATTCCTTCAGAATTGCGGTCGCAACGGCCATGCCGTCAAACTCAGAGACTGAGAATTCTCGTGGTAAAGGGGGCCTTGCGAGAGAAGGTCTGGACGGTCCGGAAGCCTCCAGGGAACGTCCGCGAGCATGTTGACCAGTTCCGCGTACCAATGCCGTCTTGGCCAATCTGGAACGACTAGAATCACTGGTACGCCTTACGATTTTATCTTTTTGACCACCCGAGGGATCAATGCCAGAGGCGGGAACAGATACGGAAGTTGAAACTGGGACCAAGGAGTCACCAGTGCGTCGCACGCGACGGCTAGAGGGTCCCTGGACCTGGCTACGAACTCCGGCACCTTGTGGTTCATCCGAGATGCCATGAGATCGACATCCGGGGTGCCCCAACGGTTGCATATCTGAGAGAAAACCGCGGGGTGCAGGGACCATTCGCCGGACGCTAGGCCCTGGCGACTTAGAAAAACGGCTGCCCAATTTTCCACCCCTGGAAAATGGACGGCGGAGATTGTCGGAACGTAACGTTCTGCCCAGCGTAATATCTTGGCCACTTCTGACATTACTTGTTTGCTGCGCGTGCCCCCCTGATGGTTTATGTACGCCATGGCCGTGGCGTTGTCCGACTGAATACGGACCGGCTTGCCGGAGAGGAGGGGCTGCCAATGAAGAAGGGCCAGGAAAATTGCCCTGATCTCCAAAAGATTGATTGGGAGGAGAGACTCCTGTGGCTTCCAGCGGCCTTAGGCCGCTTTCTGATGGAGCACGGCTCCCCATCCTAGAAGGCTCGCATCGGTGGTGATGACTTGCCACTGAGGCGGAAGGAAGGACCTCCCTTGGAGAACTGACGCTGGCCGTAGCCACCAAGTGAGAGACTGCCTCACTCTGAGAGGAAGCCGAATAGGACGGTCCAAGGACATCGTGGTCTTGTCCCAGGCTGAAAGCAGAGACAGCTGGTGGGGGTGAAGATGAAACTGCGCAAAGGGCACTGCTTCCATGGAGGCCACCATCTTCCCCAGGACCTTTATGCAGAACCGAATGGGAATGGGAGCAGGCCTCTTGAGAGTTCTGATGCCCTTGGACAGAGTTGTAAATTTTTCCTTTGGAAGAAAAACACGGGCTAGCTCCGTGTCGAATTCCATACCCAGAAAGGTCAGACGCTGGGTGGGGATCAGAATGGACTTCTCCTTGTTGACCAGCCAACCTAGGCGGCTGAGAGTGTCTAGGGTTATCTGAAGGCTCCGGAGACAGTCCTGGCGAGACGAACCCTTGATCAAAAGATAGTCCAGATAAGGGATGATGAGGATCCCTCTGGAGCGAAGGATGGCCATGACGGTCGCCATCACCTTCGTGAAAACCCGGGGCGCTGAAGCCAGGCCAAAAGGAAGAGCTGTGAACTGAAAGTGGTCTCCCTGAAACGCAAATCGAAGATACTTCTGATGTTGCACACAAATTGGAATGTGCAGATAGGCATCCCGAATGTCCACCGAGCAGAGAAATTCCCCGGGCTCCATGGAAGCAATCACCGACCGAAGAGACTCCATCCTGAAATGAAGAATCTTCACGTGGCGATTGAGCAATTTGAGGTCCAGAATAGGACGAAGAGAGAGGTCTTTCTTCGGGACTACAAAGAGATTGGAGTAGAACCCGGAAAACCGTTCGTCTGAGGGAACGGGAACAATAACTACGGCGGAAAGAAGGGAGGAAATGGCCTGCAGAAAACCCGGAATCTGGGCCCGCTGTCGCGGAGGCCCGAGACCGGAAAAACCGTCTGTTCGGGAGTGAAGCAAATTCGATTTTGTATCCGGATGCGACGAGTTCTCAGACCCAAGCGTCGTCGACAACGGACAGCCAAGCATCCGCGAAAAAGGAAAGTCTGCCTCCCACCCTGGAAGAAATTCCAGGTGGGGGTGACCAGTCACTTAGACGAAAATCTGCCGGAATTGGCTCCTGCAGATCTGGAATATTGTCCTCTAGATCACCAGCGAGGAGTGGGTTTGTAGGAAGGTTTCCTCTGATCCCGCTCCCTGGTGGCAAGCGGCCGATCCTGTTGAGTGGCTCTCTCCGTGGCAGAGAAGGGACGAAAGGGCCTGAATGGTCGAAACCCCCTTCTGTGGAAAGGACGTTTTGTCGAGACTGGGGAAGCGAAGTACTTCTACCTCCAGTGGCATCGGAAATTATCTGATCCAGCTTGGCCCGAAAGAGCCAAGAACCATGGAAGGGCAGACTGGTGAGCGACTTTTTAGAAGTGGTATGCGCATTCCAAGACTTTCACCAAAGACCTCGGCGTACAGCCACTATATTGCTATTAGCCCTTGCTACGCCACCGGCCAAAAGGTATTTACCCGCATGCTTAATTTGGTCTGCCAGAACTTCCAACTCGTCCTGAGGGGCAGCCGACAGAATGCCCCTGCGAAGAATTTCTGCCCAAGTTGAAATGACATTTGCCACCCAGGCAGAAGCAAAAAAATAGGGCAGAAAGAGGCGCTAGATGCTTCAAAGAGGATAGACGAGGAACTGGTGGGCCCACTTCGGGAGCTTTCGTCCATTTTGTAAGAAGGTCCGCATCGAATGGATACAGGACGTCTAAGTACCTGCAGCCTGAGAAGTGCTTCTCAGGGGGCTCCCAGTGTTTGGATAAAATGGTCTCGAATTCCTTGTGATTAGGAAAGTTTCGGGAGGAAGGTTTTGCTCGTTTAAAGGGGACGGCGCCGTCCTGAAGAGGAGCTTTATCTTCCTTTATTTCGAGCGATTTGAAAATGGCCGATAAGAGACTATCGACCATGTTCTGAGACTTAAACATGTTATCTGCGTCTGAGTCAGATCCCGTCGTTTTCTGATGAGGGATACGAGAAAAGCAGCCTGGGCAGAGCGGACGGACCTTGCGAGCTGGAAGACGAGCTAGAAATAACGCGCTTCCTAGCAATCCTATCCGGCCTGTCCCTGTGGAGGTCGCGGTCAGGTGCAGACGACTCACCGTGAGAGGCGGTCGGAGCACAGGTGGCTGCATAAGACGTTCCAAGACCTGGGACTGAGAGACATTGCAGCAGCCGACTCTGGAGGAGGAGGGGTGCGCTCATCCCGGGACTCGGGGTGCTCCGGTGGGGCAGACATCACGGAAGGACTGCCGGACGGGCAGAAGGGAGACAACTGCCCTGACGCCCGCTTCTCTTTGCAGTGCGCGCAGGCGAAGTGGATAGCGATGGATCTAGGGTAAGGAGCCCCTGCAGAGTAGGACATATGCAAGGACTGCAGAATTACTGCAGCCAGTATCTGAATAGGGAGTACTGCCGCGGGGGCTGAAATTAGGGGTTCAGAAAAAAATAAGAGCCTACCGTCGCCAGCACCGTTATCTGATGTGGAGCAGAACAGCAGAAGAGTCCCCCAAGCTGAGATCCCTGGCATGTGTCACACGAGGAATCAGGGAGGTGCAGGACCTTAGAGATGGGCGGTGCTGGACGGCAGCGCTGCGCGAGTGGCTGAGACCTGGGGGGAGGGGGCGGCGGGTCATAAGGAGACAGAACGCAGTCCCGTGACTGACTGAGGAATGGCGCCAACAAAGCGCGCGTTCTGCAGCGGGCACGCACCGGAGCAGACCGAAAGTGAAAGTAAAAAAAATCAGCGCCGCGCCGTTTTCTGCCCCCGCAGCCCTGATCCTGGCGCGATGAGCCCGTGATGCCACGGTAGATGAGGGAGGTAAGGGAGAGAGGCCCCGCTGCTTCAGGGAAGGGTACCCGGCGTGAGAGCTGGGAGGCGTGCGGCTGCAGAGAGGCGTGCGGCTGCATAGAATGGGCGGGAAATTCAAAGCAGACTCTGCTACCAGACTGTATGGTAGCGCTTACCTGACGTCCACATGCCTGAAGAGGATGACCACAGGGGCCCGCGATGAGTGGGTGCCGCTGGGAATGAATGTCCTCTGCCCCGCACTCTATCTGGATAGTGCAGAAGACGGCGCCAAACCCTTCTGCCTGCAAGGGATAGTCACCGCCGGTGACCGCCGTCTTCCTCTCAGCCCTTTCCCGGGAGAGGGGTGAGGAGGGGAATAGGCTAGGACCCGCCACCTGAAGCCAGCCCGTAGCACCCGAGGGTGATAGGGAAAGGGTCCTGCCTGCGGTCCTGAGAGTTGCGATGTGGGTAACACCACATTGCTCGCTCAGCCGCATGATATGGGAAAGCAGGGTGAACATTTACCCCCTGTTTCCCGGTGTAGAATCTGGAAAATAAATGGGAAAAGATTAATACACACACACAAAACCTAAAAGAAAATGGTTAGATGCGGATCTGGGGAGATCCCGGTCCGCCTCCTACAGACACTAAGCACAAACTGAGGTGCTTGGTGCCTGTCGGTGGGTGTATACTGCCGGGGAGGAGCTAATTTTCTTGTTTTGCATAGTGTCAGCCTCCTAGCAGCAGCAGCATACACCATGGTATTCTGTGTCCCCCAATAAGGCGATAAAGAAAACCGCAGTGCACACAGTGCAGATATTTCCGCGGTTTCAAAACCTCAGCATAACACTTCTTTGTGCGGAATCCGCAGCTGTTTTACGACTGCTCCATTGTGCAGGTGGCAAACCGCAGGCTAATCCGCAGATAAACCGCAGGTCTTTTGACCGGCGGATTTTGCAATATCCGCGCGGAAAAATCCACAGCAGAATATGCAGCGTGTGCACATACCTTTTAGAGTAACAAGGTTCAGACTTGTATAAGTTTTAAGCTTTAATATAAAAGGGACAATGCTTACAATAAAAACAGGATATAAAAGTGGAAATTGACATACAAATATGCAAACCAGAGATAAAATAAAAGGGACAAAACTTACAGAAATATCGAACTTTGCGTCCTGATTCTCTATCCCTGAGGTGGGAGGGATATGGTACGGCGCACATCAGCTTTCCAGGCTGCCCTCACATGTGAACACTTGTCTTTGTGTGTAAGCTTAATTTATAGATGTGACTCGGGAATCCAATTTCTAGACCAGCCTGTCATGTTAATATTTTAATTGCTGGTTTGTGACTGGACCATGGCTATTTTACCCATGAATACATTATTTTTTCTGAAACTCTGTGTAACTTTCACATAGCTAGTGTCATTCGTCAATTCGCAGCTCTTCAAAAGAGCTAAGGCCTGTTTCACACATCCGTATTTTACCATCAGTCAAAATCCGCCGTTTGGCAAAAAAAAATAACGGATCCGCCATTTTGCTTGGCGGATCCGTTTTTTTCCCATTGAGTTGCATTACCGGCGGATCTTGACGGATGGCCATCCATTGGATCCGTTTTTTTGCGGATCCGCCAAAATTTTGGCGTCCGCCGACATGCCTGGACAGACAATGCAACGTTTTTTTGGGCGGCAGGATCCGCATTTTACATTGCGCATGCCCGGAGGATTTGCCTCGGCCGCAAATCTAACCCTAAACCCGGTTCTAGCGGCTGAAAAAAATTCTCCCCCTCTCTCTCTCTCTCCCTCTCTCCCTCTCCTCAGGCAGCGCTTCCTTTAAAATTCTTCCTTCGACGGATCCGTTAAAACAACGGTCCGGTGCCAAACGTTGTGGTCAGTACAGGAACGGATCCGTTGTCCGCCATTTTGGCTGATTTTAACTGACGAAGAAAACTGATGTGTGAAACAGGCCTAAGTGGTGTGAAATGTAACCACTGTGGGGTTCTCAGGAAAGCACCCTGGAGAGATTGGAGACAGGCGACTGCCTTCTCAGGATAACATGAGGTCATCACCTGTGTGAAGAGCTGCAGTCGAAGACAAATGTTAGTTACTGCTGGTCATACATGCATACATATACATATTTCACCACACCAGCTAAGGCTAGTTTCACTCTAGCGTTTTGAGGCGCAATGCACGCTCGCCGTGAAGCTCTGCCCCGCCTCCTCCGGTCAGCTCTGCCTATGGGCGTATGACGCTGCATGCGACCTGCGTACCCTATCTTTAGCGTTGGGTACGCAGGTCGTGCGCAGGTATGCTTTTGTCGACGCATGCGTCCTTTTGACGGTGCGCTGGATTCACCAAGATGAAACACGATGCGTTTGGCGCAGGGTGGCGCACTGTCAAAAGGACGCATGTGCCGGCAAAAGCATACCTGCGCATGGCCTGCGTACCCAATTCGAAAGATAGGGTATGCAGGTCGCATGCAGCGTCATGCTCCCATAGGCGGAGCTGACCGGAGGGGCGACAACGGGTGGAGCTTCATGGTGAGCGTGCGCTGCACCTGAAAACGCTAGTGTGAAACTAGTCTTGGGGAAGGCAGACAGCTGGGAGCTGATATTAATAGGCTGGAAATGGCCATGAACGTTAGCCTCTTCACAGCCTAATAAGACCAGCCCTCAGCCGCCCCTGAAATAGCACATCCATTAGATGTGCCAATTTTGGCTCTTCGCCGTCGCTCTTCCTGATTGCCTTGGTTCGATGACAATGGAGATAAATGTTGGGGTTGAGGTCAGCTGTATAATATCAGCTGGCATCAAGCCTAGGGTGTTATGAATGGGTCACCGAGGAGAAAAAAGCAAAACAAGCTAAGTCACAGAAAACTAGAGAGGTTGGTAACTATGCAGATTGCAGATCCCTGATCCTACCACACAACTAGCAGCAGCCGTGGAGCGTACCTACGATGTTCCTAGACGCTTCGTCACAGCCGGAGGACTAAATAAGCCTGAAGCATGAAAAGGGGAAAACTAACTGCCCCAGAGCAGACCCCAAAGGAATAGATAGCCCCCACACATGTATTGACGGTGAAACAAGATGAAGGCACAAACACAGGCAGGAAAATAGACTGAGCAAACGATGGGGCCCAAACTAACTGGAAAGGAAAGACACTGTCTGCAACCTCCAAAAAACCCTACAAAAATAATGTCCAACACTGCTGATAGCAAAATTAACCCTGAAGTCACTAGACTTCTCCCACTATATCAGCACTCTGAAATATTCTGAGACAGAGCAAAAAGAGACCAAACTAGTAAGGGACAAAAAGCAAATTGGCAAAATACTGATAAATAAGAGTGGAAATTCAGCACAGTCCCCATCCGGGGCTGGCTGACCACACAAAAAAATGAATAGACCAACAAAATCAAGTGTGAACATTAACAGAAAAACTTACCTTTAGATGACTGGAACAGAGCTGAAAACCATGAGCTGACAAGCCAGAAGGAATCGCAAGCAACTGAATAGGGCGTCGGCTGTCTTAAATCCAATCTGATACTCCTGAGGTCCAATAGTCATCCTCATTCTCAGGTGGCAGATCTCCACCGGTCAAATCAGCCTCACTACCTCCTGTTACCACTAGAGGGAGTGTGGAAAGAGAACTCACAACTGGTGAACTGGAAAATGAACTCACAACAGTACCCCCCCCTTGAGGAGGGGTCACCGAACCCTCATCCACGCCACCAGGCCGATCAGGATAGGCCCGGTAAAAAGCACAAACCAATCTATTGGCATGAATATCGGAGGCAGAGACCCAAGAATTATCCTCCTGGCCGTAACCCTTCCATTTGACCAAATACTGGAGTCTCTGTCTAACCAAACGAGAATCCAATATTTTCTCTACCTCATATTCCACATTGCCTTCAACCAACACAGGGTGAGGAGGTGCTGCCATAGGAACCACTGGCTCAACAAACCTTCAACAGAGATTTGTGAAATACGTTATGGATCTTGAACGTAACTGGAAGAGCCAATCGAAAAACAAAACAGGATTAAGAATCTCCAAAATCTTATACGGTCCAATAAATCTTGGCTTAAATTTAGGAGATGCAACCTTCATAGGAATATTCTTAGACGAAAACCAAACCATATCACCCACTTTAAACCGGGGACCTATGGTCCTATGCCGGTTGGAAAATCGCTGGGCCTTTTCCTGAGAGAGTGACAATTTATTCACCACTTGGTACCATATCTGCTGCATTCTCTTAACCACAGTGTCCACACCTGGGCAGGAGGAAGATTCCACTTGCCCTAAAGAGAATCGAGGATGAAACCCAAAATTACAGAAAAAGGGTGACATCAGAGTGGCAGAACTAGCTCTATTCAGTGCGAATTCGGCCACGGGCAAAAATGAGACCCAATCATCCTGATCAGCAGATATAAAACATCTCAAATAAGACTCCAAGGTCTGGTTTGTTCTCTCTGTCCATTGATCTGGGGATGAAACGTGGAGGAGAAGGATAACTGAATTCCCAGATTGGAACAAAAGGCTTTCCAGAATCTGGAAACAATCTGGACTCCTCTGTCGGACACAATATTGTCACGAATCCCATGTAATTCCATTTTATCTGTTGTAAAAACAAGGGCACCAACTCAGCGGAAGATGGCAACTTTGGGAGTGGTACAAGATGGATCATCTTCGAAAATCTATCGCAAATCACCCAGATAAGTCATTCTCTGAGAGACAGGAAGATCAGAAATAAAATCCATTGAGATATGGGTCCATGGCCTCTTGGGCATCAGCAACCCACTAGAACGAGAACAGGGTTTAGACCGAGAACAAGTCCCACAGGACTGTACAAAATTCCTGACGTCACGAGATAAGGCAGGCCACCAAAAGGGACCAACTCGCCAAATCTCTGGTACCAAAAATACCTGGATGACCAGCCAATGCGGAGCAATGAATTTCAGACCACTCTTTCTCCACTGGTCAGGAACATACAATTTTCCCATAGGGCAACGCTCAGGTTTATCCTCCTGAAACTACCCCCTTACCTAGGATGGTAGTAGGCTCGGTCACACTAAGAGAATCGGCAAAGAAACTCCTAGAAAGGGCGTCTGCCTTAACATTCTTAGTGCCCGGAAGAAAAGAGACCACAAAATTAAACCGCCTGAAAAACAAGGCCCATCTAGCCTGTCTAGGATTCAAGCGTTTGGCCGACTCCAGATAAATCAAATTTTTGTGATCGGTGAGGACCACAACTTGATGTCTAGCTCCCTCCAACCAATGTCTCCACTCCTCAAATGCCCACTTCATGGCCAACAATTCCCGATTCCCCACGTCATAGTTGCGTTCAGATGGGGAGAACTTTCGAGAAAAGAAGGCACAGGGATTCATCTTAGAAGTCACAGGGTCATTTTGGGACAAAACAGCTCCTGCACCAATCTCAGAAGCATCTACCTCCACCTGAAATGGAAGTGAGACATCAGGTTGCCGTAAAACTGGAGCTGAAGTAAATGTCTGCTTAAGCTCCTGAAATGCTGAGATAGCCTCAGGAGACCAATTCAGCACATCAGCGCCCTTCTTGGTCAGATCAGTCAGTGGTTTGACAATACCAGAAAAATTACCTATAAATTTACGATAGCAATTGGCAAAACCCAAAAACTTCTGGAGGGCCTTCAAAGAAGTAGGCTGAACCCAATCATAAATGGCCTGTGCCTTGGCCGGGTCCATTTCAATAGTCGATGGAGATAAGATAAATCCCAAAAATGAAATCCTCTGTACACCAAAGAGGCATTTCGATCCCTTAACAAACAGGGAATTCTCCCTCAAAATCCGGAACACAGTACGGACGTGTTCCACATGAAAATCCCAATCACTAGAAAAGATCAAAATATCATCCAGATAGATGATCAAAAATTTATCCACAAAGTCACGGAAAATATTCATAAAGCACTGGAAGACAGAAGGGGCATTAGTGAGCCCAAAAGGCATCACCAGGTACTCAAAATGTCCCTCCGGAGTATTAAACGCCGTCTTCCATTCATCCCCGTGCTTGATGCGAATAAGATTATACGCCCCCCTGAGGTCAAGCTTAGTAAACCAGCAGGCACTCTTAACTCTGGAGAATAAATCAGACATCAGAGGTAACGGGTACTGATATTTAAACGTCATCTTGTTAAGGGAATGATAATCAATACACGGTCTTAATGAACCATCTTTCTTGGCCACAAAAAAAACCCAGCACCTAAAGGAGATGAGGATGGTCTAATATGACCCTTCTCCAATGACTCCTTAATATAGGATCGCATAGCATCATGTTCGGGTACTGATAAGTTGAAAAGCCGACCCTTGGGAAATTTACACCCAGGCATCAACTCAATTGCTCAGTCATAACTCCTATGAGGAGGCAAAGACGCAGACTTGCTCTCACTAAATACATAAATCGGCTAGATAATCAGGAATATCATGAGACTGGAGAGGTGGAGAAAACAGGAGCGTCCCTAAGAACACACTGACAACCCCAACTCACCACAGACCCAGATTTCCAATCCAAAACTGGATTATGAGTTTGCAACCAAGGAAAACCCAGAACAATAGTATCATGCAAATTATGCAGCACCAAAAATTTACAATTTTCTTGGTGGTCTGGGGCAACTCGCAATGTCACCTGGGTCCAAAACTGAGGTTTATTCTCCGCCAAAGGAGTGGCATCAATACCCCTCAAAGGAATAGGCATCTGCAGAGGCGTCATGGAAAAACCACAACGGTTAGCAAAGTCCAAATCCATCAGATTCAACGCTGCTCCTGAATCCACAAAAGCCTTTGTGGAAAACGTGGATAAGGAGCAGATCAGAGTAATTGCCAAAAGAAACTTGGGTTGTATACTGCCCACAGCAAATGTGTGTGCAAAACGTTTCTCTCGTTTTGGGCAGACAAATAGTATGAAAGACGTCTCCACAGAAAAAACACAGCTTATTACGCCTTCTAAACTCCTGACGTTGTGCCCTAGACAAAACCCCATCACATTGCATAGGTTCAGACGTTTGTTCAAAAGGTGGCAGCGCCTCCCGTGTAGTTTTACGTTCACGTAAACGCCGATCAACTTGAATGGCTAATGACATAGAATCATCCAGACCAGAGGGAACAGAAAATCCCACCATAACATCTTTTACAGTCTCTGATAAACCCTTCCGAAAGAGAGCTGCCAATACACTATCATTCCATGTAGTAAGGACCGCCCACTTTTGGAATTTTTGACAGTATAACTGCAGAATCCTGACCCTGGTTTAATGCCAACAGGGTTCTCTCAGCTTGATCAACAGCATTAGGTTCATCATACAACAACCCCAAGGTTTGAAAAAATGCATCCACATTAGTCAGAATAGGATTTTCAGGTGTCAGAGAAAAAGCCCAATCCTGGGGATCGCCACGCAGCAAGGAGATGACAATTTTAACCTGCTGCACAGAGCTCCCCGATGAGTTAGGCTTCAAGGCCAGAAATAATTTACAATTGTTCTTAAAATTCAGAAATTTAGACCGATCCCCAGAAAACACATCAGGAGTAGGGATCTTAGGTTCAGCAGCATGTGACTGAATGAGGTAGGTGGAAATTCCCTGCACTTCAGCAGCCAGCTGCTCCACACGATCAGACAATTGCTTAATCACCATTAGGAAAAAAAAAAAAAAAATCCTCCTACGGCCCCAGAGGAAAAAAAGAGGAATGAAATATATATATATATATATATATATATATATATATATATATATATATATATATATATATATATACAGTGCCTACAAGTAGTATTCAACCCCCTGCAGATTTAGCAGGTTTGATAAGATGCAAATAAGTTAGAGCCTTCAAACTTCACACAAGAGCAGGATTTATTAACAGATGCATAAATCTTGCAAACCAAAAAGTTATGTTGCTCAGTTAAATTTTAATAAATTTTAAACATACAAGTGTGGGTCAATTATTATTCAACCCCTAGGTTTAATATTTTGTGGAATAACCCTTGTTTGCAATTACAGCTAATAATCGTCTTTTATAAGACCTGATCAGGCCAGCACAGGTCTCTGGAGTTATCTTGGCCCACTCCTCCATGCAGATCTTCTCCAAGTTATCTAGGTTCTTTGGGTGTCTCATGTGGACTTTAATCTTGAGCTCCTTCCACAAGTTTTCAATTGGGTTAAGGTCAGGAGACTGACTAGGCCACTCCAACACCTTGATTTTTTCCCTCTTGAACCAGGCCTTGGTTTTCTTGGCTGTGTGCTTTGGGTCGTTGTCTTGTTGGAAGATGAAATGACGACCCATCTTAAGATCCTTGATGGAGGAGCGGAGGTTCTTGGCCAAAATCTCCAGGTAGGCCGTACTATCCATCTTCCCATGGATGCGGACCAGATGGCCAGGCCCCTTGGCTGAGAAACAGCCCCACAGCATGATGCTGCCACCACCATGCTTGACTGTAGGGATGGTATTCTTGGGGTCGTATGCAGTGCCATCCAGTCTCCAAACGTCACGTGTGTGGTTGGCACCAAAGATCTCGATCTTGGTCTCATCAGACCAGAGAACCTTGAACCAGTCTGTCTCGGAGTCCTCCAAGTGATCATGAGCAAACTGTAGACGAGCCTTGACATGACGCTTTGAAAGTAAAGGTACCTTACGGCTCGTCTGGAACGGAGACCATTGCGGTGGAGTACGTTACTTATGGTATTGACTGAAACCAATGTCCCCACTGCCATGAGATCTTCCCGGAGCTCCTTCCTTGTTGTCCTTGGGTTAGCCTTGACTCTTCGGACAAGCCTGGCCTCGGCACGGTAGGAAACTTTCAAAGGCTGTCCAGGCCGTGGAAGGCTAACAGTAGTTCCATAAGCCTTCCACTTCCGGATGATGCTCCCAACAGTGGAGACAGGTAGGCCCAACTCCTTGGAAAGGGCTTTGTACCCCTTGCCAGCCTTGTGACCCTCCACGATCTTGTCTCTGATGGCCTTGGAATGCTCATTTTGTCTTTCCCATGTTGACCATGTGTGAGTGCTGTTCACAAGTTTGGGGAGGGTCTTAAATAGTCAGAAAACGCTGGAAAGAGATAATTAATCCAAACATGTGAAGCTCATTGTTCTTTGTGCCTGAAATACTTCTTAATACTTTAGGGGAACCAAACAGAATTCTGGTGGTTTGAGGGGTTGAATAATAAATGACCCTCTGAATAAACTTTTCACAATTTAAAAAAAAAATTAAACAAAGAAATAACATTCTTTTTTGCTGCAGTGCATTTCACACTTCCAGGCTGATCTACAGTCCAAATGTCACAATGCCAAGTTAATTCCGAATGTGTAAACCTGCTAAATCTGCAGGGGGTTGAATACTACTTGTAGGCACTGTATAAAAAAAAAATTATGACACTTTTTTTTTTTTTTAACAACTTTTTCCTGCTTTTGAGTACCCTAGAATCTGCGGTATGGCTGATTCTGTTATGAATGGGTCACCGAGGAGAAAAAAGCAAAACAAGCTAAGTCACAGAAAACTAGAGAGGTTGGTAACTATGCAGATCCCTGATCCTACCACACAACTAGCAGCAGCCGTGGAGCGTGCCTACGATGTTCCTAGACGCTTCGTCACAGCCGGAGGACTAAATAAGCCTGAAGCATGAAAAGGGGAAAACTAACTGCCCCAGAGCAGACCCCAAAGGAATAGATAGCCCCCACACATGTATTGATGGTGAAACAAGATGAAGGCACAAACACAGGCAGGAAAATAGGCTGAGCAAACGATGGGGCCCAAACTAACTAGAAAGGAAAGACACTGTCTGCAGCCTGCAAAAAATAATGTCCAACACTTCTGATAGCAAAATTAACCCTCAAGTCACTAGACTTCTCCCACTATATCAGCACTCTGAAATATTCTGAGACAGAGCAAAAAGAGACCGAACTAGTAAGGGACAAAAAGCAAATTGGCAAAATACTATAAGAGTGGAAATTCAGCACAGCCCCCTGCCGGGGCTGGCTGACCACACAAAAACTGAATAGACCAACAAAATTAAGTGTGAACATTAACAGAAAAACTTAGCTTTAGATGACTGGAACAGAGCTGAAAACCAAGAGCTGACAAGCCAGAAGGAATCACCAGCAACTGAATAGGGCGTCGGCTGTCTTAAATCCAATCTGAGACTCCTGAGGTCCAATCGTCATCCTCATTCTCAGGTGGCAGATCTCCACCGATCAAATCAGCCTCACTACCTCCTGTTACCACCAGAGGGAGTCTGGAAGGAGAACTCACAACTGGTGAACCAGAGAATTAACTCACAACACTAGGGGGTTAGTAATATGTTGTAGAGTCTTTATTCAAATAAACTTTTCTTGTGTGTGTCTTTTTATTTTTATATATGGGGTTAGTAATGGGGGTGTCTGAAAAACGTCTCTCTATTACTGACCCCTGGGCTTGATGCCAGCTGACATTACACATTTGACATCAGCCTCAAAAAAACTCTTAATTGCTTCATTGGGGGACACAGGTAACCGTGAGTGTATGCTGCTGTCTCTAGGAGGCTGACACTAGGCCAAAAAAGGAAAATGGATCCTCCTCAGTGGTATACACCCAACGACAGGCACAAAGCACATCAGTTTAAGCTTAGTTTCTGTAGGAGGCGGACCTGGATCTGATCCCAGATCCGCATTTTCTTTCAGGTCACCTGCTGTGTTTTTATTAATCTTTTTCCTTTAGTTTTTCAGGTTCTTCCTTAGGGTAGCAGGGTGTATTTTCCCACTCTGTTTTCCTGTACTTATGCTACCTAGAGAGCAGGGTGGCACACTCTTGGACCCGCAAGGCAGGACCTAATCCCCTGTCACCTTTCACAGGTGCTTCAGGGTGATTTCCAGTGGCCGATACTAGCCTTTTCACCACCCTACCCTTCCCCACGGAGAGGGCTGGGAGGAAGACTGTGATCACCAGTGGTGGCCTTCCCCCTTCTTGTGAGGGGTTGACGCAGTCTTCTTCACCCTCTGGAGATGGTGCGGGAAGGAGGACCTCTCATCCCAGTGACCCTCATCGACCCGAGGGCTCCTAAAGGCATCCTTGTCTGTAAAGAGGGATCGGAACTAGCCTAGCTATTTCCCCCGCAGCGGCACGCAGCAGATCTAGGACGGATTGCTAGCCCTCCCAACTGCCACTGCACAAGACAGTGTGGCGTTAGTACAAAGGGCGATCCCGCACAGCCGCAGCCATTTCTTCCTGGCCGGTCTAGGACTTTGTGGTCACACCCACTTTTTCTGACACCTCTTCCCGGCTTCCTTTGGCCATTCACCTCCGGTCTTTTCAAATCGTGCAACCTTTTGTGCCAATACAAGAGCTTGCCTCTCTCCTCCTCTGTTCTGCTCAGACCGGGCTGCGTGTCTTCTCCATGCCAACCGGAGTGCATCCAACACGGCACAGTCAATGCCCAATCCGGGCTTGTGCCTCATGAGATTGAAGTGCCTGTCTGACAACCTTTCATAACCTGTGCTCACAGCCAGCCACAGTCATCTGCTGAGTCATCGTGGATATCGGGTAGGCTCTTCCCTCTTATCTTCTCTCTCCCCTTCCCATATAGCTCTCCACAGCAGTATCACTAAGGCTCAACTTATGCCCAACCCTAGAGAGGCTTCTTTTTACCCTACTAAGCCTACTATTATTCATTAAGCCTGTGCCTTCTGCAAAAAAGTGGTCTTCTGGTCAGCTTTCTCCTTTCGGTCAGTCCTGCAGGCCTTCTGCCATGTCTGCACCACAGGAGCCCCCCACCACCTGGGATGAGAGAGACCCCTTCTTCCGGAGTGGGCTGTTGCTATGTCCCAATCGGTCTCTGACCTGACAAAGGTGTCACAGTCCCTGGCCCAGGTCCTAGAGCGACTACCACACCTGTTCGTCACAACCACTGCTCCAAACGCCTCACGATGATTCACACGCACTTGACCACGACCTTCACAGGGGCAGATCGAGTACAAAGTCAAGGAAGTGGGCTCTTTCCAGTTCCCCGGGCACCTTCGCATCATTCAGGATGCCTTCCTTATCCCATGCCCCCTCTTCGGAGGTGGCTTTAGGGTCGGAGGTGGATTCTCAGTCAGATTCTGAGTCTGATACGGTCCAGAACTCTAAATTGCAGGATATGGTTTAGTCAAGCTCTTAATCTGAAAGAGGACGAGTTCCCGGACCTTTTCCAAACACAAGGAATTTGAAGCAATCGTGTAAGCACAGGGAACACCCTGAGAAGCGCTTCCCACGAAGGAAGCAGTTAGACCTTCTTTATCCCTTTTAGTCCAGACCTTGTTTGTAGATGGATAGTCCCCTACTGTTGATCCGCCGGTGTCTCATCTGTCTTCCAAGACAGTTTTGTGTCTGCTGGACAGAGCATCTATCAAGATACAGATGGGCAAAATGAATCCATGGCTAAGTCAGCCTTTGAAGCAGTTAGTGCCTCCACCTGGGTGGCAAAGTCAATGTCTGTCTGGGCAAGAATTCTTTGTCAGGGTGTCCTAGCGGCAGCTGGCCGACCAGATTGCACATGCTAGCAAATATCTCCTGACAGCTTCCTTGGATGCGGCCAGTTGTTCCGCCTGGGCTGCCAACAACATTGTTGCTAATTGAATGGCTGTTGCCATCTGATAACAGCCCCCCACTGTACTGTATTGTTTGCTAATGACATATAGACCGATGAAGGCTCCAAGAAAGAGATTTTACAGTGAGTACCAAAAATCCCTCTATTGCCCTTGTGCGGTGGCAATAGGGGTGATATGTAAGAGCGAAGACTAAGCGCCCAAATTGGCGCATCTAATGGATGCGCTATTTCTGGAATACCTGAGGGCTGGTCTTATTAGGCTGGGAAGAGGCCAATATCCATGGCCATTCCCTGCCTATTTATATCAGATATAATATCAGCTGTCTTCTTTGTCTTGGCTAGTTATGTGCAAATAGGTGGGACCCCACGTCATGTTATGGGGGGGGGGGTTGCCCCATTTTTATTAACCAGCAAAGGCAAAGCAGACAGCTGGGGACTGATCTTAATAGGCTGGGAAGGTCTGCTTTCCCTTGGCTGGTTACTAAAAAATAGGAGGACTCCACGTTGTTCATTTATTTATTAACAAGTACAGTAAAAGTACACATGCAAGTCATTGCTCCACTTGAACCTCAGCCTCTTGGTTCAAGATTTTTTTATTCTAAGTCACTTCCCTATCCACATTTGTTTGAAGGTCCTGCTCTTAGCTCCAATTTGTCTCCTTTTTCAGCCCCCTAGCCCTTACTACGACCATTTTACATCAAAATTCGGGTCTTCATTGACTTATATGGGGTTTAGGGCAAAATTCTGATACCTGAACATTCACTGGTCCGCTCATTGCTAGTTAGCAGTGTGGATAGTGTTGGCATATACCCACAGTTATGTGCAAAATAATATGTCTAACATCACTAATGTGTTTAGTTATTGTTTTTTCATGCATGCGGCTAATTGTGTGTAATAGACTTTAATGAAAGGGGGGGTGTTCTAAGCATGAGTAGTGGTGTGGAGTTCAGTTAGTGAGGTCATTAAAGGTAATCTGTCACCCCATTTTAGCCTTCTAAGCTGCCGACTCCGCCACCAGGGGCTTATCTACAGCATTCTATAATGTGGGAGACCAATTATCAAAAAATGGCCCAGGACATTCCTGCACGATCAGCGATACCCGGCGGGGTGGTCGCTGATGCGTGCCACACAGCGAGATCGCTGATGCGTCACAAAATCAGCGATCTCGCCATGTGTGACGGGCCCCTAACTCTTATCTTTCAGATTACATTGGGGGCTAGACTGTGAGCCCTCGTGGGCAGGGTCCTCTCTCCTGTACATGTGTGTCCCTTGTCTTGCACATGTTTATTGTACTTGTCCATATTTCCCCTTTTCACTTGTAAAGCGCCATGGAATAAGTGGCGCTATATAAATGTATAATAATAATCAGCGTTGATATCACATTTCTGGAAGACGTTATGTTGCCATATGCTGAACAAATGCCCTTGAAATGGATTTTTCAGCCGGACAATGACCCCCAAACACGCCAGTAAGCAGGCAACATACTGATTCCAGGCTAACAGTTGTGAAGTGTCCGCTCGATCCCCAGACCTCAGTTGGATTGGAGAGTTTGTGGAGCGACAAAATTAAATGCTGTTATTGATACAAAGCCTAAAAATGCAAAAGTGTGGAATGTAGTGCAGTCAGCGAGGGCTGGATGGAGTGTGTCCGCAGGGGTCAGATGCCACACAGATGTAAAGCACTTATCTACTATATAATCGTCTAATTCTGTCTGTAACGGAAATCCCACATCGCAGCCGGACGCGGCATTCGAACTACGCACGCCACCGCTACCGTAGGGAGATCTGCGGCGCTAGCCACTGATCTCCCGACGGTTTCCCAATGAAACCTGAAAGATAAGAAAAAAGAGTTAGATTATACTCACCCCGGCGTTCTGTCTGGTCCGATGGGTGTCGCTGTCCGGTCCGCCGCCTCCCATCTTCATACGATGATGTCCACCTCCTTGCTTCTCCCTTTACTCCTGTGCAGGCACACTGTATCGGCCCTGTTGAGGGCAGAGTACTGCAGTGCACAGGCGTCGGACCTCTGACCTTTCCCGGCGCCTGCTCACTGCAGTACTTTACTCTGCCCTCAACAGGACAGATAAAGTACGCGTGTGCAGGAGCTGAGGGAGAAGCAAGGAGGTGGACATCATCGTATGAAGATGGGAGGCGCTGGACCAGACCGCGACACCCACCGCCCCCGGTGAGTATAATCTATCGTGTTTTTCTTATTTTTCAGGTTTCATCGGGGGCTTATCTATAGCATTACAGAATGCTGTAGATAAGCCCCTGATGGCAGTGGCCGCAGCTTATAGGGCTAAAATGGGGTGACAGATTACATACATATTCTAGAATACCCGATGCGTTAGAATCGGGCCACCACCTAGTTGGACATACTGATAGGGAATTTAGATTGTGAGCCCCATTGGGGACAGCGATGATGATGATGTGTGCAAACTGTAAAGCGCTGCCGAATGTTAGCGCTATATAAAAATAAAGATTATTAAAGCTGATACAACTAAATATTAGTTCAGTGAGTAACAGAACAGCCAATTCTGTGAACAAATCTGTTTATATTGGAAATATTCTACTTTGTAAATGAAAATGCAGACCCTATTTCAGCAGCCTCTTATTCCCTTTTCTTCATTTTCAGTTTAAAAATTTGGAATTGAATGTGCAGCTTCAATCGCCTGTAATAAATGCTATTATGAGGATTGAGCTTTTTCTCAGTAGCTGTAAACGCTGCCATTATTTTGCACATCTTGCATATGTCCTGACAGATATGTAGAGGCAATGTCCTTCCACCACTCTCCTCCAGATGCGGCAGTGGCACTGATGAACTCTGCTAAGGGGAAGCAGTCATCTAAAATGTTTTTTGTTTTTTTTGGCATTGTCGGCATTCAGTGGACTAGCACGATTACACCTCCAGCCCTTATTTTACTAATGTTCTTTCTTTCTGTTTAGGACTTTCACTGAACAGTTGCGGAAAATCTCTCGTGACGCTGGCATGCCAATTCAGGGACAGCCATGTTTCTGCAAATACGCCCAAGGAGCGGATAGCGTGGAACCGATGTTCAGACATCTGAAGAACACATACACTGGTCTACAACTGATCGTCGTCATCCTCCCCGGGAAGACACCGGTCTACGGTCAGTCTTGCGCCTGAAAGAATTAGCTGCCTAACATTGTATCCTCTGTATCCCTCCATGCGGTGATTATTTTCATGCCGACCCATTGCGTTTTCTTCAGTCCAGGTATAGAAACAAGACGTCACTGGCTGCTGATGTTAGTTAGATCCTCATACATGGCAATAAGGCCGTGATTTTGTAATATGTAGGCTACAGTAGCGATCGTATTTAATTACATCAAAATAATTTTTATTTTTGTTTTTTTTAGCTGAGGTGAAGCGTGTTGGGGACACGGTGTTGGGCATGGCGACTCAGTGTGTGCAGATGAAGAATGTACAGAGGACCACGCCGCAAACACTGTCAAACCTCTGCCTGAAGATAAATGTCAAATTAGGAGGAGTCAATAACATCCTGTTACCCCAGGGCAGGTAAGGTCCAAGTGCCGGAGAGAATGTCAACTAGCAATCTCTGGTCAGACGAGCTACAATGTCTGATTTCCTATGGATTTTCACTGTAGTGCCATGTCTAAGCACGCCAGTGATCCAACCTATTAATTCTGCATCATGCACCAAGACTGCCACATATCTTTAGCGCAGTGGCTTTGTTTTTAGCACTACATGCACAATGGAGCATTTCACTAGTTTCAGCGTTTTTTTCCACCCATTGAAATGAATGGGTGGTGAAAACGCACCAAAAACTCAGTTATCAGTTTTGCTGCATTTTTTTTCTGTCAAAACATGATTCTGTAGAATGTTTTATTTTTCAACACTAAACTTTTCAGCATGCACAAAAGACTTATCATGCTAAAACCACCACGAGAAAATCCAAAGAAAACATGCTTCTTTCCTGCCAAGAGATCAGGTTTTGTTGCAGGAAAAAAAATGCTGAAAAACACCTAGTGTAAACTTACTCTTAGTCTGTAACAATCCTTTTTATTTTTTTTTACCCTAGACCACCAGTGTTTCAGCAACCTGTGATATTCCTTGGAGCAGATGTCACCCATCCTCCTGCAGGAGATGGAAAAAAGCCTTCAATCGCTGCGGTAAGTGATCACAATTATCTTTTTAGATATTGATTTGCTTGTAACTAAAATCCTCACATTACGGCAGCGTTCAAAATACTAGCAGTACAATATGACTAACTAGACTAATCACTTTTTTTTGTATAAATTGTATTACCCCATGTCAAACAATTTGGTGCAGTAGATTCTAAGAAAACCACCAGACCCCGCATTCATGATCTGCAGGTTTTTGAGTCTGTGTATTAGACTAATTGAAAAGGCGGTGTTTAAAAAGGAGATTTTTGTGTACTCACCGTAAAATCTTTCTCTTAGCCTTTAATTGGGGGACACAGAACCGTGGGTGTTATGCTGCTGTCCACTAGGAGGCGACACTATGCATAATCTGAAAAAGATTAACTTTGGCTCCTCCTCTGCAGCATACACCCCTGGACGGCGTCAGCCTTCTCCAGTTTTGTGCCAAAGCATAAGGAGGAACGTAACCAAATAACATAACTATGCCTGTAAGAAGGCTACTATGTAAGGAATAATATGAGAACTCAACAGTAAACAACGGCCCGTAAGGGCAACAGGGTGGGAGCTGTGTTCCCCAATTAAAGGCTAAGAGAAAGAGATTTTACGGTGAGTACACAAAAATCTCCTTTACTCTGTCGCCTAATTGGGGGACACAGAACCGTGGGACGTCCCAAAGCAGTCCCTGGGTGGGAAGCAGTGGACGAATATTGTGTTAACAGTTCCCTAGACTTGGGGTACTGCCGCCTGCAGAACCAGTCTACCCAGGCTCGCATCCGCTGAGGACTGGGTATGAACACTGTAGTGTTTCGTAAACGTGTGTAGGCTAGTCCAAGTGGCCGCCTTACACACTTGTTGTGCCGAAGCCTGATGCCGAATGGCCCAGGAGGCCCCTACTGCTCGTGTAGAGTGTGCCGTGATACCGGCCGGAAGAGGGGAACTGTTAAGTCGGTAGGCCTCATGTATGGTGGACTTGATCCACCTGGCAAGGGTAGCCTTGGAAGCCGGCAACCCCTTGCGACTACCTTCCGGATCGCCACTAGAAAAACCACTTTCTGAGACAGAATGGAGAGTGGAACTCCTCTAAGAGGTTCGAAGGGTGGAGCTTGCAATGCTGTCAGGACCAGATTGAGGTCCCACGTATCCAGCGGACGTTTGTAGGGAGGAACCAATCGGGAAACTCCCTGGATGAAAGTCCTTACTTGCGGTTTAATAGCAATGCGCTTTTGAAAAAGGACTGAAAGCGCCGACACCTGACTCTTAAGCGAACTTAAGGATAGCTTGGCATCTAGGCCCGATTGAAGAAAACCTAGTACCTTCGGGAGGGAATAAGGGAGTGGGACTTGTCCATGAGATTCGCACCAAGAAAAGAAAGCTCTCCAGGTACGATAATAGAGCTTGGCGGAGGCAGGCTTCCTTGCCCTGATCATAGTTGCAATGACTGCCGGTGAAAAACCTGCCTGGGTTAGAATCCAGGTTTCAAGGGCCATGCCGTCAAATTGAGAGCCCCTGAATTCTGGTGGAAGAACGGACCTTGAGACAGAAGGTCGTGACGGTCGGGTAGACGCCAGGGGGCGTCTGCCGTAAGATGGACGATGTCGGCGTACCATGTACGTCTGGGCCAGTCTGGCGCGATGAGGATGGTCGGAACTCCCTCTTGCTTGATCTTCCTCACGACCCTGGCGATTAGGGGGAGGGGTGGAAAAATGTACAGGAGTCGGAACTGGGACCAGTCCTGGCCATGAAATTGGGGACCTTGGTATTGAGATGGTATGCCATTAGGTCCACCTCCGGGGTTCCCCAGCGTTGACAGATCTGGTAAAAAATCTCGGGATGGAGAGACCACTCCCCCAAGTCCATTCCTTGCCTGCTGAGGAAGTCTGCTTCCCAGTTTTCTACACCCGGAATGTGTACCGCAGAAAGTACCGACCTCGTGTCTTCCGCCCAGCGGAGGATATGAGCCACTTCTCTCATCGCCTGGGCGCTGCGGGTCCCGCCTTGGTGGTTCACGTATGCCACAGCCGTGGCATTGTCCGACTGTATCCGTATGTGCGAGGCTGCAAGCAAGTGATGTAAGGCTCTCGGTGCCAAGAGGATGGCCCTGATTTCCAGAACATTGATGGGCAATGTCACTTCCCTCGGTGACCACTTGCCCTGTGATGTAGGTGCACCGCCCCCCAGCCTGTCAGGCTTGCATCGGTAGTCAGGATCTTCCATTGTCCTGAGAGGAATTGCTTCCCTCGTGTAAGCGAGGTTGGTTTGAGCCACCAATGCAGGGACCTCTTGGTTGATGACGTCAACCTGTACTCCCTGTCGAGGGAGAAGGGGTTCCTGTCCCAAGATCTGAGTATGGCTAGTTGAAGGACCCTGAGGTGAAACTGGGCAAATGGCACTGCCTCTATTGCTGCTGCCATCCTGCCGAGGACTCTCATGGCAAACCGGAGAGATCGAGGAGGACTGCGAAGGAGTGTGCGAACTCCCAGACGGATGGCCAGTGTCTTGTCCTTGGGAAGGAGCACCAGGCCCCTGGCGGTGTCGAATACCATTCCCAGGAATGTTAGAGTCCGAGTTGGGATAGTTGACGATTTCTGTAGGTTGACTAGCCATCCCAGGCGACTCAGTGTCTAGTGTGATTGAGACACTGACCTCGCAGTCTTTGAAAGTGGGAGACTTGATGAGGAGGTCGTCCAGGTACGGGACGACTAGGATGCCTCTTGAGTGCAGGACGTCCATGGTGGCCGCCATGACTTTGGTGAACGTTCTTGGAGCCGTGGCGAGTCCGAACGGAAGGGCGACAAACTGGTAGTGGTTTTGGTTGACCGCGAACCTGAGAAACCTTTGGTGGGCGGGAGCAATTGGTATGTGGAGATACGCATCCTGTATGTCTATGGAGGCGAGGTATTCTCCCTGGTCCATGGATGCAATTATGGACCGGAGGGACTCCATGCGGAAATGACGGACCCGTACGTAATTGTTGAGCTGTTTTAGGTCCAGTATGGGTCAGACACCGCCTCCTTTCTTGGGGACTACGAACAAATTTGAGTAGGATCCTCGGAATCTCTCGTTCGCGGGAACCGGCACCTCAACTCCTGATTGAAGGAGAGAGGAAACCGCTTGGTGGAAAGCACGAGCCTTTTCTGGTGGTGTTGGAGGAATAGAAAGGAAGAACCGGTTCGGTGGAACGGAAGTGAACTCTATCTTGTATCCGGAAGACACTATTTCCCTGACCCACCTGTCTTCTGTAATAGGCAGCCAGACTTGCTGAAAGAGTAAAAGTCGGCCGCCTACTGGTGGGGTGTCTTCCGGAGGTCGCGAGTCATGATGAAGCGAAGTTCTGAGGTTTTCCTCCCTTGGGTTTCGCTTGGCCTGCTTTCGACTGCCAAGCCCTGTCCGGTCGCTGCTGCGTCTGTGGGTTGTCTCTGCGTGGAGAACGGTTACGGTTTTGCACTGGGCGCGAAACGGACCAGCCCGAGGAATTCCGAAAGGATCGGAATCGCATCTGGTTTCTTCGTTTAAACGTGCGTTTCGGTTTTAGTTGAGGGAGAGAGGTACTCTTACCCCCAGTGGCATTGGCTATCATGGTGTCCAACTTTTCGCCGAAAAGTCTTCCAGTAAAATACGGAAGTCGCGTGAGGGACTTCTTTGAGGCCGCATCCGCTTTCCATTCTCGCAGCCAGAGGATGCGTCGGATCGTGATGGCATTTGATGCTATTTCCGCTACACCTCTGGCGGAATCCAGGGCTGCATGAATCATGTAGTCTGCTACCACTATCTGGACCGCTTGGTCCGAGAGCTCAGGATTTGAAGCCTGAAGACCCTCCTGTAGTTTTTTGGCCCAAGCCAGGATGGCCTTGGCTGCCCAAACTGAAGCAAACGCAGGGCCCAGAGAGGCGCCTGCCGCTTCGAAAATAGAACGAGCCATGCGTTCTACTTGCCGGTCTGCTGCGTCCCTGAGGGTTGAGCTATCCGGCAGATAGAGTAAAGTCTGCGCTGCTAGCCTAGAAACCGGAGGGTCCACTTCAGGTGGATCTGTCCATTGTTTGGTGTCTTTCTGTGGGAAGGGGTACTTCGCTTCCAAATATTTGCGATTAGCGAATTTTTTCTCAGGCTGCGCAAACTGTTTGGTAAGTATTTTCTCAAACTCATGGTGATTAGGGAAGACCTTAGGTGGTTTCTGAACACTTTCGAAGCAAATCCTATGTTCTGGGACTTCCGGGGCCGACTCTGGAATTTTTAGCACCCGATGAATGGCAGAAATTATGTCCTCAACTAGCGCTGTATTGCTAGGGGGAGAAGGTACCACGGACCTGACCGTTTCGTTATCTGAGTCGGAGTCACAGATGCCCTCCGAATCCTGTGCCTCGCTAACGTGATCCCTGGAGGGCGACCTGGGGCGGGGGTCTAATGTGGTGGGGGATCCCTGTGGTAAATTGCACTGTCTGTCTGTGGCAGGGGACTGCCCAGGAGACCTGGAATGACGCTGTCTCTCCCTGGAGGGGGACGACCTTGTGCTATAGTGCGACTCAGGTGATCGAGACCTGTGGGTCCGCTTACGTCTGTGAGAGTCGGAAGCAGCATGTTCCTGAGACAAGCTGTCCGTTTGCTGTGTACCGTCCATAGCCGGGGCCCGACTCTGCAGAGCTTGCAGTAATGTAGCAGTTAGGTTGTCTATGGACTGTGACATAGACTGAGACATCTGAGTTGCCCATTCCGGCGTGGCCTGTGACACTGAAGCGTCAGGGACTCCCTGGGGTTCTGACCCTGAGTTCTGGATGCAGTCCCGGCAGTGCGGATACGTGCTGCCACTAGGGAGCGTGGCTTTGCAGGCTGTGCAGAATGCATAGAAACATTCCTGCCTGGTTCTCTTCCTTGAGCCCGGCATAGTGCACAGAGGCTGACTATAAGGGATCGTACAGGGGTGGCTACGCAGAGGGAACCCACAGAGAGCCTTATAGGAAGTATAGATTCACAGCTGAGTATGAGAACCCAGCTGTGAGTTTACCCCACCGGTGTGCCCCTAGGTCCAGCGCCGACAGATCCCAGTTCTGTGCCCCCCGGAGACCGCTGTGATGCTCCTCTCCTGGATCTCATCCAGAAAAAATGGCCACCGGGACTCTGAGGAGAGGGAGGAGGGGGCGGAGAGCTGAAAAGGGTGCGCTGGGCTGTGTAAAAACACGCCCTTTCTGCCTCAATCCACCCCTTCTATGACACTTCAGCGTGTCATTTTGGTCATCCGGGGGGGCGGGGAAAAGGCGGCGGCTAGCCGAAGCCGCCGCCTTTCCCCGCCCCCGGATGACCAAAATGACACGCTGGAGTGTCATAGAAGGGGCGGATTGAGGCAGAAAGGGCGCGTTTTTACACAGCCCAGCTCTGTGCCCAGCCTGATGCCCAGGAGGGCTCCAGAGCGGCGCGGTAGTCCGGGGGGAGGGGGGGCGGATTTGTACCAGACCCCCCCCAGAATGGTCGACTGGATAGCGGTGGGGGTAGCAGGGGTAGCGGTTTCTGTATGGAGGGCCCCTGAAGCGCTATGGAGGCGCTGCTGTTGCAGAGACAGGGACGCAGAAAAGCCCTGTCTCTGCTGTGCCATCCAGTCCGCACCCTCCCCCGGCCCCAACAGGATCCCTCAGCCGGCCTGGGGTCCCTGGAAGCTGCGGAATGCTGCCTGATCTCCGACCCTACCTGAGGCGTCTCAACCTAATGCCCCCTGCGGGGGATTAGGGAGGGTGCGTCTGTCACCGTCAGGGGGTCTTCATCCTCGCCTCAACCTCAACCCAGACCCCTTAAAAGGGTTGGGGAAGGAGGGGGGTCTCGACCTCGAACCAGGACCCGAGGGACTGGGGAGGGAGCGACATGGGGAATAGCCACCTCGACCTCAACCGGGTACCCCTAATAGGGGACCGAGGAGGGAGCCATGCCGGGAGTCTCGCTGGAGACCCACTTTTCTTCATCTGTATTTCCGGACGAAAAAAGGAAAAAAACGGAAGAAAAAAGGTGTGCCTCCTTGCGACACTAAGCAAAAACTGGAGAAGGCTGACGCCGTCCAGGGGTGTATACTGCAGAGGAGGAGCCAAAGTTAATCTTTTTCAGATTATGCATAGTGTCGCCTCCTAGTGGACAGCAGCATAACACCCACGGTTCTGTGTCCCCCAATTAGGCGACAGAGTAATAAAATCAGTGTGGAGATCAATTAGTGAGGTAAATTATTTGGAGAAGAAGCCGGTGTGCATCAGGTGGCCCTTATTTAAGGGTGAAGCCAGGACATGTTGTACATGCATTTCTCCTTGAAAGCCTGAGAAATATGGTTTGTTCAATTTATTGTTCAGAAGAACAGCCTACTGTGATTAAAAAGTTGATTGTGGAGGGTAAAACTTATAAAGAAGTGCAGACGATGATCGGCTGTTCACCTAAAATGATCTCCAATGCTTTACCATGGAAAGCCAAACCAGAGAGACGTGGAAAATTAGAGAAGACTACCATTCTTATGGATTTAAGAATAGTCAGAATGGCAAAGGCTCAGTCAGTGATCGGCTCCAGGATGATCAGACAGTCTCAAGTTACCTGTGAGGACTGTGACAGCTAGAAGACGCCTGTGTGACGCTAATCTTGGCCTACTTTCAGACTTGCGTTATGCAGCGCAGGCCCACCGCTAAGCTCCGCCCCTGGCCGCACCTCCTCCGGTCAGCTCCTCCTATGGGCGCATGACGCTGCATGCCACCGGTGTACCCTATAGTTAGCGTTGGGTGCGCTGGCCGTGCGCTGGTCTGCTTTTGCCGGCGCATACGCCCCTTTGGCGCTGCGCCGAGCGCACAAAAATGCAACACATTGCGTTTGACAAATGCAGATAGTTGTTTTTTTTTTTTTTTATAGAACAGCCCAATGTTTTTTTGGTTTTTTTGTAAAGTAGTTAAACATTATCTACATTTCTCTTCATGAATTAGGAAAGTGTGCAATGTCCCTAAACATTTTGATTAACTCATGATTTTGAACACTACTGTATGTAATTGTAGTCTGCAGATTACAAAATTTTGACCCAATTCTTTGGTGTTCGGCATAGGTTGTAGGTAGCATGGACGCTCATCCCAACCGATACTGTGCCACTGTGAGAGTGCAGCAGCATCGGCAGGAGATTATCCAGGACTTGGCTGCCATGGTCCGCGAGCTGCTCATCCAGTTCTACAAGTCGACTCGTTTCAAGCCTACAAGGATCATTTTCTATAGGGATGGCGTTTCGGAGGGGCAGTTTCAGCAGGTAGGCTTCTTTTGTTTTGTAACCTGCTGCATTTCTTCAGATAGTTTAATTGAAATTCTTAATGTATATTGTTTTTCTTTTGCTGGTACAGGTTTTGCATCACGAGCTTCTTGCCATTAGAGAAGCCTGCATTAAATTGGAGAAGGATTATCAGCCAGGTATTACCTTCATTGTTGTACAGAAAAGGCATCACACAAGACTCTTCTGTACAGATCGGAACGAGCGGGTAAGGTGTCCGTGTGGTAAACCATTGACATTTCCCTTTTACCCACCACTTGTTCTCATGTCATTGCCAACGTCATCCTCGTTAGCAGATGAGAAATGCATGATGCCTAAATATTATTCTGTCAACACAGGTTGGAAAAAGTGGAAATATTCCTGCAGGTACCACTGTGGATACAAAGATCACACACCCATCAGAGTTTGATTTTTACCTGTGTAGTCACGCTGGTATACAGGTAGGTCATTGATTAGTTCCAATATTCACTTTGTTAGCTCAGAATGACAGTTTGTCTGCGATCTAAATTTTTTTACTTTTTTCTTACAACGCAGGGAACAAGCCGACCCTCGCACTATCACGTCCTCTGGGACGATAACAGATTCTCCTCGGATGAACTGCAAATTCTCACTTACCAGCTGTGCCACACTTATGTCCGCTGCACTCGCTCTGTGTCTATCCCCGCTCCTGCTTACTACGCACACTTAGTGGCTTTCCGAGCCAGATATCACCTGGTGGATAAAGAACACGACAGGTACAGTAGATAGAAATATTATTATTGGGATCACTTATAAATCGGCTCCTCTACCCTTTTGCACACACGTTCAGGGCACGAATCTTTAGATGCATGGCCACTTTCAAAGTTGTAAACGTCTGCAGATTTACGTAGTCCTATAGATGTCCTACCCCAGCCCCTTACTCTGTGGGGGCCCCCAGGCCCGGCTCTTGCTCGTCATATTTACTCAATGCCTTTAGCAAATCTTAACATGTGAACAGGAAATGCTGCAGCAATAAATACGGTGATGGGAATCGTCTTGATACTGGGGCAGGTCGGACACACATTTCACCGCTTTATATTGCGTTTACAGCTGTAGGAAAAAATTAACAAGCTGGACAATTTATGCTGGATATTTTTACACAGTGAGTGCTTGAGATTTTTCAAAACAAATTTTTGGGAAAAATCGCATCCATAACAGGAATTGTAAAACTTGGCAGTTTTATCGTCCAGTCTGCTGCATTTTTGCCCCGAAGGAATGACCCCGAGGCCCACATTCTTGACGGGGAAGTAAATGTTCAGAGTCTCTATTTTTTTTTATCAAATAGATTTTCTCGTTCACCTTATTGGGGGACACAGAGACCATGGGTGTATGCTGCTGCCACTAGGAGGCTGACACTATGCACAAAAAAAGGTTAGCTCCTCCTCCGCAGTATACACCTCACCAACCGGCAGGAATTTCCTCAGTTCAGCTTAGTGTCAGTAGGAGGTGGACACGGGTCTTTCATTAGACCCATATCTACCTCGATGTGCGTCGTTCCTTTTCAGGTTTTCCGGAGGGATGCAGAGTGAATAGTCACATCTGTAGTCCCACAAAGAGACTATGAGTACGGGGTGTACTGCCACCCCGTATCCTCATAGCTCTCCGCAGCAGGACCAGGAGCTTTGCACAGGTGCGTGCCAGCTATACGGATGGTCCTTGCCCAACCCCCCCCCCCCCCCCGCCTCCCACCCACTCGCCTACCAGAGCCTGTCGGTCGGACGAGGCGCGGACACAGGGGAAAATAGACTCTGACAGCGTTGGATTTACAAGGTACTTTTGTTGAAGACACCACTGGAGGATTCTTCGGAGCGGCACAGGGCAGTGCCGCAGGGTCCTCAGCTGCCTGCGCCTCCCGGCAGCCGCCGCACTTTCTATTGCGCCACATGCCAGGCCCCGGCTGCGGTGCGGGCCTTGTCTCCCCCCCCCATTCTTATGCGTGCTTATCCTGAGGGCTTTGTTCGGGCGGCGGTTTCTTCTTGGGTGGCCGTGGCAGCGCTGCAGGACTTCCGCGCCGCCCCGAGCTGACAGGCGGCCGCCGATACTAATTTAGTCCCCGGCTTCATTTCGGGCCTACTCGGCCGTCGCGGCCACGCCCCCCGCCCTCTGTTATAGGCGGGCTGCTCTCCCGCCCGTTCTAGGACCACCCACCCTCCTAGTCTGTAGCTGGGCAGCGGGCGGTCTTCTCCGGGTCAGGCGGCTAGCTCCGCCCTTCTTCTCTCCTGAACCGCGCGTTCCTTTTCCCTCAGGCTGCCGCCATCTTTGCAGCCTGTAAGCCGGACGCCTTTGAAGACATCGGGCAGTGGAAAGGGGATCCTCGTTATCCTCTACTGCGGCCCTGCATCTCAGACGAGCTGGGCACATCGCCTTTCGGGCCACCGGACTGTGAGTAGCTCTGCAACTGCAGACTGACACCCTCCTCTGCCTTCTTTCCCTCAACCTTCCGGCTTCTCCTCGGGCTTCTTTCTTCTTTTCTTTCATTATGTCTAACCGCAAACCGTAACGTGCCCGTCCGCCAGCACAGAGAACTTTCCCACTCCCCTCGGTTTAGACTGCAGTAATCCCATTCAGCCCGATGCCGTCCAGGAACCATCTATTGCGCCTCGTGAGTGTGAACCCCCCCATTCCTGGCTAGGCGTCTTCTCTATCACAGTCGGTGGCGGACCTCACCAGGGTGTCTCAGTCCCTAGTGGCCGTTCTTGATAAGTTGCCTCTGGACACTTCTGCAGGGTCCAGCAGGTCGCAAGGGGTTCCATCTGAGCCAGCCAGCAGAAGCCGCAAAAGACCCAGGCAGGATCTCCGGCCGGAATCCTCTCCTGACCTGGTCTCTCCACATAGTCCTTCCCAGCAGTCGCCCTCCCGTGCCTCCTCACCCGAGTCAGGTGAAGCGTTCTCGGATGCGTCATCCGAAGAGATTTTAGAGCTGGATTCGGACCAGGACGCGGACATGAAGGTTACGGTACAGAACCTCATTGCTGCGATTAACCACACCTTTGAAATACAGACTCCCCTGCGAAACGCTCAGATCAGGAGGTTTCGTTCAGACGGGCAGAAACACCTTCCAGAGTCTTCGTCTCCCGCTCTGAGTTTGGCAAGATTCTTACCAGGGAGAGAGAGAAAATCCGACCAAACGCTTTCAAAGAGGGAAGCGTCTCGGCGTGCTCTATCCATTTTCAAAAGAGCTCACCGACAACTGGTCGGCTTCCCCCTCTGTAGACGCGCCCGTGTCCAGACTATCTTAACAACACGGTCCTTCCGATTTCAGGTGTGGCGTCGCTAAAGGATTCTAATGACAGAATTATAGAATCCCTAGCAAAGTCAGTATTCGAAGCGGCTGCCGCGGCGCTAAGCCCAGCCTTCGCTTCATCTTTGGTAGCAAAGGCCATAGCTACTTGGGCGGAGGATCTCCGCAAGGGCATCCTAGATAAAGTCCAACCGGAGCAATCGGCCGAACTGGCTAACCAGATCTCCCATGCAGGGGATTATCTGCTCTCTGCCTCCTTGGATGCCGCGTCTTGCGCGGCTCAGGCGTCCAGCGACGTGATTACAATCCGGCGTACAATTTGGCTCAAGGCTTGGCAGGCGGATTTGTCTTCAAAAAGGTCCCTTACCAATCTGCCTTTTCAGGGAGCGCGTCTCTTTGGATCCCAGCTGGACCAGATTATTAGGGACACCACTGGAGGCACAAGTTCCCTCCTCCCTCAGTCCAAGCCTCGTAGGCCTCCGCTAAGGCGTCAGTTTCGGCCCTTTCGGTCTACCAACAGAGGCCGCAGGCATGCCAGGATAGAAAGAAGGTCTCCTTGAGACCCACTCCCTCCTGGCGATCTCACTCATCCCAGGGCAGATCCTCCAGGTCCAGATCTGGTCGGTCCACATCAGCCTGACTATCAAGGAAGTCCCGAGGGTCCTTCCCAACTGGGCGGTCGACTCCTTTTCTACAGAGACGTCTGGCTTGCCTCAGAAGAGGATGCTTGGGTCAGGGAAGTTTTATCCCCAGGATACAAGATAGTTAGTTTGTTTCTCATCCCCGGGATTGTTTCTTCGGGTCCTTCCAAAAGACCCTGCCTTAGTCCGGGTTTCTTCGCATCCATCACCTTTCTCCTCAGTTCCGGGGTGATTTTGCCCGCTCCCGAATCAGAACGTTTCACAGGGTTTTATTCATACCTGTTTGTAGTGCTGAAAAAAGATGGTGCAGTTCGTCCCATCCTGGATCTCAAGTTACTGAACAAGAGGGTCCGATTGCGTCATTTCAGGACGGAGTCTCTTCGGTCGGTAATCGCTTCCATGGAGGTGCAGGAGTTCATGGGTTCCCACCTTTCCCGGGCATCAGAGATTCCTGCGTTTTGCGATTCACCAGGACCATTACCAGTTCGTTGCACTGCCGTTCATTCTCGCCACTGCACCCAGAGTTTTTACAAAGATCATGGCGGCGTTGATGGCCTTGTTGAGGATCAGAGGTCTCGTTCTTTTTCCGTACCTCGATCACATTCTGATCAAAGCTCCGTCTTTTCACCAGGATCGCCAAAATCTTACCATCGTCCTCTACACCCTGTCCACTCTGTTTTTGGGTGGCTCGTCAACAAAAAGTCCTGCCTTGTTCCGACACAACGTCTGGTGTTTCTGGGCCTATTGTTTGACACTCGTCGATCGAGGGTTTTTCTCCCAGTGGAGAAGATAGTTTCTCTGCAGCGAGATGTACGATCGCTGCAGACCACACGACTTCCATCTCTCCGGACAACCATGAAAGTTCTAGGAAGGATGGTGGCGTTGACAGAAGCGATTCCCTTTGCTCAATTTCACTCCAGACCCCTCCAACAGGCCATCCTGTCTCGGTGGAACAGGTCTGTTCTTTCCCTGGATCGTCAAATTCGCCTTTAATACCAGGTCAGGCAGTCCCTCATTTGGTGGCAAACGTCACCTCTCATTGCCCTAGGACGGTCATTCCTTCTCATTCACTGGCAGATTGTGACAACGGATGCCAGCCTCCTCGGCTGGGGGGGGCAATATTTCGCAATCACACTGTTCAGGGTCTGTGGTCGACTAGAGACAGCTCTGCCGATCAACGTCGTCGAGATACGGGCGATCTATCTGTCTCTCGTTCACTGGGAGAGACTTCTCAGGGGCCTGCCAATCCGTATTCAGACAGACTGCCATAGCGGTGGCAGATATCAACCACCAGGGGGGGACACTGAGTGCCTCAGCCGTAGCGGAAGTGTCCAAAATTCTTCACTTGGCAGAGTTTTCAGTTACAACAATATCCGCGGTGCACATTCCTGGCATGGACAACTGGGCCGCCGATTTTCTCAGCCGCGGGGGTCCCGCGGCGGGAGAGTGGTCCTTACATCCGGATGTATTTCATCAGCTTTGCCGTCGTTCGGGAACTCCAGACGTTGACCTGCTGGCGTCTCGCCTCAACAGGAGTTTGTATCCAGGGCTCGAGATCCTCTCGCCAGGGGCGCCGATGCTCTGACCATTCCTTGGTCTTAGTTTGAGCTCCCCTTCCCCTTCTTCCCAAGCTGTTGAAGAAAATCAAAGCAGAAGGAAGTCCAGTCATCCTCATCGCCCCGAATTGGCCCAGAAGGTCTTGGTTCGCGGACATCGTCAACCTTCTCGCGGACGCCTCCTGGAAGGTTCCAGACAGGGCAGATCTGCTGTCTCAGGGCCCGATTTGCCACCTCAATTCTCGGCCGCTCAATTTGACGGCGTGGCTATTGAGACCAAGGTTTTGAAACGATCAGGTTATTCATGCCATGATCCGGGCCAGAAAGCCTATTTCACTTGGTGTGAGGCCAATAACATTCCGCCCATGTCATTTTCTCCCCCTTCTGTCCTGGCGTTTCTTCAGGCAGGCCTTGATGCGGGCCTTGCCCTCAGCTCTTTAAAAGGTCAAGTCTTGGCGCTATCCATTTTGTTCCAGAAGACACTGGCCTCCTGTCCTCGGGTCAAGACCTTCCTTCAGGGAGTGGCTCATGCGCGTGCGCCCGTACATCCATTGGATCTTAACCTGGTTCTCGAGGTTCTGCAAGGTCCTCCCTTTGAACCTCTCAGGGAAGTTTCCCTATCTCTCCCTTCATGGACAGTAGCCTTCCTAGTAGCCGTCGCCTCCATCCGGCGCGTGTCGGAATTGGCGGCCATTTCTTGTCGTTCCCCTTTCTTGGTGCTCCACCAGGACAAGGTAGTTCTACGGACTCCGCCTTCTTTCCTTCCTAAGGTGGTGTCCACTTTCGACCTGGATGAGGATATTGTTCTCTTGTCCAGGTCCAACTCACCCTCGGGAGCGCTCCTTGAACAAGCTGGACTTGGTCAGGGCAAAGAAGGTCTACCTAGCTAGAACGACTCGTTTGAGGAAGTCAGACTCTTTTCATCATTCCAGATGGGGCGCAGAAAGGTCAGCCGGCCTCCAAAGCTACTATTGCTCGCTGGATCAGGTCGGCAATTTTGGAGGCCTACTGGGTCAAGCATCGAGTGGCCCCTCCAGGGGTCAGAGCGCACTCTACCCGGGCAGTGGGTGCCTCCTGGACGGTGCGCCACAGAGCTTCCGCACTGCAACTTTGCAAAGCTGCAACCTGGTCATCTGTTCACACGTTTGTGACATTCTACAAGGTCCACACCTACGCTTTGGCGGAGGCCAGCCTAGGTAGAAGGATCCTGCAGGCAGCGGTGGTGAGTCCACTGGCCTGATGGAAGTTTGTTTCCCACCCCAGGGACTGCTTTGGGACGTCCCATGGTCTCTGTGTCCCCCAATAAGGCGAACGAGAAAACAGGATTTTTGGGTTGCTTACCGTAAAATCTGTTTCTCGGAGCCTTCATTGGGGGACACAGCACCCTCCCATGTTCTACAACTCCTGTTCTTATGTTGTTGGTTATGTACAGTTGAGTTGTCTGTTCTGTTTCAATCTATTCTGTTACTTCTACTGCTTTCTCACTAACTGAGGAAATTCCTGCCGGTTGGTGAGGTGTATACTGCGGAGGAGGAGCTAACCTTTTTTTGTGCATAGTGTCAGCCTCCTAGTGGCAGCAGCATACACCCATGGTCTCTGTGTCCCCCAATGAAGGCTCCGAGAAACAGATTTTACGGTAAGCAACCCAAAAATCCTGTTTTTATTAATCAGAATTCAAAATACAGAATATACAGTAAATCTTCCACAAACAATAGATTTACAAATTGAACATCCCTGTTCCGCCCCTCCCACACCACCCCCCATGTAGACAGCTTATATAACTCTTTTCTCCATAAGATTTCTCTTACACCGTAATTTACCATTAGTCATCCTTTTTACCCATATTGTCAATCAAACTATACAAAACAGAAATGTTCCTATGTCCGGGTATTAATGGTCTATCCACAACACCAGCATTGTAAAATATAGCACATTCCCATCAGTTAACTGTATTGTAACCAGGGATTCCACAACCTCTCATAGGTTTTAGAATTGCCTCTTTTAGCATATATCCTTTCCTCCAGCCGGATGATACAAGACACCTGTTTCACAAACTCTCTCCCAGAAGGTGGTTCTTTCCTGGTCCAGTTCCTCGCAATCAGCTTCCTTGCTACATATAGAAGTCTGGCTATAGCAAGCTTTGCACTATTAACTATTTCAATTTCCTCCACATATCCCAGTATGCAGACCAGTGGGTTTTTGGGTATAACACTTCCGTAAGCCCCTTCTATTCTGTTAATGACATTAAACCAGAACGCAGATAGCCTGGGACAAGTCCACATCATATGAAGGATTCCGGCATCAGACCCCCCACATCTTGGACAGTCAGAGTTGTCCCTCAGGCCCATTTTAAACATCAGAAGGGGGTACGGTACACACGATGGATCACATAAAGATGGGACAACCTAGCTGGTTCACTCATAGTGAGTTTGGGGACATATTCTAGGACGCTGTCCCATACCTCGTTAGTCATCACCCCAATCTCTCCCTCCCATTTGGATCTTGCTTTAAGTGGGAACCCCATTAAATGTGTATGCAATATATCTTTGTAGGTGTTAGAAATTACCCCTTTTGTAAGTCCAGCACCACCACCACATACCGTATTTTTCGCTTTATAAGACGCTCCGGATTATAAGACGCACCCCAAATTTTGAGGAGAAAAATAGGAAAAAAACTTTATTTTTAATAAAATGGTGGTGCATCTTATAATCCATGCGTCTTATTGCTTACCAGGGGTGGTGATGGAGGAGGCCGGAGTGGAACATTGCTGCTGGGATGAGGGGGTGTTTTGATGTGCAGCGTGCCGCTGCCGGTGTCTGTTACTGCTGCCGCCCTCTGTCCCCTGATGCTTGCCACCACCGCCACGCTCTGTCCCCCGGTGCCTGCTTGCCACCACCGCCGCACTCTGTCCCCCAGTGCTTGCCACCACCGCCACGCTGTCCCCCGGTGCCTGCTTGCCACCACCGCCGCGCTCTCCCCCGGTTCTTACCGCCACCACCACGCTCTGTCCCCCGGTTCTTACCGCCACGCTCCTATCCCCCGGTGTTTGCCGCCATCGCCGCGCTCTGTCCCGTTCTGAGGGTACTTGCCGTGGCACTCTGTGCCCTGATGCTGCCACTGCGCTGTCCGCCACCGCCGCGCTCCTGTCCCCCGGTGGTTTCTTCCGCCGCGCTCCTGTCCCCCGGTGGTTTCTTCCGCCCCACCGCCGCCGCCGCGCTCTGTCCCGTTCAGCGTGGGGGGGTCTCTGTCGCTCCATGCCTGCTTTCTTCCTGGAAAATGGCCGCCGCGCATGCGCAGACGGACATCTCGGCACTGAAATCTCGGGAGATGAGATTTCAGCGCTGAAATCTCATCTCCCGAGATTTCAGTGCCGAGATGTCCGTCTGCGCATGCGCGGCGGCCATTTTCCAGGAAGAAAGCAGGCATGGAGCGACAGAGACCCCCCCACGCTGAACGGGACAGAGCGAGGCGGCGGCGGAAGAAACCACCGGGGGACAGGAGCGCGGCGGTGGCGGACAGCGCAGCGGCAGCATCAGGGCACAGAGTGCTGCGGCAAGTACCCTCAGTGGCAGCGCAAATGTATATCCTCTTTGTAAGACGCACCCCCTTTTTCCCCTCAATTTTGGGGGAAAAAAAGTGCGTCTTACAAAGCGGAAAATACGGTATATAGTCCAACACTATGTCAGATTGTATCTGCAGGTTTCTGGAAAGTTTTTGAGCCGTAATGGCATGCCGTACCTGACAGTAGTGGTACCATTCAGAATCCGGCAACTGAAACTCACTCTGTAATTGCACAAACGGTCTCAGCTCCCCGTTATCTATAATTTGAGACATTAATGTCAGCCCCCTATGTTTCCAGCCTTCCAGTCTCCCAAGTAAAATTGGGAGGTTACTATTATCCCATATAGCTGTGAATCTAGTCAACCCGGTCACCCCTCTCACCCTCTTTAGTCTGTTCCACAGGTCTTGTAAAAGTCGCAGAGTGGGACACCAGTCTCCCATTACACCCATCTTCCCATACTCTAGGCCAAGTATTTAGTACGTGTTCCAGCACTCCTCTGACGCCTGCCTTCTCTTGATTAGACCACCCTCTGAGATGTTGACTTTGGGCAGCCAAAATATACAGTTCCGGATTTGGCATTGCCAGTCCCCCCTCATCCTTTGGTCTTTGCAAGGTTTCAAGCCTTATTCTAGGTTGTTTCTTACCCCATACCAAGGCCCTAAACAGTGAATTCACCACTCCGAACCTTTTCTGCGGTTTCCAGATTGGGGAGTTGTGTAATATATATAAAAGCTTGGGCATTAAAACCATTTTAAGTAGATTAATCCTTCCCACCACCGACAAGTGTAATTTGTTCCAAGTCTCCACCTTAGTTCTTAGAATTGCCAGTAGAGGTACTAGATTAGTATTAAGGTACTCAGTCACTGGTAGGGAAACCTGTATCCCCAAATATTTAAATATTTCCACACATTGTAGTTTGTTGGCCCCTATGTCTTCCTGAGTCCATACCACCTCCTTGTCCACTTTAAATAGGCTTGATTTAGACCAATTTATGGTCAGTCCTGAGATCTCACCGAACCCCTCAATGGTCTGCACAGCATGATCCAATGAAGCCGAGGGGTCCCCTAGGAATAACAAAAAGCCATCCGCATACAGGGCCACCTTTTCCTCCAAATCGCCATATTGAAACCCCTTTATTGCCTTGTTGCGTCTAATAGCAGCCGCCAATGGCTCTATCGCAATAGCGAACAGGAGCGGCGACAGTGGACAGCCTTGCCTCGTTCCTCTATGCAGCTGTATTCCCGCGGACATTACCCCATTAATCTTAACTCTAGCTGTGGGTTGAGTATACAATAGCTGAATCCCACGCTGTAAATTGAGGACCAAAGCCCATACTATGCAGCACTCTCCACAGGTATGACCATTCTACAGAGTCAAAGGCTTTATGGGCATCAAGTGAGGATATCACCCTCCCACCTGGGTTATCGACTGGCAACTGCAGATTGAGATATAGTCTCCGTATATTGGCTGCTGTTGATCTGTTGGGCATAAACCCCGATTGATCCATATGGATCAATGTATCAACACCACCAGTTAGTCGGTTCGCCAGCACTTTAGCCGGTATTTTCACATCAGCTGCAGCAAGGATATTGGCCTGTATGAGTCTGGAATTCCTGGATTCTTACCGTCCTTAGGAATCACCACTATCACCGCCTCCCGCATAGACGCAGGCAAAATCCCTTCTTTCATAGCCTCCTCAAACACTATTAATAGCTTGGGTAGCAGAATTTCTTCTAGGTGTTTGTATATTTCCGCAGGAAGACCTTCTGCTCCCGGGGCCCTCTCATTAGTCATGCCATGCAGAGCCATCTCCAACTCCTCTACTGTGATAGGAGACTCCAACTTATCCCTATATTCCATAGATAGTGTCGGAAGCAGTCCCGCTCCTAGAAATGCCTCCGTCCCCCTTCCCCTCCCATTCTACTTGATGAATAGAGGTTCTGGTAAAAACCTGCGAAGACCTCCAGAATTTCGGGCTTCCCAGTAACCCTTGTCCCCTTTGCAGTATCCATACTATGTATAAATGAGCTGCCTCTCTGGGCTGCAGCTATAATCGACAATAGATGACCAACTTTTTTCTTAGGGTGCTGTCACACTTAGCGATGTACCAGCGATCCCGACCAGCGATATGACGCGGTCAGGATCACTGGTACATCGCTAAGTGGTCGCTAGTGAGCTGCCACACAGGCAGATCTCACTAGCGACATCGCTGGGGACGGGGGTCGCTACTTACCTGTCACACCAGGCGATCCTGCGTCCTCCCGCCCGGCTCCACGCGTCACTCGTCGTCACAGCAGGAAGCTCCGCAGGAAGCTGACGACGAGAAACAGTCCTGGACGTTCTCGCGCGATCAGCGATAATCGGCGGGGGAGCGGGTCGTAGGCAAGTATCAGACACAGCGATATCGCTAGCAATATCGCTATAACGTCACTAGCTATAGCGATATTGCTAGCGATATCTCTTAGTGTGACATGCCCTTTAGTTGCTTTATCTAGTAGTAACCTATAGACCCTTTCATGTGCCTGCCTAAGTGTCAGTTGAGTGTCGGGTGTAGCGTGCTGTGCCTTTTCTATTTCCGCCCTAGTTAGGGCTTCCAGACTATCCACCTCATCTCGCTTAGTTTGTGTCTTTCTCCTACATATATCCCTGTATAGAATTCCCAGAGTCTCTATATTTAATGACCAATGCGCTGAATCCCGTGCATATTATACGGGCGGTGTTTGTTGTTTTTTTTTTGTTTTTTTTGTTTTTTTGTTTATTGCAGGGTTTTTGCCTTTATTTTTTTGCCATCTTGTGATGATCTAAATGTTGTGTCCTTCTGTTTTTAGTGCTGAAGGCAGCCACACTTCTGGTCAGAGTAACGGCAGAGACCATCAAGCACTTGCTAAGGCAGTACAAGTTCATCAGGACACACTGCGTACAATGTACTTTGCTTAACCGGTGCTGGAACCCAACGATGGAGGCACTATATCTGAAGGAGCATTCACGCCAGACCAGCTGCACTTACCTGTACCCGTAGCTCCCAGCTACAGCGGCATCCAGCAAAAGTGCAATCTACCCATAGCCCTGTCAGTCTCATCAGGCCCTCAGTGTCCAACCAGCCTTCCGTCCAGACCCAGAATATTCTTTTAATCATTGAACTTCTTCATACCCGCAATGAATCCATGTGAGGTTTGTGAAAATACACACATATATGAAAGCGTTTACAGAAATTACCCTTTTTAAACGAAAAAAAAAAAGGTTCATCTTAACCGTTCTCTCAGGGCTCACAAAAAACAAACGCTATGAAATACTACTTTTGTGTGAGAAAAATTATCAGATAATTGATACAACCTAGGCAAAAAAAAAAAAATCTGAGGAAGGATCTTGACGATTTTTAAAGCCTTAAATATTTTAACTGAATTTATCAAGATGTTTTATTAAGAATAAAACTTTTTTTTTCTTTTTATTGACCTTCCTCTGACATTTGTGTCAAATACTCCAGTATGTAAAATGATTCAACTATTACTCTTGGGGTCAGGTTTGACCAAAGATGAATATAATAGTATTTTTATTTTATTTTTATTTTTTTTTTTAATTATTTTTAAACGTGCCATTCAGAAAAGGGTAAAACTGAGACATAGTTTTTAATTGTTGCATTTGTCTGGCTGCACTCGTACTATTTTTTTTTTTCTTCCCCCGAGGTTGTTGACTAATACGGGTCTGTGGCAATGTGGACAGTACAATCATGTTAAGCTAATGTACAGAAAATAATCTATTTTAGCAGTATTAATGTGAGATGATGTGCTATTTATTTTATTTACACAGATCACCCCCTATTTCTATGAAACCTATGTTATGTACTCGGGCTTAAATGGTGTCCTGTTTAACCCTTGCACTGACAATGCGACCTGTATATAGAGCCTTTTTACAGGACCACCGGCAGTGAATGGATTAAGAATAATAATAAAAAACAAAAAAAAACTAAATAAAATAAAACCTTGTTTTTATGGAACTGCTTCACCCACAGTGGGCTCGTTACACATTGCAATGCAATAAGAAGCAATGTCTGTCTGATCCCTCTGGTTGCAAACAGGGTTATTGTGAGGAGCGACCCCCCCCCCCCCCCCCCAAGGGTTTAAAAATAAATTAAATAAAAAAAATGAAAAATTTAATTTAAAAAAAACATGTTTTCTTTTTATTTTTTTAATTCTTTGATGCAAACTATTTTATAAGTAGAGATGCTGCACTTTTTAACCGCAGCCAAGGTTTGACACTTGTAGCCACAAATACTGACGCTCATCTCTCTGTTCTATAGTCTTTGAGGCCCCCCACACTGTGCTTTATGATTTTTAATGCCCCTGTCGGTAGGGGACATCCTCATGCTGTCAGGCCTCAGAGACTTACATATGCAACCTGTATTATTTTTTTTTTTCGGTCTACACTTAATCTTTTCCTGCTCCTCCTGAGCTTTAAGGAATATGCAATTCTGTAATGAGATTAAATACAAGAACTCGGTTTTTAAGCAATATCATGATGATTTTTCTTTTGCACCGTGCAGTTGTACCCACGGCCCTGCGGTTTTATTTCCCACGTTGGCCGTTCTTGCGAGATTGTCGACTTAGGCCGGTTTCACATTTGCGTTACAGGCCGCAGCGCCGGCCTGCACATGGCCGCCGCTAAGCCGCGCCTCCTCCAAATTGCAACAGGTTGCGTTTGGCGCTGGTCGGCGCACCGTCAAAAGGACGCAGGCGCCGCCAAACGCATACTGCGCACGGCCTGCGTCCTCAGTGATAGATAGGGGACGCATGCAGCGTCATGCGCCCGGGGGCGGGGCTTAGCGGCGGCCGTGCGCAGGCCGGCGCTGCGGCCTGTAACGCAAATGTGAAACCAGCCTCACTGAGCTTTTTCGCTCCGTATCAGCGGTTCTCACAAGCCGTTGCAAAAACTACAACTTCCACCATTCCTGGACAGCAACAGCGCCACAGCTTGGAGATCACTGCTTTATGAAGTGGTTTCTGACTTGTGGGTCTCGAGCTGTTACAGAACTACTCCTGGCATGTTGGGAGTTGTAGTTTTGCAAGTACTGGAGAGCAATACTCTGGGAACCGCTGGTTGGTAAAATCTCGAGTGAAGACTTGGGGGTTTCTCTTGTCATTTTACCATTCAGATAGAAGATCTGGGATGTGTAATTGTATTTGATACTTAGGAAGGGGGCACTTGTATGTTTTAATGGGTTATTCTAGACTTTTTCTTCCCTGGATGATCAACCTGCGATGATTTAGGTGCTAAATTTGCTGACAGTGTTTAATAACAATGAATTATTGAAAATCTATTTTGTACTTGTATATGTTCATTAAAACCACGTGTCTGGGGATTAGGAAAACGTGGCTGCTTTATTCCAAAATATTGCAGCTTTGCTCCATTCACTCCTGCAAGGTAGCAGAGCTCCGATATTGGACACAGTTTGGGGAGGAAACGCAGCCACATTTTCTAATCCTGGACTCCCTTTAATAGCTTATTTTTTTTCTTTTGGTCCTGTTGTAATTCAGATAATCTTGGTTGTTATATGGATCTATGCACAGGTTGTGTTGGCTTTTCTGTTAATATAGAGACCTGTCAAACAGGTTGTAAATACAAAGTGTCACTGTCCTGTCAAAAATATAACTTTCTAGATTTCTATGCTTATTACATTTACACAAAAATAAAATCTCCCGCTCCTTCCTCATCATCGGGAAGTTCCAGCACAATGTCCCATACCAGTCAGCTAGAAAGACTCTTGTTGGACCTGATCGCTGAAGCCCGACAGACCCCCCCATGTGATTCACTACGTGGCTCAAAGTCAACACTTGTAGGCAAAGTCATTGAAAGCTGTGTTAGCTGGATTTTTCAATCTCTCAGAATAGTGTATTTTGTGTCTTTGTATCCCTAGAAGTCCTAGGTCTCGTCAGTCATTTCCTTTCTCATCTTGTGTTCATTGTTGGCTTCAAGGGCTTGTCCGCTTTGGATCATCATGGGTTTTCCATATCTTTGCAACAGATCTCCACGATCGACGGCTTTGCGACATCTCGTCGATAAGTCCGATGCAGGCAGCGACCAGAATAAAAAAACCTCAATAAGACAAGTCCTTTACAATTTACTAGGAGTTTAGTGCTTTAATTTTTTATTTTCCTTTTGTATCAGTTACCAAGAATCTATGCATTGCACCATGTTATCGGGGGTATTGATTGTGATTTGTATCCTCTGGGTTTTTTTTTTTGGGTGTCAGTAGGCAGATTTGCTTCTGTTGAAAAAGTTTGCACACAAATCATTAATGGCAGATATTGTAAACATGTGTTATATCGTTGCACTAAGTCGATAAGGAAACTTCTTATTTCAGTTCTTTAATGCAAAGGGAGCCGTGTACAACATTTTATAATCGGATCGAATGTTTTCACTATTTTACCCCCAAGTTCTCCGATGAACGGCTGTAATGGTAATAAACTTTATTTAGCTGAAGACTATAGTTCATCCTGGTGTGTGTAAAAGTTTGTGCAGTTTTTTTTCCCCGCACTGGCTCAGATAATGGTAGCGCTAATTTAGAAAGATGGTTAATGTCTTACGGTCTATAGAACATATTTAAAAGGGCATTTACACCTTCCCCTACATCAAAAATAAACTTTTTTCCAAGTTAATGGGGTTTTTCAGTCCCTACTTGTTAGGATGGTCCTTTGTCGATGACAATAAGCAGATCATAAAGTTCAGTAAGTGTTTGTATTCCCTGCACTGCCCCCCGCAGGAGAACTAAAGCATTACAGGCAGGTCCTCCAGAGCCACATTTGCTCATAATTAATGCTACAACTGCGGCTAAAGGGATGAGTATCCTGAATTAAAAGATCCTGCTAAAAGAAAAAAAAAGGCTCTTTTGGGGATTTATTAAAAATGTAGCAGACAAAAGAAAATGGGCTAAATGATTTAAAAAAAAACAAAAACCTTAAAGGGAAGCAGTCACCCTTTTTTTGCCCTATGAGCTGTCGGCATTGACATCAGGGGCTTATCTACACCATTCTGTAATGCTGTAGATAAGCCCCCGATGTAACTTAAGAGATAAGAAAAACACGTTAAGGTACTGTCACACTTAGCGATGCACCAGCGATATGACGCGGTCAGGATCGCTGGTGCATTACTAAGTGATTGCTAGTGAGCTGCCACACAGGCAGATCTCACCAGCGACATCGCTGGGGACGGGGGTCGCTACTTACCTGTCACACTAGGCGATCCTGACGTCCTCCCGCCCGCCTCCACGCTCGTCTCTCCACAGGAAGCGGTCCAGGACGTTCTCGCGCGATAAGCAGCGGGGGAGCGGGTTGTAGGTAAGTATCAGACACAGCGATATCGCTATAATGTCACAAGTTATAGCGATATCGCTTAGTGTGACAGGCCCTTTAGATTATTCTCACCGGAGGGGGCGGTCCAGTCCGGCGCCTCCCATCTTCATACGATGCCGTCCTCTTCTTCCCTTCCTGTAGTGGCTCCGACGCAGGTGCACTGCTCTGCCCTGTTGAGGGCAGAGCAGAGTCCTGCAGTGCGCAGGAGTCGGGAGAGGTCTGGCGCCTGCGCACTGCAGTATTCTGCTCTGCCCTCAACAGGGCAGAGCAGTGCACCTGCGCCAGAGCTACTACAGGAAGGGAAGAAGAGGACGGCATCGTATGAAGATGAGAGGCACCGGACCGCGACTCCCATTGACCTGGACCGCCCCCTCCGGTGAGTATAATCTAACATGCTTATCTTTCAGGTTACATCGGGGGCTTATCTACAGCATTACAGAATGCTGTAGATAAGCCCCTGATGTCAATGCTGGCAGCTCATAGGGCAAAAAAGGGTGACAGATTCCCGTTAAACTCCCGTCTTCATCATCGCTGCTCCAGTTGTCCCTGCCGTGCTCCGCTTATCTCCTGCAGTGACATGTACAGCCTATGAGTGTCACAGTGGTTGATCGGCTGCAGCGGTCATAAAATCATTACAGGAAGTAAACGGAAACCGCTGCAGTCCACCGGAGCGTGAAGAATGATTACTTGTTACTCCTTAACGTTCAAACTAACCCTTGAGCCCCTGATAGCTTATTCTTTACTGCTCACACTCCTTTTTACATTATCACTTAGTCCATTAAAAATAGAGAATCGTCCTGCGGTGTTTTATTTCGGGTGGGGAGGTGGAAATATTTCTGCTTTTTGTGTTTATAGGTTACTAATTTGCAGGTAAATTCAGATTGTCAGACACCAGCATTAATTCTGAAGAATAGGGGACCCAATATAGGTGATGTCAATGTGATAGTGATGAGTGGGAATATGCATTTCTTACCTGCAAGGTGAACTCCTACATTTCCCAGGTCTTTCAAAAGTTTAGAACTTTTTTTTAGACAAATACTCTTAATACATTTCATATGCTGCCCCCAATCAGGTGTGATTATCCAGGTCATCCATAGTGAGAGCGCCCCCCCACGGTAGCCGGTGTCACGTGCCGCACAGTCAGCGTGGACGCAACTTAACGGCTTCAGATGAATGTTAATGTATCATAAAGTTTACTTACAAAAAAATATGGAAAGTTTGTAGGCTCAATACAAATAAAAAAAAATGCATATTGTAGCAAACAGAAGAAATACATATTTGCCTCTTGTCATCAATATTCATACAATGAATGCAAATTATTGAGCAGTATTTGGTACTTTTTGGGTTTTATAGGCAAGTAATGCAACTGCATTCATTATTTATTTATTTTTTTTTTTTTATTTTTTTTTTTTTTTTTGCTGACAAAAAGCAGAATATCACTACTTTAAATTTATAATCTGCACTGAAATAAAAATGATCCAAATCCACGGGCAGCACTTCACACTTTCTAAAAATTGTTCCTATTGAGTAACGTTGTGGTTGGAATAGGGCTGTCTTATGTAGATCCTATAACTTATTCTGCACTGTATGCTCATTTTGTCTGCTATATGGAAACTATCAGTGATTTTTTTTTTTTTTTTCTTTCCCCCCTTAAAAAGTTAAAAAAAAAAGTTCTTAAAGTTTTCAATATTATACTAAATACTAGACAAAGTGTCTGAGTTCTGTATTCTGCCTTTTCGTGTAGTACTAGATCACTGTGATCGTCCTTTTGGTAAAAGTCCAGTGAAAGACAATCCTGACTGGTGATTTAAGCCATATTTTCTTTGAAGTTTTTCTATGGTTGGGGAGGGGATCTCGTGTGTTGACAAATAGACCATATCTGTATTATGTCTTTTTATTAAAGACCCTCGGTGGGATTCGCACTCCTTTCACGTTTTGAGTCTTTGCTGCTGACCATCAAAAGAAACAAAAAACGTTTTTGCTGGGGAAGAGTTTTTTTTTTTTTGGTTGTGTGAAATGACATTTTGTTGATCCTTTTTTGGAAATAAGGCTGCTGTAACCTGTAGTAGATACTAATGGCTACCTCCTAACAGAATCAGTGACAAAGACTTGACTTTTAGCCAAAACTTAGCAGCCAAAACCCATTACCTGCTTGCAGATACCGAGCTGAGGTTGCCCGCGCCACTTTACTTAAATGATCAGTGGTCTCCCCACCCAAGAAAAAAGCCACTTCTTTCAATAGGAATGCCAATACCCCTTTATCCGGGCAGTCGGTGGTCTTCGCATGCCGGCGTCCAGCGGTGCTTACTTTTTCTGAAGTCCTGACCGATTCTTCCAGTTCCTCTCCTGGCTGCCGTGTTCTTTCTACATGTGGACAATCACTGCTCTGTCTTACTATGAAGCTGGTGACACTATTATTGGTGCTAATCTTTTATATTCCGTGTGAGTCGTTACTGTCTTTGTGTGTGATAGTGATAGGAATGGCGTCGGAGGGGGCGCTTGGACTAGAAGCAATCTGCTGCCGCCAGCATTTAATATTTAAGATATTTATGTATTTTTTTAGGCTCGGAATATTTCTAGACTCATTGACCATCCCGGCTTGTACTTTTTTTGTTTTTTTTTGTTTTAATAGGATGTAAAGAAATGTGTTTGCTCTGGCTAGCTGTGAATTTATAGGGGGGGGGGGGCTCCACTTTCCAGAATGAAGAGTTCTGTGTTTCTGAGATATGGGCAATTCATATTTTGTTCTAATGAGCTGTAAATTATATGTAATGTCACTGTTGCCGCTGTTCTCAGATTTTTTTTTTTTTTAAGCGATTGATGTGTCTGATGGTATGTCAAATAATGGGCAATACTTCACGCAATATTATGTAGCGAACGGGAATGCAAAATTCAGATTTACATCCAGTTGGCCAGAATGTTAAACAATCCCTTTTATACCCTAACGTCACCACTAGGAAGCTTCAATTAATTGAAATTCCTGCAAGCAAAAAAAGCGTATCTAAAAAAAAAAAAAAAAACACTTCGTAACTGTTTTTTCTCCTCCCACGTCTCAGATCTTTGATAAAGAAATATTTTTTAGTAATCTTGTAATTTCCACACTGACCACCAGGGCTATTTTTTAGATTTCCTGTAGTTTCATGAAATGTGTATGTACCGTATTTTCCGGCGTACAAGATGACTTTTTAACCCCTGGAACTCTTAAGTCGGTGGTCATCTTGTACGCTGGGTGTCATCTTATAGGGCGGTACAGAGGAGTGGTCCCGATGACGAGGTGAGGGGGCGCCTCATCAGGAAGGTGTAAATGAAGTATCCCTATTACCTTTTTGCGGCAGCGGTGCTCTGTGCGGCTCTGTGTGGCTCTGTGTTTGGGGGGCGGCGGCGGCTCTCTGTGCAGCGTGGGGGGGCTCCGCCGGCATTTCCTTAAAGCCCGGAGGCCACCGCAGCTCCATTGCTGCTATGCGGTGACCACTGGGGGCAACGCATGCTCAGATTCAGATCTCGGCAACGGGATCTCGTTTCCAGGTCTTATCTCCCGAGATCTCGGGACAAGATCCGAATCTGAGCATGCGCTGCCCCCAGCGGCCGTTTTCCTGGAGGCCACTGCATTGCAGCAGTGGAGCTGCAGGGGCCTCCAGACTTTGAGGAAATGCTTGCGGAGCCCCCCCACGCTGCACAGAGAGACGCCGCCCCCCCATGCTCTACAAAGAGCCGCCGGCGGAGCCCCCCATGCTGCACAAAGAGCCGCACAGAGCGCTGCTGCAAGGAGGTAATAGGGATACTTCATTTACCCCTTCCCCTGTGAGGCTCCCCCTCACCTCTTCATCGGGACCACTCCTCGCCCTATAAGACGACACCCGGTATATAAGAAGACCCCCGGCAGAAGATTTTATATTTTGACTGGAAAAGTTGGGGGTCGTCTTATACGCTGGAAAATACGGTACATTAGCCAGAATAATGAGGCTGCATCTAATGAGCGTGTGCATTGTTAAAGGTAAGGGAAGCTGTGACATCTAATGTGATTCGTGGATCCTGTGTCGTCAGTTGTATATAGAGGTTTTACCCGTTATTGTAATCCTGACTCTGGTGATAAGGAGACTGCTAAAAACACTTCCTGAAAGAACAGGAAGAGTCTAAAAGAAAATAATTAGTCCCTGTGTGAAAATTGCAAGGTTACGCTTTTTTTTAAAAAAAAATTTTTTCTAAATTGTGATATAAATTTTTTTTATTTTGATTAACAAATAATTATGATTTGGATTTCATTAAACATTTTGCAGCATGTGGGTTTGTCTCCCTGCACATTGCTGGCTGCAGAATGAGTTAATTGAGAATCTCATTGAGCAGAAGTTTATATCATTAATCCGTCATGCTCGGTTCCTGTGCGAATTTACCACTTCGGAATACTCAGCTAAAACTCGGGTCATAAATCAACACAGAGGAGTGACAAATTACATAAGGATTAGAAACTCGTCAGAATGAGCTCACTGTATGATTCTCGGTTAACTCATTCTGCAAAATTAGTCCAAAATACGTACATTTAGTTTAAGAAAAAAAATCATACAAAGCCTCTTAATGTGTCCATATCTTTTTCAGCACAAAAAGTAGTAAAAATCTGGCAATAAAATGGCTATTGAAGTGGCGACTTGGCATAAACACTAAGGGGGTATTTTGATCTCAACAAGTTAGGTCGATTTGTATCCCATTGATGTGACCTCAATCTCCCCCCCCCAAAAAAAAAGAATCGCGAGAACCCGGAAACTTATGCCCCTTTTATCCATCTGGCTGCAGAACCGTGATGGATGGCAGGGGTTGAATGGAATATCGGGTTGTGGTCCTGCGCACAGGGGAGGACGGGAGAGACAAGTTCCTCGCTCTAGCAATGGGTCCATTTGGACAACTTTTTAAGACCTGTTCTACCAATTCCGTTGGCTCTCTGGGCTCTCGCCAGTAGCTTTCATATGATATGTAAGGGATTAATTTGTTGCCTCTATTAAGGGTTATACCCAAATGACAAATTCTCCCTTGGCCATATTTACAGGAGACCTATCGGAAATAATTATAATAAAACCCATAGTTGTGTAGAATCTGCGACACAAGAAAAAGGGGGGACAGGTTAGCTGGTGTCCGGCAGGGCATTGTAGGCATCCAGCTCTTTTTCTGATAACTTGCCTTGTGTTTCTTGCAGATTGCTGTGGGTCTGACCACTGGGGGACCCTCCTGAGATTGGGGCTAGCCAGAGGAGGTGCACAGGCTCCTCGTTCACAACCATCATTGTCTATGGGACTGCTGGAGAAAGTGCAGCTCTCCGCATTTCTGTAGCAGTCTTATAGAGAATAAATGGAGCCTTTGCTCGATTCAGGATGGGTGGGCTTTAGTTCAGTGATTGCCGAGTCACCGATCATGCCATCAGAAAGCTAGGTGGGGGACTAACGCGGACGCTCCTTAGCTACAGACTTGTGGTGTTTTGTTTTTTTTTGTTACCGGATTACAATATTTTTGGGATCCTGCAGAAAAGCTTTAGAATGTATCAATCAAAATCCAAAACTTCCCTGATGGAAATGTGCAAAATATCGGGATGTTAGCTGGGGACCGTCTGACGTAGTTTGTGCCCCCCCAGCTGCTTTTGGACAGGATATTCGCTAGCATGAAAGGTCCTGAGGAGAGGCCAGCGCTGTTTTTGGACATTGCTTAAACTTGTCACCCTTTATAAAAAAAAAAAAAAGTAAGCTTTTTTTTTTTTTTCCAGGAGTTAAACATCTTGAAAGTTTTACGGCGCTATAGTAAAGGAATGGTGTTGTTTTTAGACGTTTGGAGTAGAAGCGAGTGTCGTCCGTGCCCGTTATAATGAGTATTTACACATTGGGACGTGTGTGCGGCTCCTGCGGGTCTTGCTCCCGTGCCATACTGGGGCATCTGAACTTAGAAGACCTGTTTCTATTTGCCACTCTGCCAATAGGTGACGTTATGGCTCCAGATCTAGACTACCTCAGTTATAGACCCCCGCTGATTGGGAGGGGGCCGGGTGTAGCACGAGAGACAGCTGGCTATATGATAAATACACTGACAGACCCATTTTTAGACAATTTAACGTTGTTGTTTTTTTTTTTTTTGTTTTTTTTTTAAACCCTTGATGAATTTGGGAGAGGAGTTACTGTTGTTCCCCTTTGTGCCTTTTGTGTTGAACCCTATAAACTTATTGATGTCGCTGTGAATTTTACTTACAATTTTGTTACAAGCCGGAAAATTGCATTTAATCTTGTACCCAGGACTATAAAAAAAAAAAAAAAAAAAACACATCGGGCAAAATGGATAAACAAAAAAAATTCACGTCTTCCTTAAGGCTTTTTTTTTTTTTACTTGAAACCGTATATATTATGCTAAAAACTTGCCTTGAAAAACTCTTAACCTGTAGTTTGTACACCGTAAGAAAAAATATAAAAACATTCCTTAACAAAGCAAACTTTAAAGGCATTTTAAATTATTTTACAAAACATTTTGACTTTTTTTTTTAAATTTTTTATTTTACGGCTGTGATACTGCACCGTTTGCTCCGTGTAAGCTATACCGTTATACCTATAGATTTTTTTTTATTACAGGACGTTACTCATGCATAAAATGCTGCATATCTTATCCGCATCATTGCACTTTCTCAATGTATGCCCGATACTTGGATCAACACGGCTTCACGCGTGTGTTTTTTTTTATTTTTATTTCAAGTCGGAGAGATCATATTTTGGGCGAAAAAAAAAAAGTTTATGGAAATTTTAGGTACCTCAAAAAAAAAAAAAAAATTCCTGAAAATGCTGCATAGTGTTTCCTTATCAGTTTTTGTTCCTCTAAGAGTTTGCAGTCTCGTCTTTTTATAAAATAATGTTTTTACTGGTTTTCGTTTATTCTATATATGTAGTGTGTGTGTGTGTATAAGACTTAGCTGTGTTCTGCAGTCTCCTATAATCCTATCGTACTGCCTTTTAACCTGTATTTTTTATTTTTTTCAATGATTTTTGCTGAATCTTACCATTGTATTCTTTCCCTATTTTTTAACCTAATTTGTTACATTTGTTTCAAAATTCATATTTAAAAAAAAAAGTTACTCAAATCCAGTCCAAAAATTCCAAGTTCCTTCCCCCCAGAGTTGAGTTAATGCATGCTATTTTAAAGGGGTTGCACACTACTTGGAAAACTCCTTCTTAAATTCTATATTTAAGTTCCACCGCGTCTCCTGACGCCCGCATGGTACTCGGCCATCTCAAATGTGCTACTTGGCTCACACTTCCCTCGGATGAAACCTAGTCGTCCGTCGGAGGTGTGAGCGCTGCTGCCAGGAAGCAGCGGCTGATTCGCTGCAGCACTCACATGACTTAATGATGTCACACGAGCGCCAGCGCGTAACAGGATCGGCTCCAGTTTTGAAGTTCGGCATAAGCTTTTCTTACTTTAGTCGGGAGACTAGAGAGTTAAAGAAGGGCTTGTCAAAGCCGTGCACAGCCCCTTTATCTATGGCAGGTGGCAATGGCCTCTGTTCATTTTATCAATATGGCTTCCATTCTTAAAGGGGTTGTCCCATTTAAAAAAAAAAAACAGGGCCAGGTACTAATCCTAAAAACAGTGTGATGTTTCCAAATGGATCCTGATGACTTACAATGGGGAACATCTTGCATTTCAGTTCCTAGTGCAAGGAGCCTAATGTAGGCAATAACTATTCTTGACTTCAGCCCCCCCTCCCCCTCCCAAATGTCAATATTAGGAAAAATCCTATTGGGACTTGTAACGTGGACGCCATGATGTGACCAGATCCATACGTCCGCTATGCCTTCCATTCTCCATAGGGGGCAGTGTAATATAAAAAAAAAAAAAACACTCTACATGATGGAAGACAAAGCTGATGAGTAAAATTGCTTATTTGTGCCATCTGACAGCATTTAGGGGTTAGCGTGGCTGCTGGCATTCAAACACAGCGCCACCACTAGTCTGCAGGTTGTGTGAGGTATTGCAGCTCATTTCAGGTTAATGAAGCGGAGTTGCAATGTCAGACACAATCCAGAGAAGAGCTGTCATGCTGTCTCTAGATGAAAGCCTCCACAGTTTTGTTAGTGCACTGTTACCATTGGCTCGAAACCCCCCCCCCCCCGGCGCTGCTGTCCACGTGTTCAGCCGACTATGGTTTTTATATCGTGTTCTTACATCATTAATATCTATTTTGCAGCAGACCCCAAAGCAAATGAAGGGTTGTTGAAAGCTTCCTAGGTAATCTAGTTTGCACTATTACATTTTTTTTTCATTTTTTGCAATAAACCGGTTCCCCGACTCCTCCATGTTTTACTTCATGTATCCGATTACTAAGAGCTTTACATTCAATGTGGTTTTATCTTCTCCGAATGCTGTAAACTCCTGAGAGTGATGTGAATGAAACGTTCAGTTTTATTTCTGTGTTGTCAATATTGTCTTTTTTTCCCTTTGCAAAAAGTTGATGAAAATAAATCTCTTAAATCTTTAGTTCTTGTCACGTTGTTTTATTTCATGTGAGTATAAGCAAGAAAAAATATTATTTATACCAGCTGTACATGTATGTAATATACAGGAGATGCCCAGGTTATACCAGCTGTACATATTTAATTATATACAGGAGATGCCCAGGATATACCAGCTGTACATACTTAATTATACACAGAAGATGCCCAGGTTATACTAGCTGTACTTATATCATTATATACAGGAGATGCCCAGGTTATACCAGCTGTACATATATAATTATATACAGAAGATGCCCAGGTTATACTAGCTGTACTTATATCATTATATACAGGAGATGCCCAGGTTATACCAGCTGTACATATGATTACAGTTGTGCTCAAAAGTTTACATACCCCAACAGAATTTTTGCTTTCTTGGCTTTTTTTTCAGAGAATAGGAATGCTAAAATCAAACTTTTTCCTCCACTCGTGGTTAGTGGTTGGGTGAAGCCATTTATTGTCAAACTACTGTGTTGCCTCTTTTCAAATCATAATGACCCTGATCAAAAGTTCACATACCCTGGTGATTTTGGCCTGATAACATGCACAGAATTTGACACAAATGGGTGTGATTGGCTACTAAAGGTAACATCCTCACCTGTGACCTGTTTGCTTGTAATCAAAAAAGCTGAGTGAGTTTCTGGGATCCAGACAGACTCTTGCATCTTTCATCCAGCCACTGACGTTTCTGGATTGTGAGCTATGGGGAAAGCAAAAGAATTGTCAACGGATCTACGGGAAAAGGTAGTTGAACTGTATGACACAGAAAAGGGATACAAAAAGATATCCAAGGAATTGATAATGGCAGTCAACAGCGTTCAGACTGTGATTAACAAATGGAAAATCAGGGGCTCTGTAAAAACAAAACTACAGTCAGGTAGCCCAACAAAAATGTCTTCCACAACTGCCAGGAAAATTGTTCAAGATACCAAGAAAAACCCACAAATAACATCAGCTGAAATACTGGACTCTCTGAAAACTAGCGGTGTGGCTGTTTCAAGATGCACAATAAGGAGGAACTTGAAGAAAAATGGGCTGCAAGGTCGAGTCGCCAGAAGAAAGCCATTACTGCTCAAATGCCACAAAGCATCTCATCCTACAATATGCGAAACAGCACAGAGACAAGCCTCAAAACTTCTGGAACAAGGTAATTTGGAGTGATGAGACCAAAACTGAACTTTTTGGCCACAACCATAAACATTACATTTGGAGAGAGGTCAACAAGGCCTATGATAAAAGGAACACCATTCCTACTGTAAAGCACAGAGGTGGATCACTGCGAGTGTTTGGTGCTGCGGGTGTTCGTTGCTGCGGAGGCTCTGCCGACATTTTGTGAAAGGCCAGAACCCCTGCAAGTTTATGTATTTATTTTATTTTTACTCATTTATATAGTGCTATTAATTGAACAGCGCTTTACAGACATTAGTGGCATTGTCCTCAATGGGGCTCACAATCTAAATTCTCTATCAGTATGCCGTTGGAATGTAGGAGTAAACCCACGCAAACACAGGAAGAACATACAAACTCCTTGCAGATGTTGTCCTTGGTGGGATTTGAACCCGGGACCCCAGTGTTGCAAGGCTGCAGTGCTAACCACTGAGCCACCGTGCTGCCGCATGGTTTCCTATGGGGTGGACTCTGGGGAAAATGGCTGCTGGGGGCGGCTCATGCGCAGATGGCTATCGGCACCAAGATCTCAGGGATTAGATCTCATCGCCGAAATCTCATCTGAGATCTTGGTGCCGAGATCTCCATCTGCGCATGCGCCGCCCCCAGCAGCCATTTTCCCCGAGTCCACCCCATAGGAAACCATGCAACTGCCGGGGCTCTGGCCTTTCACAAAATGTCGGCAGAGCCCCCGCAGCACCGTACACCACAGCAAATGCGATCACCCCTTCATCCCAGCCTGCAGAGACCTTGGGGACCAGCTCCACCGTGTCCGGTAAGGTATCTGCAGTATAAGACCCCCCCCCCCATATGTTAGGGGAAAAAATGGCATCTTAAAATCGGAAAAATACGGTATGTCTAATGCCGGTGTCTTATATTAGTGTCTGTTCACACTTCTTTACTGCACCCGGTGGGTCCTACCTGAATCCTGTATAGAGCCATAGATTGCAATAACAGAAATGGAGTTCACATGAATTCCAGATTTTTTTTCTTGAACGCGTCCGTCTGTCCCAACAGCCACAGAAAAGTGGGCACTTTTAGACAAAAAAAACACAAACAGATTGAGGGTAGGTGCACACGATCAGTAATCGCTGCGGGTTGGACGCTGTGTACTTGTGCAGCGTCCAGATGTTACAGCATGGTGGATGAGATCTCAAGAAATCCCATGCCCACTGTGTGTCCACAGACGCCCGCGGATCACCCGCAGAGACGGACATGGGGCGCGTCACCCCAGATCACAGCATGTCTTGCGGAGATGCGATAAATCTCACCTGTACAATGTATTGGATGCAGTGAATCCGCACGGTTCAGTGATCACATGTGGAGTCACCTGCGTTCAATAGCCGGCAGCGGACATGTGCTGCGTCCAAAGCGCTGCCAATTCCTGACCGTGTGCACCCGGCCTAAGAAAATAAATCAGTCAATTTCAGAAAAAAAAATCATTTGCCCTCTGCTGGTGTGAGTGGCCGCATCGGGGATTTACGTGAATCCTATTTTAGAAGGATTCAGGCAGAGCCCCCGGATGGCATTGGACGACGGATCCTGCGCCCATAGGTTTCCATTCTAGCAAACGAAGGACAACAAAGGATCCATCGCTGTCCGGTTTTTCAATGGACACAAAAAACGTTGCTTTGTGCGTTGTGCTCGGCTGCCGGACCAAAAATTTTCGACTGATCTGTCGCTACTACAAGTCTATGAGGAAAAAAACAGATCCAGCGGCATCAGTCGCCGGATCCGTTTCTTTTTTCAAAAAAACGACGGATTGTGACTGGCAAAAAACTGATGTGTGAAAGGGGCCTTAAAGGACAGTACTCCCACAGGCGGGGGGTGCAGAGTACACACGGGCTTAAAGGACAGAACTCCCACAGGCGGAGGGTGCAGAGTACAGACAGCACCTTAGAGGACAGTACTCCCACAGGCGGGGGGGTGCAGAGTACACACAGGGGCTTAAAGGACAGTACTCCCACAGGCGGAGGGTGCAGAGTACACACAGGGGCTTAAAGGACAGTTCTTCCACAGGCGGAGGGTGCAGAGTACACACAGGGGCTTAAAGGACAGTTCTCCCACAGGCGGAGGGTGCAGAGTACACACAGGGGCTTAAAGGACAGTTCTCCCACAGGCGGAGGGTGCAGAGTACACACAGGGGCTTAAAGGACAAAACTCCCACAGGCGGGGGGTGCAGAGTACACACAGGGGCTTAAAGGACAGTTCTCCCACAGGCGGAGGGTGAAGAGTACCCACAGGGGCTTAAAGGACAGTACTCCCACAGGCGGAGGGTGCAGAGTACACACAGGGGCTTAAAGGATAGTACTCCCATATTTGAGGTGTGCAGAGTACATACAGTGGCTTAAAGGACAGTACTCCCACAGGCGAGGAGTGCAGAGTACAGACAGCACCTTAGAGGACAGTACTCCCACAGGCGGAGGGTGCAGAGTACACACGGGCTTAAAGGACAGAACTCCCACAGGCGGAGGGTGCAGAGTACAGACAGCACCTTAGAGGACAGTACTCCCACAGGCGGGGGGTGCAGAGTACACACAGGGGCTTAAAGGACAGTACTCCCACAGGCGGAGGGTGCAGAGTACACACAGGGGCTTAAAGGACCGTTCTTCCACAGGCGGAGGGTGCAGAGTACACACAGGGGCTTAAAGGACAGTTCTCCCACAGGCGGAGGGTGCAGAGTACACACAGGGGCTTAAAGGACAGTTCTCCCACAGGCGGGGGGGTGCAGAGTACACACAGTGGCTTAAAGGACAGAACTCCCACAGGCAGGGGGTGCAGAGTACACACAGGGCCTTAAAGGACAGTACTCCCACAGGCGGGGGGTGCAGAGTACACACAGGGGCTTAAAGGACAGTTCTCCCACAGGCGGAGGGTGTAGAGTACCCACAGGGGCTTAAAGGACAGTACTCCCACAGGCGGAGGGTGCAGAGTACACACAAGGGCTTAAAGGATAGTACTCCCACATTTGAGGTGTGCAGAGTACATACAGTGGCTTAAAGGACAGTACTCCCACAGGCGAGGAGTGCAGAGTACACACAGCAGCTTAGAGGACAGTTCTCCCACAGGCGGGGGGTGCAGAGTACACAGAAGGGCTTAAAGGACAGTACTCCCACAGGCGGAGGGTGCAGAGTACACACAGGGGCTTAAATGACAGTACTCCCACAGGCGAGGGGTGCAGAGTACACACAGTGGCTTAAAGGACAGTACTCCCACAGGCGAGGGGTGCAGAGTACACAAAGCAGCTTAGAGGACAGTTCTCCCACAGGCGGGTGGTGCAGAGTAGACAGAGGGGCTTAAAGGACAGTACTCCCACAGGCGGGGGGTGCAGAGTACACAGAGGGGCTTAAAGGACAGTACTCCCACAGGCGGGGGGTGCAGAGTACACAGAGGGGCTTAAAGGACAGTACTCCCACAGGCGGAGGGTGCCGAGTACACACAGGGGCTTAAAGGACAGTACTCCCACAGGCGAGGGGTGCAGAGTACACACAGGGGCTTAAAGAACAGTGCTCCCACAGGCGAGGGGTGTAGAGTACACACAGCAGCTTAGAGGACAGTTCTCCCACAGGCGGGGGGGGGGGGGGGGGGAGTACACAGAGGGGCTTAAAGGACAGTACTCCCACAGGCGAGGGGTGCAGAGTACACACAGGGGCTTAAAGGACAGTACTCCCACAGACGAGGGGTGCAGAGTACACAGAGGGGCTTAAAGGACAGTACTCCCACAGGCGGAGGGTGCAGAGTACACACAGGGGCTTAAAGGGCAGTACTCCCACAGGCAAGGGGTGCAGAGTACACAGAGGGGCTTAAAGGACAGTACTCCCACAGGCGGAGGGTGCAGAGTACACACGGGCTTAAAGGACAGTACTCCCACAGGCGGAGGGTGTAGAGTACACACAGTGGCTTAAAGGACAGAACTCCCACAGGCGGGGGGTGCAGAGTTTACTCAGTGGCTTAAAGGACAAAACTCCCACAGGCGGGGGGTGCAGAGTACACACAGGGGCTTAAAGGACAGAACTCCCACAGGCGGAGGGTGCAGAGTACAGACAGCACCTTAGAGGACAGTACTCCCACAGGCGGAGGGTGCAGAGTACAGACAGGGCCTTAGAGGACAGTACTCCCACAGGCGGGGGGTGCAGAGTACACACAGGGGCTTAGAGGACAGTACTCCCACAGGCGGAGGGTGCAGAGTACAGACAGGGCCTTAGAGGACAGTACTCCCACAGGCGGAGGGTGCAGAGTACAGACAGGGCCTTAGAGGACAGTACTCCCACAGGCGGAGGGTGCAGAGTACAGACAGGGCCTTAGAGGACAGTACTCCCACAGGCGGAGGGTGCAGAGTACACACAGGGCCTTAGAGGACAGTACTCCCACAGGCGGAGGGTGCAGAGTACACACAGGGGCTTAGAGGACAGTACTCCCACAGGCGGAGGGTGCAGAGTACAGACAGGGCCTTAGAGGACAGTACTCCCAAAGGCGGAGGGTGCAGAGTACAGACAGGGCCTTAGAGGACAGTACTCCCAAAGGCGGAGGGTGCAGAGTACACACAGGGGCTTAGAGGACAGTACTCCCACAGGCGGAGGGTGTAGAGTACACACAGTGGCTTAAGGACAGTACTCCCACAGGCGGGGGGTGCAGAGTACACACAGTGGCTTAAAGGACAGAACTCCCACAGGCGGGGGGTGCAGAGTACACACTGGCTTAAAGGACAAAACTCCCACAGGCGGGGGGGGGTGCAGAGTACACACAGTGGCTTAAAGGACAGAACTCCCACAGGCGGAGGGTGCAGAGTACAGACAGGGCCTTAGAGGACAGTACTCCCACAGGCGGAGGGTGCAGAGTACAGACAGGGCCTTAGAGGACAGTACTCCCACAGGCGGAGGGTGCAGAGTACAGACAGGGCCTTAGAGGACAGTACTCCCACAGGCGGAGGGTGCAGAGTACACACAGGGGCTTAGAGGACAGAACTCCCACAGGCGGAGGGTGCAGAGTACAGACAGGGCCTTAGAGGACAGTACTCCCACAGGCGGAGGGTGCAGAGTACACACAGGGGCTTAGAGGACAGTACTCCCACAGGCGGAGGGTGCAGAGTACAGACAGGGCCTTAGAGGACAGTACTCCCACAGGCGGAGGGTGCAGAGTACAGACAGGGCCTTAGAGGACAGTACTCCCACAGGCGGAGGGTGCAGAGTACAGACAGGGCCTTAGAGGACAGTACTCCCACAGGCGGAGGGTGCAGAGTACAGACAGGGCCTTAGAGGACAGTACTCCCACAGGCGGAGGGTGCAGAGTACAGACAGGGCCTTAGAGGACAGTACTCCCACAGGCGGGGGGTGCAGAGTACACACAGGGCCTTAGAGGACAGTACTCCCACAGGCGGAGGGTGCAGAGTACAGACAGGGCCTTAGAGGACAGTACTCCCACAGGCGGAGGGTGCAGAGTACAGACAGGGCCTTAGAGGACAGTACTCCCACAGGCGGAGGGTGCAGAGTACAGACAGGGCCTTAGAGGACAGTACTCCCACAGGCGGAGGGTGCAGAGTACAGACAGGGCCTTAGAGGACAGTACTCCCACAGGCGGAGGGTGCAGAGTACACACAGGGGCTTAGAGGACAGTACTCCCACAGGCGGAGGGTGCAGAGTACACACAGGGGCTTAGAGGACAGTACTCCCACAGGCGGAGGGTGCAGAGTACACACACAGTGGCTTAGAGGACAGAACTCCCACACTGGCTGCAGCCTTTCAAAAAGCTTTATTAAAACTGACAAGCCCAAATAGGAATCTGTACATACAGTAAAATGTCGGTGCTCGGTGCTGGACTCCAGGTGTCGGGTACAGACCCTGAACTGTCCGCTTCGGCTTCGCTCATCCCTAGTAATCAGACTAGATGGAGTTGAGTTTTGAGGACCTCCTTTTAGCCCCTCCACTCTAGACTGCTCACTAGGTGACTAGAATGGAGGGGATTTTTTGAGGACCTCCCTCCAGCAACTCCATTCTAGTCATGAACTGTGTGACAGGAGCCTCTCCTCCATTGTAGCCGCAGCCTCAGCACCGCGCTGCTTCCCGTTATCATGTCGGCACTGACATTGAGGAGGCCCCGCCCTTTCCGGCGATATCCTCCCCTCACAGGAGCCACTCCATTCTAGACGCTACCCCACTAAGCATGCCTGTATTGGGCGGAACTACAACTCCCGTGATGCCAAGCGGTGAGGGCTGATTATAGCGGCACTGTCTGACACTCCGGCCGCTGCTACTTACCGTTTGTGTCAGTGGTGAAAGCGTCTGCACCCGGCTTGGACTATAAGAGCGCCGGGGCGGCAAGTGACTGTGCCCAGCTGTAACTGCCGCCGCAATGCTTCATGGGAGATGTAGTTTCTGCCTTTTGCACGTTGTCTTTGTTGTTTTGAATGCGGGAAACTTTATTGTTCACGCTCCCACTAGCAGACATGGCGGTGAATGAGACCCGGCTGGTGTCTTTGCCTCTGTCCCGGGTCAGAGTGATCATGAAGAGTTCCCCTGATGTGTCCTGCATCAACACGGACGCGCTGCTCATCACTGCCAAAGCCACGGTACGGGCGTGACGTCAGAGCACGCAGGGGGGGGCAGTCATGACGTCATGGGGCATGTGACGTCAGAGGGGTCATGCTGGAGGGTGAGGGGGTAATGCAGACAGATGACGGCGTCAGGCTCCATGTCATGGTGATTCCCGTCTTCTCCCCGCAGGAGCTGTTTGTGAGATACCTGGCGTCTTACGCCTACAAACACGGCAGCGGCAAAGACACCAACACGCTGACGTACGACGACCTGTCCAGCGCCGCCGAACGCTCTGACACCTTCCAGTTTCTTTCCGGTACGTGGATTTTGCACCGATCAGCTCTTCATTACCCTGCACATCGCTGACTGCAGAAGGAGTCAACAGAGAATTCATCAGTGAGCTCATTCTGACTCAGCGTCTATATCTATTCTGTGTGTTTCTGAATTCCTCCGTGCTGACTTATGAGCACAGAGTTTGGCTCAGTGGAGAGATCTATGGTGATAAATCAGAGGAGAGGAGCTGCGCACTGACACAGGGTCAGAGGGGGGACGTGTAAGGGTCCCGTTTCACATAGCGACACTCCAGCGATCCCGACAACGATACGACCTGGTAAGGATCGCTGGTGCGTCGCTACATGATCGCTAGTAAGATGTCAAACAGGCAGATCTACTCAACAATGCGGCGATCCGTATAACGACCTCAGCGGTCGTTGGGACCTTGTCACACAGCAGCTGTTTTGAACGATTCCCGCCTGCGTCCCCAACGAGGTCGCTCGTCAGCGTCAAACACAGTGATGCATGCTGGCCAGCGGGACACCGACGATCAAAAAATGGCCCAGGACATTCCTGCACGGTCAGCGAAATCCACCGGGGGGGGGGGGGGGCGGTCGCCGCTACGTGTCACATGTAGCGAGATCGCTGTTGCATCACAAAATCGGCGACACATTAGCGATCTCGCAATGTGAGACGGGGGCTTAGCCGTCCGGGTGACTTACTGATCATGGAGAAAATGATGAGACGGTCACCGAAATGTAGTGGTTGTCCGTGACATGCCAAAATGTCCAGAGTAACCTGAAGTATATTATATCTACTCTACCTATTGCTGCTGTATTATACTCCAGAGCTGCACTCACTATTCTGCTGGTGCAGTCACTGTGTACATACATTACATTACTGATCCTGAGTTACATCCTGTATTATACTCCAGAGCTGCACTCACTATTCTGCTGGTGCAGTCACTGTGTACATACATTACTGATCCTGAGTTACATCCTGTATTATACTCCAGAGCTGCACTCACTATTCTGCTGGTGCAGTCACTGTGTACATACATTACATTACTGATCCTGAGTTACATCCTGTATTATACTCCAGAGCTGCACTCACTATTCTGCTGGTGCAGTCACTGTGTACATACATTACATTACTGATCCTGAGTTACATCCTGTATCTCTTTTATTATAAAAATATCAAAAACACAATACATAATACATAAGACAGACAAAAACAACATTCCAGAACTAAAAAACAAGACAAAACCATACAGAAACATACAACGCCTGTGCAAAACTTGCAATGTCCTTTGTGGTCCTCAAGCTTTCCAGCTTGGAAGGCCCCCAGCAGGAACTCTCCAACAACACTATACAATTTAAAAAATAAAAAACCCCAGATATAATCCATTCATCCTCATGCATACCCGTTCACACCCCATTCACATTTCCCACCCATACCTATATACAAATAACTAAAGAAATACTTCCAGCCCATACTGCCTCAAAACTAGCTTTAGCCATTAACTTGGCAAAAAGAACCGCCACCGAGCTTACCACCCCTATCCTTTTTTTTTTTTTTAATTTTTTTTATTATATATATTTTTTTTTTTTTTTTTTTTTATTTAATTCCCCCCCCCCACCTTTTTTCCTCACCACAGGTCCATATACGTCCATGGCCTATCACTCCACAAGGTCCATAAAAGTTCGTGGCCTTATCACATCTACTTGAGGAGCACGAAAGTTTTATGCCCCTCAAGAAAAAAAACCCTCCACCATTTGCCTCCGATGTGCTCCAGCATGCCTTTTTCCTCCATGGTCCATCTCCACTTGCCACTTCCCTTTGACTTGGGGTCCTTTGGTTTTTTTCACTCTCACCTCCCCCATTCACCCCCCTCCCAACCTCACTATACCCTCCCATGCCCTCTAACTAAAAGAAAATAATAACACATACACATAATAACATACAATACAATATAACACATAATACACCAATTAAATATAATGTCATAACATCCTATTCATCATTACTAAATACACCATACCCTTCAAAACTTTTCTTACAGGCCCAAGTTCAGTGCCTGCAAGCCCAATATCCATCAATACTCTATGTTTCCAAAACAAAAGACTAGAGTGGCATGCTTTAGCCCTCCACCAGGAAAAGGAGTTCTCGAGGCCCCGTCCCTCACTAACTCATTCACCCTGTCCCTCAACAACTAAGACTGTCCCTGCTTCTGTCCCTAAATAAACTGTCCCTATCTGTCCCTTCCTGTCCCTACTCTACCTAACTTATCATAACTAACTCTCTATCTGTCCCTCAGTGCCTGTCCCTCCCTGTCCCTATCTGCCCCTACTTCTGTCCCTAACACACCCAGTGAAACTTATGCTATCCCTACCCTCATTCACACGGAGCTAGCTCTCCCTTGAGTGCGTTTTTAAAAGGAGAGGCCTCTCCAAAGCCAAGAGGCCTTCCTCACACCCAACCTTTCAAACTCCAAAGAACGGACCTTCACCAGGTCACCCAAGATGTTTCCTACCACCTCATCCCTTGGGAGGGTTTTTTTCCGCGTCAAAACTAGGCACCGTGCATTCCAAGTGTAGAACCTAACCACTACACTGACTAGGAATAAAGTGCATGGGTCCCGGCCACCCAGGGATCTGAATGCTCCATAGGCCCACTCAGCGTAGGAGAGGGACGCCAGCCGCGGCCAACGTATGGAAGCACCCACCCTGTTGTACACCTCTGCATTAAAGGGACACTGAAGCAGGAAGTGCTCCATGCTTTCCAGCACGTCGCCACACTCCTCACGGGGACAACCCCGATCATCGGATTTCCTGCACTTCAAGTTATCCTTTACATACAGCCTCCCGTGGAAGCAACGCCAGGTCAAGTCCCAAAACTTCATGGGGATCCGCTTAGAATTTAAAAGCCCCAGCCCGACCTCCAGATCCCGGCCTGGGCAATCCTTAAGGGCCAGGGGCTTCTGGAAATGGGTCAACAGGACCCTCCTGTCAAGGCATTGCCTCGACATGGTCCTGATTTCCCACATTCCCAGACCCCACCGGCGGATCACCTTCAGAACCGGGGTAGCGTAAGCCGGGAGATGCCCATGAGGTGTGCGTAGGTCCTTCACCCGCCCTCCTGTCTCCCATTCCTGGAAGAAAGGCCAAAGCCAACCCTTGCAGGAGACTACCCACGGAGGAGCCCTCTCTAGCCAGAGGTTGGAGATGTTAGTCTTAAGAAAGGTGTTTACTAGAAACACCACCGGGTTGACCATACCCAACCCGCCTAGTCTCCTCGTACGGTATGTAACCTCCCTCTTGATTAGGTTAAGCCTATTCCCCCATAACAATTGGAAGAACAGGCTATAGACCCGTGTCCAGAGAGGTTCCGGCAAGATGCACACACTGCCCAGGTATATTAATAAAGGCAGCAGAAAGCCTTTAGCCAGGGCAACCCTTTCCCTCAGGGTTAAAGACCAACCCTTCCATTGGTCCACCTTTTGGGCGGCGATCTTAAGTCTGCCCTCCCAATTTTGCTGGGGGTAATCCCCGGGGCCAAAATCGATGCCTAGAATTTTGGCGGTGGCCTGGGGCCCTGGAAGGGTGCCCGGGAGACCAAACCTGGGATCTCCCCCTCCCAGCCAGAGACTTTCACACTTATCCCGGTTGATCATGGACCCGGATGCCTCCGAGTAGCGCACTACCTCCGACATGACCCAATCCGCCTCCCCTCTCGAGGACACGAAAAGGGAAACATCATCGGCATACGCCACCACCCTCAGAGAGGACCCAGAGCCCGCCTGGTCCATCCCGACTCCCGCCAACGGTCCACGATCTACCCTCCTTAGGAAGGGATCGATCGCGAACACATATAAAAGCGGGCTCAGCGGACAGCCCTGACGGACCCCAGAACCCACCTCAAAAGGGCGACCTGACCAACCGTTCACCAGCGGAAAAGTCTCAGCCCCTTGGTACAAGACTAACCATTTTACAAACCTCCCAGGCAGACCATACCTCAAAAGGACGGACCAGAGGTACTCGTGGTTGACCCGGTCAAAAGCTTTCGCTTGATCTAATGACAGCAGGTACCCCTTCCAGTGACCTGCCCTACCCTGCTCCACTGCCTCTCGGACACCGAGCACAGCACTAAAAGTACTGCGGCCCGGAACAGAGCAATGCTGGGCCCCTGAAAGGAGCCGGGGTGCAAACTTCACCAGCCGATTAAACAGCACCTTGGCCAGAACCTTCCGGTCCGTATCGAGAAGCGCTATGGGACGCCAATTCTCGATACGGGACGGATCATTACCCTTTGACAGAATAATGAGGGCTGACTTCCTCATTGAGTCGGGAAGAGTGCCCGAGGAGAGACACTCATTAAATACCCCTGTCAAGAGGGGGACCAAGGAGTCCCTAAAAGTCTTATAGAACTCGGATGTTAAGCCATCCGGACCTGGCGATTTCTTGGGCCGAAGACCATCAATGGCCAGTCTCACTTCCTCTTCCCTGATTTCTTCTGCCAAAACACCAAGAGAGGGATCACCCCCTGGCTCAGGGATGGTTTCAGCCATGAAAGCCGACATCCTGTCCCGATCCAGATCCTTCTTTTCCAAGAGGTGTGAGTAGAAGGATCTGACCACCTCCAGGATCCCTGATTTGGATCTGTTCAGGGACCCCGTACTGTCGATCAGTCCTGTCACCATCTTACAATTCACTGACATCTTACAGTTTCTGTAAGGGTCGGGCGAGCGGTACTTCCCGAAGTCCCTCTCAAAAACTAAAGATGTGTGTCTATCATACTGACACCTCTTGAGCAAAGATTTTACTCTGGAGATTTCCTCACGGTCACCTCCAGTCGAGACAAGCTGCTCGAGTTTCCTCCCCAGGGCCTGGTACAAGCGGTGCCTGTTCAGACTCCTGAGGCTCGAGAGCTGACGGAAGAACCCCGCCACCCGCTTTTTGAAGATCTCCCACCACTCTGACTTACTACTACAGAGATCCAACAGCGGTACCTGGCTCTGAAGAAAATCGTCGAAGGATTGTCTCACCTCCGCTTCTTCCAGCAGGGACGAATTGAGCTTCCACAGCCCTCTTCCCATCCGATGAGTCTCTGCAACATTCAGAGAAAAGAAAATTAGACAGTGATCGGAGAACTCCACCTCAACGGCGGACACAGCAGAAAAGATGGCGTCCTCCTTCAAAAAAAACCTGTCTATTCTAGACCTACTGCTACCCCTATGGTAGGTGAAACCCCCGTGACCTGGGGTGTGCCGGATGTGGACATCCACCAGGCGAGCTTCACTGGCTATGCTATTCAACGCGACGCTATCATAAGCCAGTCGATCTCCGGGACCCCCCCGGTCACGGGACCTCGTAATGGTGTTAAAGTCCCCACCGAAGACCACCTGCCGGCTCGTAAAAAGAAAGGGCTTGATCCTCAGGAAGAGACATTTGCGGTCCCACTTGGATTGTGGGCCGTAGATGTTGATGAGCCGGAGCTCTTGTCCCCTCATGAAGACATCTAGGATCAGGCACCTCCCCATTTCCAACTCAGTAACCCGTCGGCATTCAACAGCTGCAGTCTTAAAAAGGACTGCCACCCCGCTATACGGCTCGGCCGCAAGGGACCAGTATGAGGGCCCGCACCTCCACTCCCTCCGTGCTTTATAGATGGCCCCCATGTCTGTTAGTCTGGTCTCTTGCAAGAATAAAATTTCTGCCTCAATCCGGGAGAAAAAATCAAAGGCCGTGAAGCGAGCCGCATCTGACTTAATGCTGGCGACATTAATGGACGCCAGCGTCAACGGGGCGAGTTCAGCCATCATGGGTGATCGAGCTGGATGGCCAGTTTCTTCCCTGCCCCGCTATCACCTCCACCTGGGGAGGGGTCAGACACCTTCCTTTTCAGGGAAGCTCCCGACGTGTCCATCCCACCCCCCCCCGGTGTCCTCGCCCCCGGGTTCCAGGTCTGTCCCCCCCTCAGGAGGAACAGTTCCCCCTGAGGGACGGACTCCGCCATCCCCTGAAGGACCCTCCGGTGTTGCCCCCGGCCCAGCACCCTCGTCTGGCGGCTCATCATCTGAACCTCCGAGGGCGCTGAACCGGTTGGAGAGTCTGATCAGAGGGGGGTCAGCGGGCCCTTCCGTGTGCACCCTGGTGATCGGGGGCGGGGGAGACTTTGAAGGCTTGTCAGCTTTCTTCCCCCCCGTTTTGCGCTTGGCACGCCTGGTTTTGCCACCTGATGCTGTAGGCTGCTCTCTGACATCCTCGTCGACACTTTCATAACGAGAGGAGTCGTCTGAGTCAGCCGCTTTCTCCTCTCTCTCCATCCTCCTGATCTCCTCACTCACCGCTCTCTCCCCCAGGGCCTCAGAGGCTTTGGCCACGGGCCTGGAGGGAGGAGCAGGCATCACCCCGGTTGCCCGAGGCTCCACCTGTCCCCTACCTCCCTGACGCTTTTCCTGCCTCCGCTGGTACGCGGGGCCCCTTGCAGCATTGCCCTTCCTCACTGGCCCCTCAGCCCTTCCTCCTCCGCCACCACCTGTCACAGCAGAAGTGCCACCGGGGGTTGCCCCCCCACGGTCTCCCCCCACCGGGCCTGCGGCGGCATTAGAGAAAGAGCGAGGGCAGCGGCTGAGAGGGTGACCTAGGTCACCACACAGGTGGCACCGAATATCCTTACACAAGGCGGCCAGGTGACCTACCCCACCACACAACGCGCACTTCTGCACCTTGCAGTTGGCGCTGAAGTGGGTGGGGTCGCTGCACTTGTGGCAGACCTTCGGTTGCCCCTGGTAGAAGACCAGGATCCTGTCCCTTCCCAGGAATGCCGAGGAAGGGATGTGGGTGACCGTGCCGCCGGAAACCTTCAATTTAACCATAAAGGTCCAGCCTCCCGACCAGATGCCGAATTCGTCCCTGTTCTTTTTTGGGACCTCGGTGACCTCCCCGTAACGGGAAAGCCACGTCATGATGTCCACGCCTGCGAGTGACTCGTTACATGTAACCACGGTCACTCGCTTGACGGAATTTTGGCGAGACACCGCTTGAGCCACGAAGTCTCGCCATCCGGGCTCTTCTCGCTCCAGCTCGTAATTCGACCAGAAGAGCTCAAGCCCCTCTGGCCGCACGAAGCTGACGTCGAAGAAGCGGGATGCCGAAGGATGTATCAGGGCAAAGATGTCATTTGCCCCGAAGCCCATCCTAAGGAGGAGCTCCACCACCTTGCTCCTAGGTGGACAAGCTTCACTGCCCCCCCACCTAAGACGGACCACATTCCTTCTTGGCGGCCCCTGCCCGGCTGTGGGGAGAGACCAAACAGTCCCTCCCTCCCTTTGATTTTGGAAGGCGGCAAGGCCGTGTCTCTCTATCCAGAAAGACAAGTCCACTGTCCTCCCCTCTACCACCATCGACCTTTCTCCCCTTTTGAGAGCCTCCAGGAAACGGCGGTGCAAAACGCCGTCCCTGGAGCCCGGAGGCGAGGAGACCCCCCCAGGACCACCCCGACCCCCAGCCGCGGCCCCCGCATAATTGCGTTGAGGTCTCGCGGCCGGAGGGGCAGACGGGCCAGCCCTCCCACCACTACCACCACTTGTGCCAGCACCCTCATTCGTCCTCCCAGTCACTCTTTTATTATTTGCATTCACCCCAGCATTCACTCCAGCACAGTCACCCACATTCACAGTAGCACTCACTCCCTCATCCATGTCACTCATATCACCATTCACTTCAGCAAACATCTCCTCAAATATGTCCACTCCGCTTTCGTACTCACTCTCACTCGCACAATTGGTGTTCATAGCAACATTATTTACATTATTTACATTTCCTGAACTAGTGCAGTTCCTCTCTTTGCCTGCTGGGGGCCCTGAGCTCTCTTGCTGGGAGCTACTCCAGCTCCTGTCCAGGAGCGCTGCTGCCCCTTTAAATGCCTCAGTGCTGATGACATCATGTACACTGCCCTGGCTGGGCCTAGGAGCAACAGCAGCTCCTGGTTTCAGCTCCATTTTTTTTTCTTTTGTTGAGTTTTCCTTGCTCTGGGCAGGGATGGCCACTGGCACCGCTCCCTGCCCTGCACTTTTCTTCACCCCCGCCGCCGGCTTGCCAGGGTGCGCCAGAGTCCCCGCACCCTCAGATGAAGGTAGGTGGGCCGGGGACCCCGACAACTCCCTGCCAGCTTTTGGGGCAGCACATCATTACTTGGAAGGGTGGGTGGGACAGAGGGCAGCGGGCCCGCCGTGGCCACGCCTCCCCCGCCAGTCGCAGCCACCCCAGGCAGAGCAGCGGCCCCTTGCGAGGCCACGGCCCCCCCGGGTGACGCGAGCACAGCGGGCGGAGCCGTGACCGCCGAGGCCACGCCCCCCCCGCCAGTCACAGCCACCACGGGCAGAGCAGCGACCCCTTGCGAGGCCACGCCCCCCCCGGGTGACGCAGACGCAGCGGGTGGGAGGACGGCCGAGGAGGACATGCCCCGCACGCCACAGCCTTTGCAGGCCGGACAACACTCGGGGAGGCCACGCCCCCCTCACGGACCACCGCCGCCACCCTATGCCCACCACTTGAGACAGGCAAGGCCGGCCACTCCCCCTCGTCGCCCAGCGGCGGCGGAGCCCCCTGCACGGACCCCTTTTTGGGTCGACGTGCTGGAGACCCCGCTCTCACCACAGGCGCCGACATGGGAGCGACCAGCACTTTGCACCGCCTCAGCTGCTGCTTGATGTTCTGTTCGCCCTTCCTAGGCTTCTGGACCCCCACTAGCGATCCAGACTTAGCGGATCCGTACGTGGGGGGCCCAGAAGCCCCAGCACTCGCCGCCGGAGGTGCGGCCCTGGCTGTACCAACTTTACCTGGTGCCAGGCCAGCCCCTCCTGCCACCGAGGGCTGAGCCTGGACACCACCACCACAACCAGCACCGACCTCCATGTCGCTGCCCTGGTCTGAACTGTCACCAGATGCGACAGTCAGGTCACAACAGTCATCTCTCTCCCCGCTCCCTCGCTGCGGACCCACCACAGGGCCCGAGCCGGGGTGGGTAGCGGGTTCCACACAGCGGGACAGAGGGGCCCCGGGAAGAGGAGCAAAAACCAGTTGTTCCTCCACGCCTTCAGAGGCCTTACGCCTGCGCCTCCTGTTTCTTCTCCTCCCGGTTGCCTCATCCTCCGGGCAGACCTCATACCCAAACAACAGCGTGCCAAACCGTGCTGGGGATTCTGTCTGCCGTACTTGTTTAAGGATGAGGCAGCCCCCCTCAGAACAACTCCCGCTCCCTCCATCCTCCCCCTCGCTCCCGCTTTCCTCCGCGTTACTGGAGTCCAGCGGGAGGGCCACCTGCTCGGGGGCTATCCCACTGTATGTTACCTGGCTCACGCTGGTATCCGCCAGGTCTTCAGGTGGAGGTGGCCCGGGTGTGGTGTGGGCGCCATCTTGCTCTTCCTCCTCCTCGCTTTCCTCCACCTGGGTGGGGACTCCTGACCCCCCAGGAGACCCACAGGCCATGGCCCTGAACCGGTCCTCGTTCTGCAGCTTCTCCTGGAAGGGGCCGCTGCCGGCCATGATGGTACTTCGCCGGTCCTCCAGGGCCCGAATCTCCCCTTTCAGCCGCTTGACCGTGACCTCCGCTCTCTTTGAGGCAGGGAGCCTGTTTTTACTGATGACCCGGGCTCCCTCCAACTCCCCCCGGAGTCTCCTGAGCTGCTTGCCGGCCTCCTCGTACTCGGAGAGGTGGGCATGAATGCGGGAGGCGTAGGTGGTAGCTGGCTCTCCCGCAACCTTGGAGCCCCAGATGTTAAGGGGGGGCCCCGCCTCACCTCTGCCGGCTGCTGCACCTCCGGGGGAAGGGCCCGCCACAGCCTTCACTTCGGGGGTCCCAGACCCTGGAGCCTTGCGGCCCTCTGGGGTCCGCTTTTTCCCCATCCCTGGGACTGGCTGGCTGTGCCTTGGGCCTCCTGGTGGTGGATGAGGCCCCCCACCCCCAGCTGGCTTGCCGGAGGGTGGGAGCCAGGGGCACAGCCCCAGCGCTCAGTCCCAAGGAGAGTCCTCTTTCCTGGGAAGGGGGCAGATGGAAAGTCCTTGCAGGAAAAAAAACCTCCCTTCCCAGGAGCTTAGCAAAACCCCAGCCTGCAGAGGCTCAGCTGCGACGCTCCTCCTCTTCCAGGGTGTGTCCAGAGCTGCACTCAGTATGCTGCTGGTGCAGTCACTGTGGACATACATTACATTACTGATCCTGAGTTACATCCTATATTATACCCCAGAGCTGCACTCACTATTCTGCTGGTGCAGTCACTGTGTACATACATTACATTACTGATCCTGAGTTACATCCTCTATTATACTCCAGAGCTGCACTCACTATTCTGCTGGTGCAGTCACTGTGTACATACATTACATTACTGATCCTGAGTTACATCCTGTATTATACCCCAGAGCTGCACTCACTATTCTGCTGGTGCAGTCACTGTGTACATACATTACATTACTGATCCTGAGTTACATCCTGTATTATACTCCAGAGCTGCACTCACTATTCTGCTGGTGCAGTCACTGTGTACATACATTACATTACTGATCCTGAGTTACATCCTGTATTATACCCCAGAGCTGCACTCACTATTCTGCTGGTGCAGTCACTGTGTACATACATTACATTACTGATCCTGAGTTACCTCCTGTATCTCTTTTATTATAAAAATATCAAAAACACAATACATAAGACAGACAAAAACAACATTCCAGAAATCAAAAACCACGATACATGAACTAAAATAAACCACACCGACATACAAAAAAAAAACTTGTGCAAATATGCTAGTTTACGACAGTCCATCTCTGAAGAACATAGTGCAGTGTCTCCAGGCTTTGCAGCCTGAGGGACCCCCAGCAGGAACCTCCAAAAAAAAAAACAAAGAAAACAAACAAAAATCCATTCCTTCACATTCAACCCCATTCACACCTTCACTCATGCTCCCATTCATTCCTATATACTGGATTTAAAACAGGAAAGTAAACACTTTTTCTGGCCCACTGCCTTAAACAGAAAAAACAGCCATCTTGGCAGACCCTCAACTACTTCCCCTCAACACAGCAAGAAACCACCCCCCTTTTTCCCTTTTTTTTTTTATATATATATATTTTTTTTTTTTTTTTTTTTTCCCACCACCCACACCACAGGTCCACAAGTTCGTAGCCTTTTCCACACCTAGGTCCATGAAAGTTTATGGCCTCAGAAAAAAAAACAGCACCTCAGGGTCCAGGAAAGTTTATGGCCCGTATCTACATTTCCTTATATATTTCCCATGGTCCTTGGTGTAGTTCCCAGGCCATCTCCTTCTGATCTTCGGCCCTTGATTTCTCAGGGTCCATTCCAGGGTCCAAACTTCCCCCCTCCCTCCCGCAAGAAACCCCCACCCAACCTGACTGTACCCCTTCCCCCTTTCCTAACTATAATATATACATTTTTTTAAAAGCACCATCCTAGCGACATACATACAATACTGCATACATGTACAGATACACAAAAAGCACATACTACACTTTTTATACACCTAAGATACGACCTGCTATAACCAGTGATAATATTACCCAAACAATAAGTATTAACCACATTTCCAAAAACCTTGCCACAGGCCCAAGTTTGGTGCCTGCAAGCCCAATATCCATTAAATTTCATGCTTCCAAAACAAAAAGCTAAAGTGACATGCACCAGCCCAACACCAGGAAAGGAGTTCTGGAGGCCCCATCCCTCACTAACACATTCACCCTGTCCCTCAACAACTAAGACTGTCCCTACTTCTGTCCCTAAAAAAAAACTGTCCCTATCTGTCCCTACCTGCCCCTACTCTACCTAACTTATCATAACTAACTCTCTATCTGTCCCTCAGTGCCTGTCCCTCCCTGTCCCTATCTGCCCCTAATTCTGTCCCTAACACCCAGTGAAACTTATGCTATCCCTACCCTCATTCACACGGAGCTAGCTCTCCCTTGAGTGCGTTTCTAAAAGGAGAGGCCCCTCCAAAGCCAAGAGGCCTTCCTCACACCCAACCTTTCGAACTCCAAAGAACGGACCTTCACCAGGTCACCCAAGATGTTTCCTACCACCTCATCCCTCGGAAGGGTTTTTTTCCGCGTCGAAACTAGGCACCGTGCATTCCAAGTGTAGAACCTAACCACTACACTGACTAGGAATAAAGTGCACGGGTCCCGGCCACCCAGGGATCTGAACGCTCCATAGGCCCACTCAGCGTAGGAGAGGGACGCCAGCCGCGGCCAACGTATGGAAGCACCCACCCTGTTGTAAACCTCTGCATTAAAGGGACAATGAAGCAGGAAGTGCTCCATGCTTTCCAGCACGTCGCCACACTCCTCACGGGGACAACCCCGATCATCGGATTTCCTGCACTTCAAGTTATCCTTTACATACAGCCTCCCGTGGAAGCAGCGCCAGGTCAAGTCCCAAAACTTCATGGGGATCCGCTTAGAATTTAAAAGCCCCAGCCCGACCTCCAGATCCCGGCCTGGGCAATCCTTAAGGGCCAGGGGCTTCTGGAAATGGGTCAACAGGACCCTCCTGTCAAGGCATTGCCTCGACATGGTCCTGATTTCCCACATTCCCAGACCCCACCGGCGGATCACCTTCAGAACCGGGGTAGCGTAAGCCGGGAGATGCCCATGAGGTGTGCGTAGGTCCTTCACCTGCCCTCCTGTCTCCCATTCCTGGAAGAAAGGCCAAAGCCAACCCTTGCAGGAGACTACCCACGGAGGAGCCCTCTCTAGCCAGAGGTTGGAGATGTTAGTCTTAAGAAAGGTGTTTACTAGAAACACCACCGGGTTGACCATACCCAACCCACCTAGTCTCCTCGTACGGTATGTAACCTCCCTCTTGATTAGGTTAAGCCTATTCCCCCATAACAATTGGAAGAACAGGCTATAGACCCGTGTCCAGAGAGGTTCCGGCAAGATGCACACACTGCCCAGGTATATTAATAAAGGTAGCAGAAAGCCTTTAGCCAGGGCAACCCTTTCCCTCAGGGTTAAAGACCAACCCTTCCATTGGTCCACCTTTTGGGCGGCGATCTTAAGTCTGCCCTCCCAATTTTGCTGGGGGTAATCCCCGGGGCCAAATTCGATGCCTAGAATTTTGGCGGTGGCCTGGGGCCCTGGAAGGGTGTCCGGGAGATCAAACCTGGGATCTCCCCCTCCCAGCCAGAGACTTTCACACTTATCCCGGTTGATCATGGACCCGGATGCCTCCGAGTAGCGCACTACCTCCGACATGACCCAATCCGCCTCCCTTCTCGAGGACACGAAAAGGGAAACATCATCGGCATACGCCACCACCCTCAGAGAGGACCCAGAGCCCGCCTGGTCCATCCCGACTCCCGCCAACGGTCCACGATCTACCCTCCTTAGGAAGGGATCGATCGCGAACACGTATAAAAGCGGGCTCAGCGGACAGCCCTGACGGACCCCAGAACCCACCTCAAAAGGGCGACCTGACCAACCGTTCACCAGCGGAAAAGTCTCAGCCCCTTGGTACAAGATCTCTAACCATTTTACAAACCTCCCAGGCAGACCATACCTCAAAAGGACGGACCAGAGGTACTCGTGGTTGACCCGGTCAAAGGCTTTCGCTTGATCTAATGACAGCAAGTACCCCTTCCAGTGACCTGCCCTACCCTGCTCCACTGCCTCTCGGACACCGAGCACAGCACTAAAAGTACTGCGGCCCGGAACAGAGCAATGCTGGGCCCCTGAAAGGAGCCGGGGTGCAAACTTCACCAGCCGATTAAACAGCACCTTGGCCAGAACCTTCCGGTCCGTATCGAGAAGCGCTATGGGACGCCAATTCTCGATACGGGACGGATCCTTACCCTTTGACAGAATAATGAGGGCTGACTTCCTCATTGAGTCGGGAAGAGTGCCCGAGGAGAGACACTCATTAAATACCCCTGTCAAGAGGGGGACCAAGGAGTCCCTAAAAGTCTTATAGAACTCGGATGTTAAGCCATCCGGACCTGGCGATTTCTTGGGCCGAAGCCCATCAATGGCCAGTCTCGCTTCCTCTTCCCTGATTTCCTCTGCCAAAACACCAAGAGAGGGATCACCCCCTGGCTCAGGGACGGTTTCAGCCAGGAAAGCCGACATCCTGTCCCGATCCAGATCCTTCTTTTCCAAGAGGTGTGAGTAGAAGGATCTGACCACCTCCAGGATCCCTGATTTGGATCTGTTCAGGGACCCCGTACTGTCGATCAGTCCTGTCACCATCTTACAATTCACTGACATCTTACAGTTTCTGTAAGGGTCGGGTGAGCGGTACTTCCCGAAGTCCCTCTCAAAAACTAAAGATGTGTGTCTATCATACTGACACCTCTTGAGCAAAGATTTCACTCTGGAGATTTCCTCACGGTCACCTCCAGTCGAGACAAGCTGCTCGAGTTTCCTCCCCAGGGCCTGGTACAAGCGGTGCCTGTTCAGACTCCTGAGGCTCGAGAGCTGACGGAAGAACCCCGCCACCCGCTTTTTGAAGATCTCCCACCACTCTGACTTACTACTACAGAGATCCAACAGCGGTACCTGGCTCTGAAGAAAGTCCTCGAAGGATTGTCTCACCTCCGCTTCTTCCAGCAGGGACGAATTGAGCTTCCACAGCCCTCTTCCCATCCGATGAGTCTCTGCAACACTCAGAGAAAAGAAAATTAGACAGTGATCGGAGAACTCCACCTCAACGGCGGACACAGCAGAAAAGATGGCGTCCTCCTTCAAAAAAAACCTGTCTATTCTAGACCTACAGCTACCCCTATGGTAGGTGAAACCTCCGTGACCTGGGGTGTGCCGGATGTGGACATCCACCAGGCGAGCTTCGCTGGCTATGCTATTCAACGCGACGCTATCATAAGCCAGGCGATCTCCGGGACCCCCCCGGTCACGGGACCTCGTAATGGTGTTGAAGTCCCCACCGAAGACCACCTGCCGGCTCGTAAAAAGAAAGGGCTTGATCCTCAGGAAGAGACATTTGCGGTCCCACTTGGACTGCGGGCCGTAGATGTTGATGAGCCGGAGCTCTTGTCCCCTCATGAAGACATCTAGGATCAGGCACCTCCCCATTTCCAACTCAGTAACCCGTCGGCATTCAACAGCTGCAGTCTTAAAAAGGACTGCCACCCCGCTATACGGCTCGGCCGCAAGAGACCAGTATGAGGGCCCGCACCTCCACTCCCTCCGTGCTTTATAGATGGCCCCCATGTCTGTTAGTCTGGTCTCTTGCAAGAATAAAATTTCTGCCTCAATCCGGGAGAAAAAATCAAAGGCCGTGAAGCGAGCCGCATCTGACTTTATGCTGGCAACATTAATAGATGCCAGCGTCAACGGGGCGAGTTCCGCCATCATGGGTGATCAAGTTGGATGGCCAACTTCTTACCACTGCTATCACCTCCACCTGGGGAGGGGTCGGACACCTTCCTTTTCAGGGAAGCTCCCGTTGTGTCCATCCCACCCCCCCCGGTGTCCTCGCCCCCGGGTTCCAGGTCTGTCCCCCCCCCCAGGAGGAACACTGCCCCCTGAGGGACGGACCCCACCATCCCCCGAAGGACCCTCCGGTGGTACCCCCGACCCAGCATCCTCGTCTTGCGGCCCATCATCCGAGCCTCCGAGGACGCTGAACCGGTTGGAGAGATCAATCAGAGGGGGGTCAGCGGGCCCTTCCGTGCGCACCCTGGTGGTCGGGGGCGGGGGAGATTTTGAAGGCTTGCCAGCCTTCTTCCCCCCCGATTTGTTACGATTGGCACGTTTACTTTTGCCACCCGCTGCTGTAGGCTGCTCCTGGACCTCCTCATCAACACTTTCATACTGTGAGGACCCGTCCGAGTCAGCCGCTTTATCCTCCCTCTCCATCCTCCTGATCTCCTCTCTCACCACACTCTCCCTCAGGACCTCAGAGGCTTTTGCCACGGGCCTGGAGGGAGGAGCAGGCATCGACCCGGTTGCCCGAGACTTCACCTGCCCCCCACCCCCATGGCGTTTTTCTTGCCTCCGCACATACGCGGGCCCCCTCACCTTGGCATTGCCCTTCCTCACCGGTCCCTCAGCCCCTTCCCCTCCGCCACCACCTGCCACAGCTGCAGGAGCGCCGCCAGAGGTTTCTCCCTCACGGACTCCTCCCGCCGGGCCTGCAGCGGCATTAGAAAAGGAGCGAGGGCAACCTGCTGAGAGGGTGACCTAGGTCACCACACAAGTGACACCGAATGTCTTTACACGAGGCGGCCAGATGACCTACCCCACCACACAAGGCACATTTCTGTACCTTGCAGCTAGCGCTGAAGTGAGTGGGGTCGCCGCACTTGTGGCAGACCTTCGGTTGCCCCTGGTAGAAGACCAGGATCCTGTCCCTTCCCAGGAACGCCGAGGAAGGGATGTGGGTGACCGTGCCGCCGAAAACCTTCAGTTTAACCATGAAGGTCCAGCCCCCCGACCAGATGCCGAATTCGTCCCTGTTCTTTTTGGGGACCTCGGTGACTTCCCCGTAACGGGAAAGCCACGTCATAATGTCCACGCCGGCAAGTGACTCGTTACAAGTGACCACGGTCACTCGCTTGACGGAATTTTGGCGAGACACCGCTTGCGCAACGAAGTCTCGCCATCCGGGCTCTTCCCGCACCAGCTCATAGTTAGACCAGAAGAGCTCAAGCCCCTCTGGCCGCACAAAGCTGACGTCGAAGAAGCGGGACGCCGAAGGATGTATCAGGGCAAAGATGTCATTCGCCCCGAAGCCCATCTTAAGGAGGAGCTCCACCACCTTGCTCCTAGGTGGACAAGCTTCACTGCCCCCCCACCTAAGACGGACCACATTCCTCCTTTGCGGCCCCTGCCCGGCTGTGGGGAGAGACCAAACAGTCCCTCCCTCCCTTTGGTTTTGGAAGGCAGCAAGGCCGTGTCTCTCTATCCAGAAAGACAAGTCCACTGTCCTCCCCTCTACCACTATCGACCTTTCTCCTTTTTTGAGGGCCTCCAGGAAACGGTGGTGCAAAGCGCCGTCTCTGGAGCCCGGAGGCGAGGAGACCCCCCCAGGACCACCCCGAGGACCACCCCGACCCCCAGCCGCGGCCCCCGCATAACTATGTTGGGGTCTTGCGGCCAGGGGGGCAGACGGGCCAGCCCTCCCACCACTACCACCACTTGTGCCAGCACCCTCATTCGTCCTCCCACTCACTCTCCCATTCACTCTTTTATTATTTGCATTCACTCCAGCACACTCACCCACATTCACAGTAGCACTCACTCCCTCATCCATGTCACTCATATCACCATTCACTTCAGCAAACATCTCCTCAAATATGTCCACTCCGCTTTCGTACTCACTCTCACTCGCACAATTGGTGAACATAGCAACATTATTTACATTTTTTACATTTTTAACATTTCCCAAACCAGTGTAGTTCCTCTCTTTGCCTGCTGGGGGCCCTGAGCTCTCTTGCTGGGAGCTACTCTAGCTCCTGTCCAGGAGCGCCGCTGCCCCTTTAAATGCCTCAGTGCTGATGACATCATGCACTCTGCCCTGGCTGGGCCTAGGAGCAACAGCAGCTCCTGGTTTCAGCTCCATTTTTTTTTCTTTTGCTGAGTTTTGTTTACTCTGGGCAGGGACGGCCACTGGCACCGCTCCCTGCTCTGCACTTTTCTTCACCCCCGCCGCCGGCTTGCCAGGGAGCGCCAGAGTCCCCGCACCCTCAGATGAAGGTAGGTGGGCCGGGGACCCCGACAACTCCCCGCCAGCTTTTGGGGGCAGCACAGCATTACTTGGAAGGGTGGGTGGGACAGAGGGCAGCGGGCCCGCAGCGGCCACGCCCCCCCGCCGGTCGCAGCCACCCCAGGCAGAGCCGCGGCCCCCTGCGAGGCCACGGCCCCCCCGGGTGACGCGAGCACAGCGGGCGGAGTCGCGACCGCTGAGGCCACGCCCCCCCTGCCAGTCACAGCCACCACGGGCAGAGCAGTGACCCCTTGCGAGGCCATGCCCCCCCCAGGCGACGCAGACGCAGCGGGTGGGACGACGGCCGAGGAGGACATGCCCCCCCCGCACGCCACAGCCTTTGCAGGCCGGGCAACACTCGGGGAGGCCACGCCCCCCTCACGGACCACCGCTGCCACCCCATGCCCACCACTTGAGACAGGCAAGGCCGGCCACTCCCCCTCGTCGCCCAGCGGCGGCGGAGCCCCCTGCACGGACCCCTTTTTGGGTCGACATGCCGGAGACCCCGCTCTCACCACAGGCGCCGACATGGGAGCGACCAGCACTTTGCACCGCCTCAGCTGCTGCTTGATGTTCTGTTCGCCCTTCCTAGGCTTCTGGACCCCCACTAGCGATCCAGACTTTGCGGAGCCGTACGTGGGGGGTCCAGAAGCCCCAGCACTCGCCGCCGGAGGTGCGGCCCTGGCTGTACCAACTTTACCTGGTGCCAGGCCAGCCTCCCCTGCCACCGAGGGCTGAGCCTGGACACCACCACCACAACCAGCACCGACCTCCATGTCGCTGCCCTGGTCTGAACTGTCACCAGATGCAACAGTCAGGTCACAACAGTCATCTCTCTCCCCGCTTCCTCGCTGCGGACCCACCACAGGGCCCGAGCCGGGGTGGGTAGCGGGTTCCACACAGCGGGACAGAGGGGCCCCGGGAAGAGGAGCAAAAACCAGTTGTTCCTCCACGCCTTCAGAGGCCTTACGCCTGCGCCTCCTGTTTCTCCTCTTCCCGGTTGCCTCATCCTCCGGGCAGACCTCATACCCAAACAACAGCGTGCCAAACCGTGCTGGGGATTCAGTCTGCCGTACTTGTTTAAGGATGAGGCAGCCCCCCTCAGAACTACTCCCGCTCCCTCCATCCTCCCCCTCGCTCCCGCTTTCCTCCGCGTTACTGGAGTCCAGCGGGAGGGCCACCTGCTCGGGGGCTATCCCGCTGCATGTTACCTGGCTCACGCTGGTGTCCGCCAGGTCTTCAGGTGGAGGTGGCCCGGATGTGGTGTGGGCGCCATCTTGCTCTTCCTCCTCCTCGCTTTCCTCCACCTGGATGGGGACTCCTGACCCCCCAGGAGACCCACCGGCCATGGCCCTGAACCGGTCCTCGTTTTGAAGCTTTTCCTGGAAGGGGCCGCTGCCGGCCATGATGGTACTTCGCCGGTCCTCCAGGGCCCGAATCTCCCCTTTCAGCCGCTTGACCGTGGCGGTGACCTCCGCTCTCTTTGAGGCAGGGAGCCTGTTTTTACTGATGACCCGGGCTCCCTCCAACTCCCCCCGGAGTCTCCTGAGCTGCTTGCCGGCCTCCTCGTACTCGGAGAGGTGGGCATGAATGCGGGAGGCGTAGGTGGTAGCTGGCTCTCCCGCAACCTTGGAGCCCCAGATGTTAAGGGGGGGCCCTGCCTCACCTCTGCCGGCTGCTGCACCTCCGGGGGAAGGGCTCGCCACAGCCTTCACTTCGGGGGTCCCGGACCCTGGAGCCTTGCGGCCCCCTGGGGTCCGCTTTTTCCCCATCCCTGGGACTGGCTGACTGTGCCTTGGGCCTCCTGGTGGTGGATGAGGCCCCCCACCCCCAGCTGGCTTGCCGGAGGGTGGGAGCCAGGGGCACAGCCCCGGCGCTCAGTCCCAGGTAGAGTCCTCTTTCCTGGGAAGGGGGCAGATGGAAAGTCCTTGCAGGAAAAAAAACCTCCCTTCCCAGGAGCTTAGCAAAACCCCAGCCTGCAGAGCTCAGCCCAGACGCTCCTCCTCTTCCTGGGCGTGTCCAGAGCTGCACTCACTATTCTGCTGGTGCAGTCACTGTGTACATACATTACATTACTGATCCTGAGTTACATCCTGTATTATACCCCAGAGCTGCACTCACTATTCTGCTGGTGCAGTCACTGTGTACATACATTACATTACTGATCCTGAGTTACATCCTGTATTATACCCCAGAGCTGCACTCACTATTCTGCTGGTGCAGTCACTGTGTACATACATTACATTACTGATCCTGAGTTACATCCTGTATTATACTCCAGAGCTGCACTCACTATTCTGCTGGTGCAGTCACTGTGTACATACATTACATTACTGATCCTGAGTTACATCCTGTATTATACTCCAGAGCTGCACTCACTATTCTGCTGGTGCAGTCACTGTGTACATACATTACATTACTGATCCTGAGTTACATCCTGTATTATACCCCAGAGCTGCACTCACTATTCTGCTGGTGCAGTCACTGTGTACATACATTACATTACTGATCCTGAGTTACATCCTGTATTATACTCCAGAGCTGCACTCACTATTCTGCTGGTGCAGTCACTGTGTACATACATTACATTACTGATCCTGAGTTACATCCTGTATTATACCCCAGAGCTGCACTCACTATTCTGCTGGTGCAGTCACTGTGTACATACATTACATTACTGATCCTGAGTTACCTCCTGTATTATACCCCAGAGCTGCGCTCACTATTGTGCTGGTGCAGACACTGTGTGCATAGATTACATTACTGATCATGTTACCTCCTGAGCTCTATTTATAATTCTGCTCTCTTCAGAGCTCATAGCTCCATACATGCCCTGCTTCTTCTGTGTCCTGTGTAAAGTTATCTGATGTAGAAAAAAAAGACAAAGTATTCCCCTGTATTGTTGGAGCTAAGTTCGGTGCGTCTAACGTCAGACTTGCTGACTGTTTCCAATAACAACCATCAGAATCATTGACGCTTTGTTAGGTTATTTGTCGATTGTTTAATTCACAGATATTTTGCCCAAGAAAATCCTGGCCAGTGACTACTTAAAAATGTTGGAGAAGGAAGAAGAAGGTGTTCATGAAGATAACGACAAGGAGGAGGAGGAGGATCAGCAGCAGGAGGAGGAAGAAGAGGAGGAGGAGGAGGAGGATGATGTGGAGGAAGTGGAGGAGGATGAAGAGGAGAGTGATCCGTCCGATGAAGACGTGGATTACGAGCAGGATGATAACGAGGATGATGATGATGATGATCCGTGATGTGCCCGCCTGGTCCATGTTGTGGGCGGTTTATTCTTCGTGTTTTGTTGTGGATTTATTTTTCTACTTTGGATCGGCGTGAGTTTCCATCCATCCCAATAAACTTTCTGAATTTGTTTCTTGAAAGACGTTGTTATGTGCGCCCCTGGCGCCCCCCATCCCCGTGAAGCTCGGGGGCCACATTCAAGTTTATTCGATATTGAGCCGCGGAAAAGACTTGTTTTATGCAGGAGAGATTGTAATTTTTTTTTAGGACGGTTCCCGCGTTTCATGGGAATTTCTATCATTTATATAAAAAAGTATGCGGCACAAGAAATCGCTGGACACCACTGGCCGCCTTTTCCTTCTTTGTTTTATACTCGTCACGATTCACAGTAAATAACCTTTTTTGTAGATTTTTACTAATAAATGTATTTTATACTAAAAACAAAAAAGTAAATCACTCGTTGGTGTTGATGTTTTACATTTTTTTTCTCGTGGTTCGTAATAAATATACACACACACAGTTGTGGTGAAAAGTTCCCTTCACTAATGTCCTATAAGGGAGGAGATTAGCGAAGGGAATGAGGATGTCGAGTCCATATGGGTCGGAATACATGGAGGGAAATATAGTGACAAAATTCTCATTGGGGTCTGTTACACCCCCCCCAAATATAACAGAAATCATGGAGAGTTTACTACTAAGGCAGATAGATGAAGCTGCAACCCATAATGAGGTCCTTGTTATGGGGGACTTTAACTACCCGGATATTAACTGGGAAACAGAGACCTGCGAAACCCATAAAGGCGACAGGTTTCTGCTAATAGCCAAGAATAATTATCTCTCACAATTGGTGCAGAATCCAACCAGAGGAGCAGCACTTTACACCTAATACTATCTAACAGACCGGACAGAATAACAGATCTGCAGGTTGTTGGGCGTCTAGGAAACAGCGACCACAATATTGTACAGTGTCACTTGTCTTTCGCGAAGAGGACATGTCAGGGAGTCACAAAAACACTGAACTTTAGGAAGGCAAAGTCTGACCAGCTTAGAGACGCCCTTAATCTGGGTGACTGGGACAATGTCCTCAGAAATAAGAATACAGAAAATAAATGGGAAATGTTTAAGAACATCCTTAATAGGCGCTGTAAGCGGTTTATACCTTGTGGGAACAAAAGGACAAGAAATAGGAAAAACCCAATGTGGCTAAGCAAAGAAGTAAGAGGGGCAATTACCAGTAAAAAGAAAGCATTTACACTACTAAAGCAGGATGGTACCGCTGAAGATCTAAAATACAGAGAGCACATTGCTCAGGAGAGTAACACTAATCCCAAACTGTTCTTCAACTATATCAATAGTAAAAGAATCATAAGTGACAGTGTAGGCTCCTTAAAAAATTATGAGGAAAGTATGGTTGTAGATGATGACGAAAAAGCTAATATATTAAACACCTTCTTCTCCACGGTATTCACGGTGGAAAATGAAATGCCGAGAGACAAAGAAAACCCGATATTAAGGGTCACCAATGTAACTACCCCTAATATCCCACATCATCCCGTCAGCCAGAACTACCGGACTACTACCCCTAATATCCCACATCATCCCGTCAGCCAGAGCCACTGGACTACTACCCCTAATATCCCACATCATCCCGTCAGCCAGAACTACCGGACTACTACCTCTAATATCCCACATCATCCCGTCAGCCAGAACTACCGGACTACTACCCCTGATATCCCACATCATCCCGTCAGCCAGAACTACCGGACTACTACCACTAATATCCCACATCATCCCGTCAGCCAGAACTACCGGACTACTACCCCTGATATCCCACATCATCCCGTCAGCCAGAGCCACCGGACTACTACCCCTAATATCCCACATCATCCCGTCAGCCAGAACTACCGGACTACTACCACTAATATCCCACATCATCCTGTCAGCCAGAACTACCGGACTACTACCACTAATATCCCACATCATCCTGTCAGCCAGAACTACCGGACTACTACCACTAATATCCCACATCATCCCGTCAGCCAGAACTACCGGACTACTACCACTAATATCCCACATCATCCTGTCAGCCAGAACTACCGGACTACTACCACTAATATCCCACATCATTCCGTCAGCCAGAACTACCGGACTACTACCCCTAATATCTCACATCATCCCGTCAGCCAGAACTACCGGACTACTACCCCTAATATCCCGCATCATCCCATCAGCCAGAGCCACCGGACTACTACCCCTAATATCCCGCATCATTCCGTCAGCCAGAGCCACTGGACTACTACCCCTAATATCCCACATCATCCCGTCAGCCAGAACTACCAGACTACTACCCCTAATATCTCACATCATCCCGTCAGCCAGAGCTACCGGACTACTACCCCTAATACCCCACATCAACCCGTCAGCCAGAGCCACCGGACTACTACCCCTAATATCCCGCATCATCCCGTCAGCCAGAGCCACTGGACTACTACCACTAATATCCCACATCATCCCATCAGCCAGAGCCACCGGACTACTACCCCTAATATCCCACATCATCCCGTCAGCCAGAGCCACCGGACTACTACCACTAATATCCCACATCATCCAATCAGCCAGAACTACCGGACTTCAACCCCTAATATCCCACATCATCCCGTCAGCCAGAACTACCGGACTACTACCCCTAATATCCCACATCATCCCGTCAGCCAGAGCCACCGGACTACTACCCCTAATATCCCACATCATCCCGTCAGCCAGAGCCACCAGACTACTACCAATAATATCCCACATCATCCCGTCAGCCAGAGCCACCAGACTACTACCCCTAATATCCCACATCATCCCGTCAGCCAGAGCCACCGGACTACTACCCCTAATATCCCACATCATCCCGTCAGCCAGAGCCACCAGACTACTACCCCTAATATCCCACATAATCCCGTCAGCCAGAGCTACTGGACTACTACCCCTAATATCCCACATCATTCCGTCAGCCAGAACCACTGGACTACTACCCCTAATATCCCACATCATCCCGTCAGCCAGAACTACCGGACTACTACCCCTAATATCCCACATCATCCCGTCAGCCAGAGCCACTGGACTACTACCACTAATATCCAACATCATCCCGTCAGCCAGAACTACTGGACTACTACCCCTGATATCCCACATCAACCCGTCAGCCAGAGCCACCGGACTACTACCACTAATATCCCACATCATCCTGTCAGCCAGAACTACCGGACTACTACCACTAATATCCCACATCATTCAGTCAGCCAGAACTACCGGACTACTACCACTAATATCCCACATCATCCTGTCAGCCAGAACTACCGGACTACTACCACTAATATCCCACATCATTCCGTCAGCCAGAACTACCGGACTACTACCCCTAATATTTCACATCATCCCATCAGCCAGAGCTACCGGACTACTACCCCTAATATCCCGCATCATCCCGTCAGCCATAACTAGCGGACTACTACCACTAATATCCCACATCATCCCGTCAGCCAGAGCCATCGGACTACTACCCCTAATATCCCACATCATCCCGTCAGCCAGAGCCACCGGACTACTACCCCTAATATCCCACATCATCCTGTCAGCCAGATCCACCTGACTATTACCACTAATATCCCACATCAGCCAGAACTACTGGACTACTACCACTAATATCCCACATCATCCCGTCAGCCAGAGCCACCAGACTACTACCCATAATATCCCACATCATCCCGTCAGCCAGAGCCACCGGACTACTACCCCTAATATCCCACATCATCCCGTCAGCCAGAACTATCGGACTACTACCCCTAATATCCCACATCATCCCGTCAGCCTGAACTACCGGACTACTACCCCTAATATCCCACATCATCCCGTCAGCCAGAGCCACTGGACTACTACCACTAATATCCCACATCATCCCATCAGCCAGAACTACCGGACTACTACCCCTGATATCCCACATCATCCCGTCAGCCAGAGCCACCGGACTCCTACCCCTGATATCCCACATCATCCCATCAGCCAGAGCCACCGGACTACTACCACTAATATCCCACATCATCCCTTCAGCCAGAGCTACCGGACTACTACCCCTAATATCCCACATCATCCCATCAGCCAGAGCAACCGGACTACTACCCGTAATATCCCACATCATCCCTTCAGCCAGAGCCACCGGACTACTACCCCTAATATCCCACATCATCCCATCAGCCAGAGCCACCAGACTACTACCACTAATATCCCACATCATCCCTTCAGCCAGAGCCACCGGACTACTACCCCTAATATCCCACATCATCCCATCAGCCAAAGCAACCGGACTACTACCCCTAATATCCCACATCATCCCATCATCCAGGGCCACCGGACTACTACCACTAATATCCCACATCATCCCATCAGCCAGAGCCACCGGACTACTACCACTAATATCCCACATCATCCCATCAGCCAGAGCCACCGGACTACTACCCCTAATATCCCACATCATCCCATCAGCCAGAGCCACCGGACTACTACCCCTAATATCCCACATCATCCCATCAGAGCCTCCGGACTACTACCCCTAATATCCCACATCATCCCATCAGAGCCTCCGGACTACTACCCCTAATATCCCACATCATCCCATCAGCCAGAGCCACCGGACTACTACCCCTAATATCCCACATCATCCCATCAGAGCCTCCAGACTACTACCCCTAATATCCCACATCATCCCATCAGACAGAGCCACCGGACTACTACCCCTAATATCCCACATCATCCCATCAGAGCCTCCGGACTACTACCCCTAATATCCCACATCATCCCATCAGAGCCTCCGGACTACTACCCCTAATATCCCACATCATCCCGTCAGCCAGAGCTACCGGACTACTACCCCTAATATCCCACATCATCCCGTCAGCCAGAGCCACCAGACTACTACCCATAATATCCCACATCATCCCATCAGCCAGAGCCACCAGACTACTACCCCTAATATCCCACATAATCCCGTCAGCCAGAGCTACCGGACTACTACCCCTAATATCCCACATCATTCCGTCAGCCAGAACCACTGGACTACTACCCCTAATATCCCGCATCATCCTGTCAGCCAGAACTACCGGACTACTACCCCTAATATCCCACATCATCCCGTCAGCCAGAGCCACTGGACTACTACCACTAATATCCCACATCATCCCGTCAGCCAGAACTACTGGACTACTACCCCTGATATCCCACATCAACCCGTCAGCCAGAGCCACCGGACTACTACCACTAATATCCCACATCATCCTGTCAGCCAGAACTACCGGACTACTACCACTAATATCCCACATCATTCAGTCAGCCAGAACTACCGGACTACTACCACTAATATCCCACATCATCCTGTCAGCCAGAACTACCGGACTACTACCACTAATATCCCACATCATTCCGTCAGCCAGAACTACCGGACTACTACCCCTAATATTTCACATCATCCCGTCAGCCAGAGCTACCGGACTACTACCCCTAATATCCCGCATCATCCCGTCAGCCATAACTAGCGGACTACTACCACTAATATCCCACATCATCCCGTCAGCCAGAGCCATCGGACTACTACCCCTAATATCCCACATCATCCCGTCAGCCAGAGCCACCGGACTACTACCCCTAATATCCCACATCATCCTGTCAGCCAGATCCACCTATTACCACTAATATCCCACATCATGCCATCAGCCAGAACTACTGGACTACTACCACTAATATCCCACATCATCCCGTCAGCCAGAGCCACCAGACTACTACCCATAATATCCCACATCATCCCGTCAGCCAGAGCCACCGGACTACTACCCCTAATATCCCACATCATCCCGTCAGCCAGAACTATCGGACTACTACCCCTAATATCCCACATCATCCCGTCAGCCTGAACTACCGGACTACTACCCCTAATATCCCACATCATCCCATCAGAGCCTCCGGACTACTACCCCTAATATCCCACATCATCCCATCAGAGCCTCCGGACTACTACCCCTAATATCCCACATCATCCCGTCAGCCAGAGCTACCGGACTACTACCCCTAATATCCCACATCATCCCGTCAGCCAGAGCCACCAGACTACTACCCATAATATCCCACATCATCCCATCAGCCAGAGCCACCGGACTACTACCCCTAATATCCCACATAATCCCGTCAGCCAGAGCTACCGGACTACTACCCCTAATATCCCACATCATTCCGTCAGCCAGAACCACTGGACTACTACCCCTAATATCCCGCATCATCCTGTCAGCCAGAACTACCGGACTACTACCCCTAATATCCCACATCATCCCGTCAGCCAGAGCCACTGGACTACTACCACTAATATCCCACATCATCCCGTCAGCCAGAACTACTGGACTACTACCCCTGATATCCCACATCAACCCGTCAGCCAGAGCCACCGGACTACTACCACTAATATCCCACATCATCCTGTCAGCCAGAACTACCGGACTACTACCACTAATATCCCACATCATTCAGTCAGCCAGAACTACCGGACTACTACCACTAATATCCCACATCATCCTGTCAGCCAGAACTACCGGACTACTACCACTAATATCCCACATCATTCCGTCAGCCAGAACTACCGGACTACTACCCCTAATATTTCACATCATCCCGTCAGCCAGAGCTACCGGACTACTACCCCTAATATCCCGCATCATCCCGTCAGCCATAACTAGCGGACTACTACCACTAATATCCCACATCATCCCGTCAGCCAGAGCCATCGGACTACTACCCCTAATATCCCACATCATCCCGTCAGCCAGAGCCACCGGACTACTACCCCTAATATCCCACATCATCCTGTCAGCCAGATCCACCTATTACCACTAATATCCCACATCATGCCATCAGCCAGAACTACTGGACTACTACCACTAATATCCCACATCATCCCGTCAGCCAGAGCCACCAGACTACTACCCATAATATCCCACATCATCCCGTCAGCCAGAGCCACCGGACTACTACCCCTAATATCCCACATCATCCCGTCAGCCAGAACTATCGGACTACTACCCCTAATATCCCACATCATCCCGTCAGCCTGAACTACCGGACTACTACCCCTAATATCCCACATCATCCCGTCAGCCAGAGCCACTGGACTACTACCACTAATATCCCACATCATCCCATCAGCCAGAACTACCGGACTACTACCCCTGATATCCCACATCATCCCGTCAGCCAGAGCCACCGGACTCCTACCCCTAATATCCCACATCATCCCATCAGCCAGAGCCACCGGACTACTACCACTAATATCCCACATCATCCCTTCAACCAGAGCTACCGGACTACTACCCCTAATATCCCACATCATCCCATCAGCCAGAGCAACCGGACTACTACCCGTAATATCCCACATCATCCCTTCAGCCAGAGCCACCGGACTACTACCCCTAATATCCCACATCATCCTATCAGCCAGAGCCACCAGACTACTACCACTAATATCCCACATCATCCCTTCAGCCAGAGCCACCGGACTACTACCCCTAATATCCCACATCATCCCATCAGCCAAAGCAACCGGACTACTACCCCTAATATCCCACATCATCCCATCATCCAGGGCCACCGGACTACTACCACTAATATCCCACATCATCCCATCAGCCAGAGCCACCGGACTACTACCACTAATATCCCACATCATCCCATCAGCCAGAGCCACCGGACTACTACCCCTAATATCCCACATCATCCCATCAGCCAGAGCCACCGGACTACTACCCCTAATATCCCACATCATCCCATCAGAGCCTCCGGACTACTACCCCTAATATCCCACATCATCCCATCAGAGCCTCCGGACTACTACCCCTAATATCCCACATCATCCCATCAGCCAGAGCCACCGGACTACTACCCCTAATATCCCACATCATCCCATCAGAGCCTCCGGACTACTACCCCTAATATCCCACATCAGCCAGAGCCACCGGACTACTACCCCTAATATCCCACATCATCCCATCAGAGCCTCCGGACTACTACCCCTAATATCCCACATCATCCCATCAGCCAGAGCTACCGGACTACTACCCCTAATATCCCACATCATCCCGTCAGCCAGAGCCACCGGACTACTACCACTAATATCCCACATCATCCCATCAGCCAGAGCTACCGGACTACTACCCCTAATATCCCACATCATCCCGTCAGCCAGAGCCACCGGACAACTACCCCTAATATCCCACATCATCCCATCAGCCAGAGCCACCGGACTACTACCACTAATATCCCACATCATCCCATCAGAGCCTCCGGACTACTACCCCTAATATCCCACATCATCCCATCAGCCAGAGCCACCGGACAACTACCCCTAATATCCCACATCATCCCATCAGAGCCACCGGACTACTACCACTAATATCCCACATCATCCCATCAGAGCCTCCGGACTACTACCCCTAATATCCCACATCATCCCATCAGCCAGAGCTACCGGACTACTACCCCTAATATCCCACATCATCCCGTCAGCCAGAGCCACCGGACAACTACTCCTAATATCCCACATCATCCCATCAGCCAGAGCCACCGGACTACTACCACTAATATCCCACATCATCCCATCAGCCAGAGCCACCGGACTACTATCCCTAATATCCCACATCATCCCATCAGCCAGAGCCACCGGACTACTATCCCTAATATCCCACATCATCCCGTCAGCCAGAACTACCGGACTACTACCCCTAATATCCCACATCATCCCATCAGCCAGAGCCACCGGACTACTACCACTAATATCCCACATCATCCCGTCAGCCAGAGCCACCGGACTACTATCCCTAATATCCCACATCATCCCGTCAGCCAGAGCCACCGGACTACTACCACTAATATCCCACATCATCCCGTCAGCCAGAGCCACCGGACTACTATCCCTAATATCCCACATCATCCCATCAGCCTAGAGTCAGAACCAGAGCGCTGAGTGGAACGGTCCTAACTTCCATACTGGGGATCCCTTTAAGAGGGAAGATGTGCCTATGGGATGGAGGATGTGTGATGTGTATATGGGCACAGGAGGGGGGATTCATTTCTGTCATGTGCTCTCTGCTCCTTTCAGGGGGGCAGACAATGGCTGGGAGCTTAGGCCATGTGCACACGCTGCGGTTTTGCTGCGGTTTTGGCCCTGCAGAGCTGCAGCAGTTCCGCAGACATGGTACTTTACCATGTTAGCCTATGGGTTTTCAAAACCGCAGTGTTCACGCTGCGGTTTTTTACCTGCGGAAAAGCTGCGATTTTTTTTCCGCAGCATGTCAATTGTTTCTGCGGATTCTGCTGCGGTTCCACACCTTTAACATAGTAGAGGTGTGAAACCGCAGGGCAAAACCGCAGGCCAAACCGCAGCAAAACCGCAGGTCACTTTACCTGCGGTTTTACCTGCGGTTCCGCGGGAAAAAACCCGCAGGTGAATCTGCAGTGTGTGCACATAGCCTTATGTTCCCGAAGATGCTATATTTGTCCCACCATGTCAGTGTCTGCTGAGGTGTTGTCAAGTGGGAAAACTGCTGGCCATAGCAACCAATCACAGCTCAGCTTCTTTTGAACAGCTCTGGTGAAATGAAAGATGCTTTGTGATTGGTTGGTGACACACACACAGACTCATTTTTATATATCGATATATATTTATATATATACACACACATACACAGTTGTGCTCAAAAGTTTACATAAATTTTTGCTTTCTTGGCCTTTTGGCAGAGAATATGATTGATAACACCAAAACTTCTTCTCCACTCATGGTTAGTGGTTGGGTGAAGCCATTTATTGTCAAACTACTGTGTTTTCTGTTTTTAAACCATAATGACAACCCAAAACACCCAAGTGACCCTGATCAAAAGTTCACATACCCTGGTGATTTTGGCTTGATAACATGCACAGAAGATGACAACTTCATAATCTCTGCAAAAAGGCCAAGAAAGCAAAAATTCTGCCGGGGTATGTAAACTTTTACATACACAGTTAGCAAGGCTGAAAAAAGACTAAATCCCCAGATCTACGTCCTTCTAAAGAACCTAATAACTGTAAGATACAATATTGTTACGCTCCGGGAAGACATCCAGGCCTCTCTTGAACCCCTCCACTGAGTTCGCCATCACCACCTCCTCAGGCAGGGAATTCCAGATTCTCACTGCCCTAACTGTAAAGAATCCTCTTCTATGTTGGTGGAGAAACCTTCTCTCCTCCAGACGCAGAGAATGCCTCCTTGTGACCATCACCTTCCTTGGTATAAACAGATCCTCGAGAGATATGTGTATTGTCCCCTTATATACTTATACATGGTTATTAGATCGCCCCTCAATCGTCTTTTTTCTAGACTAAATAATCCTAATTTTGCTAATCTCTCTGGGTATTGTAGTTCCCCCATCCACTTTATTAATTTTGTCGCCCTCCTTTATACTCACTCTAGTTCCATTTTATCCTTCCTGAGCACCAGTGCCCAAAACTGTGCACAGTACTCCATGTGCGGTCTAACCAGGGATTTGTACAGAGGCAGTATAATGCTCTCATCATGTGTATCCAGTCCTCTTTTAATGCACCTCATGATCCTGTTTGCCTTGGCAGCTGCTGCCTGGCACTGGCTGCTCCAGGTAAGTTTATCATTAACTAGGATCCCCAAGTCCTTCTCCATGTCAGATTTACCCAGTGGTTTCCCGTTCAGTAATGGTGATATTGATTCCTTCTTCCCATGTGTATAACCTTACATTTATCATTGTTACACCGCATCTGCCACCTTTCAGCCCAAGTTTCCAACTTCTTGAGATCCATCTATGGCAGAATACTACCTTCTCTTGTATTGACTGCTTTACATAGTTTTGTATCATCTGCACATATCGATATTTTACTGTGCAAACTTTCTACCAGATCGTTAATAAATATGTTGAAGAGAAGAGGTCCCAACACCGACCCCTGCGGTCCCCACTGGTCACAGCGACCCAGTTAGAGAATATACCATTTATAACCACCCTCTGCTTTCTATCACTCAGCCAGTTACTTACCCATTTACACACATTTTCCCCCAGACCCAGCATTCTCATTGTGTGTACCAACCTCTTGTGCGGCACGGTATCAAACACTTTGGAAAAATCAAGATATACCACATCCAATGATGCACCTTGGTCCAGTCTATAGCTTACCTCTTCATAAAACCTGATTAGATTGGTGTGACAAGAGTTCTGGCTGACGGGATGATGTGGGATATTAGGGGTAGTAGTCCGGTGGTTCTGGCTGACGGGCTGATGTGGGATATTAGGGGTAGTAGTCCAGTAGTTCTGGCTGATGGCATGATGTGGGATATTAGGGGTAGTAGTCCGGTGGCTCTGGCTGACGGGATGATGTGGGATATTAGGGGTAGTAGTCCGGTGGCTCTGGCTGATGGGATGATGTGGGATATTAGGGGTAGTAGTCCGGTGGCTCTGGCTGATGGGATGATGTGGGATATTAGGGGTAGTAGTCCGGTGGCTCTGGCTGATGGGATGATGTGGGATATTAGGGGTAGTAGTCCGGTAGTTCTGGCTGACGGGATGATGTGGGATATTAGGGGTAGTAGTCCAGTGGCTCTGGCTGACGGGATGATGTGGGATATTAGGGGTAGTAGTCCGGTGGCTCTGGCTGACGGGATGATGTGGGATATTAGTGGTAGTAGTCCGGTGGCTCTGGCTGACGGGATGATGTGGGATATTAGGGGTAGTAGTCCGGTGGCTCTGGCTGACGGGATGATGTGGGATATTAGGGGTAGTAGTCCGGTGGCTCTGGCTGATGGGATGATGTGGGATATTAGGGGTAGTAGTCCGGTGGCTCTGGCTGATGGGATGATGTGGGATATTAGGGGTAGTAGTCCGGTAGTTCTGGCTGACGGGATGATGTGGGATATTAGGGGTAGTAGTCCAGTGGCTCTGGCTGACGGGATGATGTGGGATATTAGGGGTAGTAGTCCGGTGGCTCTGGCTGATGGGATGATGTGGGATATTAGGGGTAGTAGTCCGGTGGTTCTGGCTGACGGGATGATGTGGGATAATAGGGGTAGTAGTCCGGTGGCTCTGGCTGATGGGATGATGTGGGATATTAGGGGTAGTAGTCCGGTAGTTCTGGCTGACGGGATGATGTGGGATATTAGGGGCAGTAGTCCAGTGGCTCTGGCTGACGGGATGATGCGGGATATTAGGGGTAGTAGTCCGGTTGCTCTGGCTGACGGGATGATGCGGGATATTAGGGGTAGTAGTCCAGTGGCTCTGGCTGACGGGATGATGTGGGATATTAGGGGTAGTAGTCCGGTGGCTCTGGCTGACGGGATGATGTGGGATATTAGGGGTAGTAGTCTGGTGGCTCTGGCTGATGGGATGATGTGGGATATTAGGGGTAGTAGTCCAGTGGCTCTGGCTGACGGGATGATGTGGGATATTAGGGGTAGTAGTACGGTAGCTCTGGCTGACGGGATGATGTGGGATATTAGGGGTAGTAGTACGGTAGCTCTGGCTGACGGGATGATGTGGGATATTAGGGGTAGTCGGTGGCTCTGGCTGACAGGATGATGTGGGATATTAGGGGTAGTAGTCCGGTAGTTCTGGCTGATGGGATGATGTGGGATATTAGGGGTAGTAGTCCGGTAGCTCTGGCTGACGGGATGATGTGGGATGTTATAGTGAATGGGGCTATGCGGAATGGGCGGGGCTCTACACTCAGCTTTATATATATATATTAGATATAATTATTATAATTTGTTATAACTAACCGTAGTTAGTTACTATGCCCGGACAGCGGGCAGCGCCGGGCTCTTCAGCTAGTATATATATATCATCTTAGTGTCTTACGAGATGCCATAAATGAACACTTTTATTTTTAATTGTAATTCTAGTTTATATTGGAGCCCTGAAGATAATCGCCCCAGGTCAGATTACGTACTCGCACTCTCAGACACCTTGAGAAGTTCTGCCGAGGATGTTAGAGTTAAGAGCATGTCACACTAAGAGATATCGCTAGCAATATCGCTATAACTAGCGACGTTATAGTGATATTGCTAGCGATATCGCTGTGTCTGATACTTACCTACGACCCGCTTCCCCGCTGGTTATCACTGATCGCGCGAGAACAGGCTGGACCGTGGAGCCGGGCGGGAGGACGAAGGATCGCCTGGTGTGACAGGTAAGTAGCGACCCCCGTCCCCAGCGATGTCGCTAGTGAGATCTGCCTGTGTGGCAGCTCACTAGCGACCACTTAGCGATGTACCAGTGATCCTGACAGCGTCATATCGCTGGTCGGGATCGCTGGTACATCGCTAAGTGTGACAGTACCCTTAGCCTTTGCATTTGTAGGAAATTTGGCCGACACTGAAGATGAAGTGATAAAGAGGGAAATTTGCATCTCTGTGACTTTGCATCAGTATTCTCAGTGTTTCAGCCTCGGTGTCTCCTATGTGATGTATGCGACAGTCTCAGTGTCTCTTCTGTAATGTGTATACTGCAGTCTTGGTTCCTCCTCTGCGATGTATACAGCAGTCTCGGTTCCTCCTATTCGATGTATATGTCTCTCTTGGTTTCCCCTATGTGATGTATACAGCAGTCTTGGTGTCTCCTCTGTAATGTGTATATGGCAGTCTTGGTTTCTCCTCTGTAATGCGTTTTCTCTCAGTCTTGGTGCCTCCTATGTGATGTATAGAGCAGTCTTGGTGTCTCCTTTGTGATATATATGGCAGTCTTGGTGTCTCCTGTGTGATGTATACTGCAGACCTCCCATTGCTTGCGTTATAAATGTAACATCAGCAGTGATTAATTTTCCACTGTGAGGAGCATTGCATTGTAATATACATCTTTGTTTGGTATGTCTTACTCCTGCGAATATATAGCAGTGTAATTTTCAAGTTGATCATTTTGTTTGACCCCTGAATGATGGTATAAATATTGAAATGGCCATTGGCAGAAAAAAAGGTTCCCCACCCCTGCTATAAACCAAGTTATAAGTACTTAGTGAGTTTATAGACTGCATATATTACCTAAGAAACATGCCATAAAAATAGACTGCATATGAGTCTGGACCCCGACGTATGTTTCGCCTTTGGTTTTCTCATGGAGTTATGCTTCTTGAGAAAGCCAAGGGCAAAACATATGTCAATATCATATAGTAACAAGGGACTGTGGGGTACCTACCCGATCCCTCGAGTTAGAGTAGTCCTAGTCTTTCACTGTCCCATGGATGATGGGCTCACTTGGGTCCTGTACCTTCCTATGCTTCTAACTTAACCCGTATCTGATCCCTCCCTCACCCAGGAAGGTGAGGGGCTGAAGTGTATAGGAAAACACTAAGCAAACAGACAGGAATAAAAGGAAAACATCTCTTGAAAGTAGCAAATGCCATACTGGCCAGACTGGACCATTTAGAAAAGTTTTTCCTTTTTCTGGTGATATCCGTCAGTGGTTTCTCCACTATCGAAAAGTTCTTGATGAACTTAGAGGAATAATTGTAGTGCCCTAAAAACCTTTGTAAAGCTTTTGGTCTTCAGCACGATACCAATCCATAACCGCTCAGATGTTCGCCGGATCCATGCAAGAAACAGTGGACTATAAAAAAGGGATCTCCTGAAGTGAAAACATACATTTCTCTGGTTTGACTTATAAATTATTGTGCCTCACATGTACCTGATGTGAATCAAAGTCCGACAATTACAGTGGGTACGGAAAGTATTCAGACCCCTTTATATTTTTACTTTACTTTGTTTCATTGCAGTCATTTAGTAAATTCAAAAAAGTTCATTTTTTTCCTCATTAATGTCCACTCTGCACCCCAACTTGACTGAAAAAAACCCAGAAATGTAGAAATTTTTGCAAATTTATTAAAAAAGAAAAACTGAAATCTCACATGGTCATAAGTATTCAGCCCCTTTGCTCAGTATTGAGTAGAAGCACCTTTTGAGCTAGCACAGCCATGAGTCTTCTTGGGAATGATGGAACAAGTTATTCACCCCTGGATTTCGGGATCCTCTGCCATTCTTCCTTGCAGATCCTCTCCAGTTCCGTCAGGTTGGATGGTGAACGTTGGTGGACATCCATATTCAGGTGTCTACAGAGATGCTCAATTGGGTTCAGGTCAGGGCTCTGGCTGGGCCAGTCAAGAATGGTCACAGAGTTGTTCTATAGCCACTCCTTTGTTATTTTTGCTGTGTCCTTAGGGTTATTGTCTTGTTGGAAGGTGAACCTTCGGCCAAGTCAGGTTTAGACCACTCTGGAAGAGATTTTCATCCAGGATATCTCTGTACTTGGCCACATTTTTGTTTCCTTCAATGGCAACCAGTCATCCTGTGAACAACACCCCAATAGCACGATGCTGCCACCACCATGTTTCCCTGTTGGGATTGTATTGGGCAAGTGATGAGCAGTGCTTGGTTTTCTCCACACATACCGCTTAGAATTATCAGCAAAAAGGTCTATCTTCGTCTCATCAGACCAGAGAATCTTATTTCTCATAGTCTGGGAGTCCTTCATATGTTTTTTAGCAAACTCCCATCTCCCTACTGCATCTGTGGAGCTCAGCCACAGTGATCTTGGGGTTCTTCTTTACTTCTCTCACCAAGGCTCTTCTCCCACGATTGATCAGTTTGGCTGGACGGCCAGGTCTAGGAAGACTTCTGGTGGTCCCAAACTTCTTCCATTTAAGGATTATGGAGGCCACTATGCTCTTAGGAACCTTGTGTATTGCAGAAACTCTTTTGTAACCTTGGCCAGATCTGTGCCTTGCCATAATTCTGTCTCTGAGCTCCTTGGCCATTTCCTTTGACCTCATGATTCTCATTTGGTCTGACATGCACTATGAGCTGTGAGGTCTTAAGCTGGAGTCACACATAGCGACTCACCAGCGATCCCGACAACGATATCAACGTGTCAGGATCGCTGGTAAGTCGCTTTTTTGAATTTACCAAATGGCTGCAATGAAGCTAAGAGTGAAAAATTTAAAGGGGTCTGAATACTTTCCATACCCACTGTAAATCAATATGTCGTCCTGATAGACTACCAGAAATGCACCTGGCAGATGACAAAAAATGTCATTTTCAAAGTTCTGAAAAACTGCGAAAGCATTAGTCAGCCTAAATGGCATAACAAGGTTTTCATAGTGTCCCTCGGGTGTATTAAAAGCAGTCGTCTTCTGTTCACTCCCCTCCATTGTACAGATGAGATTATATGCCCCCTGATGTCCAGCTTGTAAATCCACTTAGCTCTGACAATCTGGTTAAAGAAGTCCGGAATGAGAGGGAGCGGATACAGATCCTGAACCGTGATCTAAATTAGTTCACGTAAATTGAGGCAGGGATTAGCAAATAAAAACCCTGCTGCAACAAAAGATGAGGAATGTCTGATATGAACCTTAGCCAGACTTTCTGAGATATAGTCCGTCATAGGCTGCCTCTCCGGATCTCAAATATTATACACTCTGCTGTTAGGCTCTTTGGCCCCAGAAATTAAATTAAAGGCGCAATCATTAGGGCGATGAGGAAGAAGTTTCTGACACCCCTGTTCCAAGAACATATCCTCAAAATCAGATCAGTATTACGGCAGAGACTGGGTATCAACTCTGGCTAAACGGGTGCCCAAGCAGTGTCTTTGACAGTACTTGCTCTACCTTACTACCTTCCGAATCTGCCAGTCCACCACAGGAATGTGCAACATCATCCAAAATAGACTAATAACCACAGGAGAGGACAAGCCCTCCAGTATATAATAATTGATTGAGTCTAATTGCATGCCCCCAACTGCAGACGTATCCCTGGCGCAAGGGTGCAGAATCAATAGCGATCATAGGTATAGATCTAGACAGTTTGTGAGGAGTGAGACTCTGGTCCTGGGCGAATCGTATGTCAATCAGATTAAACCCAGCCCACTGTTTAAAATGCTGAAATAACCACCTTACATTCGCCAAACTGAATCCCGGGCTCCTTAGTTCTCTAGTAGCCGTTTGCAGCTACGTATAGATGGACCAGTACCAACAAAATGACACTTCTTACCACATAAAAAACACACTCCCTCTATGCGCCAAGCTGCAGAAAGACCAGTAAAAGGAGTCGTGCGCCCAACTGCATAGGTTCCTCGGTAGACTCAGCCCTAGGTTCCATTGACCCCTGACCACCCAAAAATGTAGGTGTCTCTATATGTCTCTGACGTAGATAGCGGTCCAGTCGGATAGCTAGAAACATAGAATCATAGAATCGTAGAGTTGGAAGGGACCTCCTGGGCCATCTGGTCCAACCCCCTGCTCAAAGCAGGATTCACTAAATCATCCCAGTCAGATGTCTGTCCAGCCTCTGTTTGAAGACTTCCATTGAAGGAGAACTCACCACTTCTCGTGGCAGCTTGTTCTACTCATTGATCACTCTGTCAAAAAGTTTTTTCTAATATCTAATCTGTGTCTCCTCCCATTCAGTTTCATCCCATTGCTTCTAGTCTTTCCTTGTGCAAATGAGAATAAAGATGATCCTTCTACAATGTGTCAGCCCTTTAGATATTTGTAGACAGCTATTAAGTCTCCTCTCAGTATTCTCTTTTGCAAACTAAACAATCCCAAATCCTGCAACCTTTCCTCATAAGACAGGGTTTGCAGACCGGTCACCATTCTGGTCGCTCTTTTCTGAACTTGCTCTAGTTTGTTGATGTTTTTTTTTTAAATGTGGTGCCCAAAACTGGACACAATATTCCAGATGAGGTCTGACCAAAGAGGAGTAGAGGGAAATAATGACTTCATGTGATCTAGACTGTATGCTTCTGTTAATACATCCTAGAATTGCATTTGCCTTTTTTGCTGCTGCATCACACTGTTGACTCATATTCAGTCTGTGATCTATTAGTGTACCCAAGTCTTTTTCACATGTGCTGTTGCCTAGCCCTATTCCTCCCACTCTGTATATGCTTTTTCATTTTTATTGCCCAGATGTAGTACTTTGCATTTTTCCCTGTTAAAAACCATTCTGTTAGTTGCTGCCCACTTCTCCAGTTTATTTATATCTTTTTGAATCCTCTCTCTTGTCTAGTATTAGCTATCACTCCTAGCTTTGTGTCATCAGCAAATTTAATCAGTTTACCCTCAATTCCTTCATCTAAATCGTTGATAAAGATGTTGAACAATACAGGGCCCAGGACAGAGCCCTGTGGTACCCCACTTGAGACATTCTTCCAACTGGATGTGCAGCCATTTATGACCACTCTTTGGGTCCGATCACTAAGCCAGTTAAGAATCCACCTAACAGTTGCCTTGTCCATTCCATACTTAGTCATTTTTTCAATAAGGATTGTATGAGATACTTTGTCAAATGCTTTGCTGAAGTCAAGATATACTATATCTACAGCATTTCCTTGATCCACCCAATCAGTGATTCCATCATAGAAGGAAATTAAGTTAGTCTGACATGACTTATTAGTTACAAACCCATGCTGACTCTGTTTAATCACTTCATTCTTATCCAGGTACTGACATACATGTTGTTTAATAATTTGTTCAAAGATCTTTCCTGGTATAGAAGTCAGACTCACCGGCCTATAGTTGCCTGGGTCCACCTTCTTCCCCTTTTTGAAGATAGGAACAACATTTGCTCTTCTCCAGTCTTCTGGGACTTGTCCTGTTCTCCAAGAATTTTCAAAGATTATGGAGTGGGGTTCAAAAATTTCTTCTGCTATCTCCTTCAGTACTCTGGGGTGTAATTCATCTGGACCTGGAGACTTGAATTCATTTAGGTTAGCTAAGTGTTTCCTCACTATATTTCTGTTTATAGATATCCTGGATTCTTGTATTCCCATAATAGGACAGTGAAGAACAGTTGATGTTACATTTCTTTTCTGAGAGAAAAGAGATGCAAAATAGGAATTTAAAAGTTCGGCCTTCTCAACATCCTGTCTTACCATTTCATCATTTTCATCCTGTAAAAATCCTATAGCATCTTTGACTTTTCTTTTACTTTTGACATATCCTCAAAATCCTTTATTATTGCTTTTGACATCTCTTGCAAGCTTCAATTCATTGTCAGCTTTACTAATCTGATTTGTGCCCTGCAGGTTCTGCAGACAGCATTATATTCTTCTTTAGATATGCCTCCCTCTTTCCATTTTATAAACATTTTTTCTTCCTTTTTAGCATGTACTTAAGTTCTGTGTTCATCCATCCTGGCTTCCTTAAATGCTTCCTATTCTTCCCTCTTTTCGGAATTGTTAACAATTGTGCTTTGAGAATTTCATTTTTCAAGATTTCCCATCCTTCTTGGACATTTTTGTCTTTAAGGATATCCAGCCATTGGATCCCTCCAATTCTCTTTCTGAATCCCTTAAAATCTGCCTTTCTGAAATCTAACCTTGACGTCTGAGTCTTCACAGGTCTTCCTCCTCTAGTTATCCAAAATTCTAAAATAGCATGGTCGCTACCTCCTAGGGTCCCAGCCACTTTTACCTCCTCAACCATTTCCTCCCTGTTTATAAAGATTAGATCCAAGGTAGCAGTTTCCCTTGTTTTCTCCCCTACCTTTTGGAAGATAATGTTGTCAGCAAGAGAGGATAAGAATTTCCTTGACCTGTTAGTTTTGCCTGAGAGAGATTCCCAACAAAAGTCTGGATAGTTGAAATCTCCCATGACAACTATGTCATATTTTTTGGAGAACTTGGCCATTTGATGCATAAAGAGTTCATCCATATCTTCAGCTTGCACAGGCGGCCTGTAGTAAATGCCTACAATGGTGTCCTTTCCATTGTTCTGTCCTTGTATTCTTACCCAGTTTCCACAGAACTCCCAGTCTCTGAAGCTTCAATCTCTGTGCAGATATACGCGTTTCTAACATACAATGCGACACCTCCTCCTCGTTTAGCAAGTCTGTTTCTTGCAAATAATTTGTATCCTTCTAGTCTTGTATTCCAATCATGTGTATTGTCCCACCAAGTTTCAGTGATTCCAATGACATCATATTTCTTTTCCTGTGTTAGTAGTTCCAATTCTCCTTGTTTGTTGCCCATGCTTTGTGCATTAGTATAGAAACACTTTAGTTTGTGATTGGTTTCTCTTTCTCCAATATTTGTATTAATTAGATTCTTTTGTCTTTGTTCTTCCTTTCCACTTCTAATAGCAGAGTTCTCAATAGCATTTGTCAGGTGTATGGCTTTTTCTGGTCTTTTGCTTCCCTTCCCATGTTGTTCTACTTTAAAGCTCTCCTTACAAGTGTAGCAAGGCGACTTCCAAATACCTGCTTTCCAGTCTTCGTAAGGTGCACCCCATCTCTAGCAAGTAGTCCATCGTATAGGTAATTCACTCCGTGATCCATAAATCCAAATCGTTGCTGACGGCACCATCGACGTAGCCAGTTGTTCACCTGCAGAATCTTATTCCACCTCCTTGTTCCATGGCCATCCACTGGGAGGATGGAAGAGAAGACCACCTGCGCTCCCAGTTCTTTCACTTTCTTGCCTAAGTCTTCAAAGTCTCTGCAGATGGTTTCCAGGTTGTTTCTTGCGGTGTCATTTGTCCCCACATGTAGTAGCAGGAATGGGTAGTCATCTGTAGGTCTGAAGAGTCCTGATATCCTGTCAGACACATCTTTAATTTTTGCACCTGGCACAGAACATTTCTCTTGAAGTTATATCCGGTCTGCAGATAGCGGCCTCTGTTCCTCTCAACAGGGAATCCCCCATGACCACCACTCTCCGTTTCTTCTTCACAACATTTTTCTTTCTCCATCCAGGAGGACTCTGAAGGCGTACAAGGTTGCTGTTTGTGGGTAAACTCTTATCCTGATGTATTTCTTCATCGTTTTCCTGCGTGAGATCCTGGTACTGGTTTCTGAGCAGTATGGGTGCTGACTGCCTCCTGATCCTCCTGCTTCTCTGGGTCACATGTCTCCATTCCTCTGTTTCTTCAGGTGCACTTCGAATTTCTTCTCTTTCTGTAACATGAAGAGATAATTTTGCTCTGTCCAAGAACTCTTCACCTTCCTTAATGATCTTCAACGTAGCTAACCTCTCTTCGAGATTTTGCAACTTTTCCTCCAACAGGGACACAAGCTTGCATTTGTGGCATGTGAAGTTTGGCTTTTCCACTGGTAAGTCTGTGAACATGTAGCAAGAAATGCAGCTCACCAAATGGCTCCTGGCCTCTTCCATATTGAGATTTCTTAAAAACGATGAAAGATGAGCCAAAATTCCGATTTCCTCTTTTCAGCTGCAATGGCCAAAACCCAGTGGTCGTTGAGCTCGCGGAGACTCTTCACTTTTCCCAGAAGGCACTGGGAATATGCAAATTATCTCCTCAAGAGTGTTCCCCTGGCGCCTCCAAGGAAACTGGGGGTCTCATACAAAGTAAAGGCATCCTTTACCCTCTCAGAAAGCCCCTGACAGAACTGACTACGGAGTGTAGCGTTATCCATATACCATCTACGGAACTCCGGGCAATACTCCTCAGCTTGCCGGTTTCACTGCTGCAGCTGACTTAGACTGGACTCAGCCAGAGAAACATGGTCGGGGTCATCATAGATAAGACTCAGAGCCAGAAAAAATACCTCGACCATCTGAAGTGACTAGGAATCAGGCGGGAAAGAAAATGCCCAAGCTTGATGGTCTCCCTTCAGAAGAGGGTTTACAATCCCCACCCATTGCTCCTTGGTACCCAAGGAATGAGGATGTAATCTAAAATAATGTTTGAAAACCTCCCTGAAAACCACTTATCCTGACCCCCAGAGAACATATTCGGCAAAGTGATCTTGCCTCCACCAGGGGTTGTCCTGGAGCCGCGGTTCCTTAGCTTGGAGTCAGTGGGCGCTGTAAAGCCAAGGAGCATAAGTTTGCCACCTCCTGGCAGACTTGTTGCAGCTGCGCTGCCAGAGTAGCCACAGGAACCATAATGGATCCATAAAGGTTAGGTCAGTGATAATGTCATGTAGTGACAATGGCCTGTGGGCACCTACCCGATCCCTCAAACTAGGGGCACCCTAGTCTATCCCTGTCCCTTGGATTACTCCAGATGGTGGAAACATCAGGGTCTAGTACCTAGCTATGCCCCTAACTTAACCCTTATCTGATTCTTCTCCCACCCTGGGAGGTGAGGGGCCATAGTGTATAGGAAAACACTAACCAGACAGACAGCGATGAAAGAAAACAACAATCATACAAATACACTTACAAAGCAACAGAGTGGGAAATGGGAGGAATAGCAAACAGAAACAAAATGTGACAGGATAAGGATAGACACGCAATCTATATAAAAACTCTCCAGCCGCCAACTCCAAACACTGAATCTTCTCCTTCACCACCAAACCAGGAAGTAAGAACTATCACTGGCAATTCCCAAGTGACATAGGTGACTATAACAGAGGGGAGTGGCCAACACAGAAAAACTGAGACAATTCAGGATGGAGAGCTCCAGGAGATCAACTGAACTGATTAACCCTTGCAATGACAGTGCAAGGCAAAACCTTCACTGTTTACCTGACATCAGCATCAACATCCCACAAAAGATCTACAGTCATATGTTAAAGTTTGGGCACCCCTATTTATGTTAACCTTTTTTCTTTATAACAATTTTGGTTTTTGCAACAGCTATTTCAGTTTCATATATCTAATAACTGATGGACTCAGTTATATTTCTGGATTCAAATGAGGTTTATTGTACTAACAGAAAATGTGCAATCTGCATTTAAACAAAATTTGACCCGTGCAAAAGTATGGGCACCCTTATCATTTTCTTGATTTGAACACTCCTAACTACTTTTTACTGACTTCCTGAAGCACTAAATTGGTTTTGTAACCTCATTGAGCTTTGAACTTCATAACCAGGTGTATCAAATCATGAGAAAAGGTATTTAAGGTGGCCACTTGCAAGTAGTTCTCCTATTTGATTCTCCTATGAAGAGTGGCATCATGGGCTCCTCAAAACAACTCTCAAATGATCTGAAAACAAAGATTAATCAACATAGCTTTTCAGGGGAAGGATACAAAAAGTTGTCTCAGAGATTTAACCTGTCAGTTTCCACTGTGAGGAACATAGTAAGGAAATGGAAGAACACAGGTACAGTTCTTGTTAAGCCCAGAAGTGGCAGGCCAAGAAAAATATCAGAAAGGCAGAGAAGAAGAATGGTGAGAACAGTCAAGGACAATCCACAGACCACCTCCAAAGACCTGCAGCATCATCTTGCTGCAGATGGTGTCACTGTGCATCGGGCAACAATACAGCGCACTTTGCACAAGGAGAAGCTGTATGGGAGAGTGATGCGAAAGAAGCCGTTTCTGCAAGCACGCCACAAACAGAGTCGCCTGAGGTATTCAAAAGCACATGTGGACAAGCCAGTTACATTTTGGAAGAAGGTCCTGTGGACTGATGAAACTAAGATTGAGTTGTTTGGTCATACAAAAAGGCGTTATGCATGGAGGCTAAAAAACACAGCATTCCAAGAAAAACACTTGCTACCCACAGAAAAATTTGGTGTAGGTTCCATCATGCTTTGGGGCTATGTGGCCAATGCCGGCAGCGGGAATCTTGTTAAAGTTGAGGGTCACATGGATTCAACTCAGTATCAGCAGATTCTTGACAATAATGTGCAAGAATCAGTGACGAAGTTGAAGTTACGCAGGGGATGGATATTTCAGCAAGACAATGATCCAAAACACCGCTCCAAATCTACTCAGACATTCTTGCAGAGGAACAATTACAATGTTCTGGAATGGCCATCCCAGTCCCCAGACCTGAATATCATTGAACATCTGTGGGATGATTTGAAGCGGGCTGTCCATGCTCGGCGACCATCAAACTTAACTGAACTGGAATTGTTTTGTAAACAGGAATGGTCACAAATACCTTCATCCAGGATCCAGGAACTCATTAATAGCTACAGGAAGCGACTAGAGGATGTTATGTTTGCAAAAGGAGGATCTATGAAATATTAATGTCACTTTTATGTTGAGGTGCCCATATTTTTGCACAGGTCAAATTTTGTTTAAATGCAGATTGCACATTTTCTGTTAGTACAATAAACCTCATTTGAATCCAGAAATATAACTGAGTCCATCAGTTATTAGATATATGAAACTGAAATAGCTGTTGCAAAAGCCAAAATTGTTATAAAGAAAAAAGGTTAACATTAATAGGGGTGCCCAAACTTTAACATATGACTGTATCTTACTGCTCTGAATGTCCTCCTCTGGACCCCTCCTTATATCCAGGGGTAGGCAGACAGGTTGGAGGGTTTTCAGGTTCCCCAGACCTGGGAGTGGTTCTTCAGAGATCAGGGCACTACAAGGGGTGATTTGCGGAACTTGGAGAGCAGAGGGGTCATGAATGGACAGTCAGGAAAAGTCAGCAGGGGTTCATCAAGAGGCATGGAAACATTCAAGCTCCAGATGGTAATTGAGCTAATGAAATTATCGGACCTTTTGTAAGGTAAATAAGACTCTAGGCCATACGGGGAATACACAGAATGAGGCAGAGCAACCAGCTCCTAAAATCAGTAAAAATATGAACAAAGACAGAATGATGCCCCACACACCATATCACAGCATCACACTTATAATGAAATAGCCAAAACCCAAAGTTAGTGGACATCACGCTTTGTCACTTGGACATGAACAGGACACATTGCAATTCACATTTTACACAAATCTCACTTTATTGGACAGTTTGGGGAAGGCTATTTTCTGTTGCCCATGATTGTGACCCGGTGCACTAGGTCCATACAGACATGGAGGTGGAGTTAGAAGTGGAGGAACAGATATAACTACATAGCCCGGACCTTAAACCCATCTTTGGGATGATTCAGAAAGCCACCAACAGTCTTTTGGCTCAACGATCACTGATTCTCACAAATGACAGAAAAAACTGACGGCACATCTAGAACTAGTCTGAATAGGTGCATACCAAAAAACAACTTACATATCAAATAAGGAAATGGTTGCACTTAATTGCATTAAGGCATGTCAAATATGAAATATATGAAATACGAATAGCATAATGGCTTTTGTAATCTAGAAAAACATATGAGATACTTAGCACAAAATTTGGCCAAAAGATGTGAGCCCATTCACCAACGTCAAGGTGATCTCATTGAACGGGTCCCTAGACTAACTGCCTAGTGTGAACCAACCTCTGGCTAATAACATGGTAAAGCCTGTATTTATAGGAAGGTAGGAACCAAAATGTGATTGGATGTAATTAAAATCACAGCCTGATGAAGGGCGGAGTGCTCAGTCAGAAAGCTAACATACAAATGAGAGAAAACACTGACGGCACATCTAGAACTAGTCTGAATAGGTGCATACCAAAAAACAGCTTACATATCAAATAATATGTAAGCTGTTTTTTGGTATTTCTGCATTGATGCCAATTTATTTTCCTAACCGAAACCACATTTCGGAGGGTTTCAGCTTTCAAAAGAATAATTTATACAACCAATGGATGAATTTAACGTCAGGTTATAAGCTTTTATTTACATAACATGGATAAGCGACATAACTTCTGTCAGGGAGTGTACTTTCTAACAAGCCCCTTTTCGTGACTTATTGATTATTGAGTCACCATAAAATAAATTTTAAAACTGTGCTCGCAAGATGATAATTAGTGGGAGACTAGTCGTGGGGGCATTGATTTCCCCAGACCAATTCTCCTACTAATCATGTAATCACACCCCTGACAGTGCGTAGTGACGCCGGGTGTATGCTCCTCGGCATCATCAGCGCAGCAGTGACACTAGTCCAGAAATCTCGAGGACTTCTTAATTCACAGATTTTTGGTTTCCGTGGACCTGTGGTTGAAGTTTGTCAAACTTGATCTAAATGGATGTATGACTCGTTCTGTATCAAGGAAGGAGATGAATGGAAGAAGGCAAACACGAGGGTCACTACGAATATCTTCCGATGACTTTCGGACTGAGTAACCCACCTGCTGTTTTTCTGAATTTTTCAATGACGTATTCTGGAATATAAGTGGTCGATATGAGGTTGTCATCTTGGTTTATTCACCAGATTATGAGTCAAGCATCTGACATGTACGTAACTGTGGTCCAAAGACTCGGAAACAATTCATTACTTGCAAAATGAAAAAATATATTTTTCCTAGAGCTTATCTTGTCCTCCAAAAATATTCTGAATGGACGTTCAAAGGTTTATTAAGGATTTGATTAAATCAAATTACCATTTCTTAGCATTTGCAAATTACTATCGTAAATTACAATTTTTTCCAAGATTGACTTAACTAAAAAAGAAAAAAAGTGTCTGAGGTGGTCAAATGAAAATTTGAGGCCTTCACACAGTTAATGCATCTCATCTGGCCCGCTTTTGGTTCACCTTGACCTTCAATGTCCTATTGTAGTAGAGGTTGATGCCTCAGTGGCTGGAGTTGGAACGATGTTACCATAGGGTACATCGTGCGCTTATTTTTCAATTAAAGGAATTACAATAACGGTAATCAAGAATTGTTGGCAATGAGAAATTCTGTCATTTCCTAGAAGGAGCTAAACATAAAGTCACAGTCATCACCGACCAAAATCTGAACCAGCCTAGAGTCTAAACTTTACAGTACACAAGATAGATGGGCTTTGTTCTTTTCGAGATTGCATTTTATGGTGACATTAAGACCTGGTACTAAATAGTTAAAAGCAAAATTTTTTCTTGTCTTTGGCCTCATTCAAGTGCTAATTAAATGGTCTGAGTGTCATCAGTGTTTTGGATCTGTGTTTCATTAGTGTTTGGACAGTGTCCGTTTTTTAGCATCAGTGTTTTGTTTCTACATTTGAATAGATAAATATATTACAAAGCTTCTCCTATCCTTTGTAATGTTCATTACATGCAGCACCGCGATCCATGATTTTCATACCTATAGACTTGTATTGGTACTTTTCATCTGTGACACTGAAAAAAAGACAGACACCTCCATGATCTTTACACAGACCCTTGGTCCACAAAAAAAACACAGACATGTGAGCAGCCTCATAGAATATAATGGGTGCTTGTTCTATTCATAAAAGTCATGGACAGAACATTGCGTGAAAATCGGATGTCTGAATCAGGCCTGTCCGATTTGTGCGTATCAGTGCTATCCATGTTTTTCACTCGTACCCATGATATTCTATGTGACCAATTACATGTCCACTTTATCCTCGGAGTGGCCAGCGGCAAATATCAGAGACATGTCAATGCATCCGTGAAAAAAAGGACCACGCCCTAATGACTCTGTCTTTGCAGATCACTCTTGGATAAATAATATATTTCAAATTGTAGCCAGAGATTTTCAGTGGGCGACCGTGGCTAGTGACTGTAAGGAATATGTGTTCCAGCCAAAATGCCCCAAACCCGTCCTGCTGGACTACTCCGGCCCTTGACCATTACTTAAAATCCCTGGACCTATTTCACCATTGAGTATCTTACTGATCTGCCAACTATCGTTTACTTGGGTAGTGGTGGACATATTTAGCAAATGGTGACACATCCGCATGGTATTATAGAAGACATTGTGTCCGATCAGTGTACTCAATTCATTTCCAATATCTGGAAGACATTCTGAAATAAATTCAGTTTTAAGTTGGCTCGTTCCTCTTCCTTCCATCCATAGACAAACGGTCAGACAGAATTGGCTGACCAGACGCTAATCTTCGAGGCTATGTCTCTGATCATGTCTGTAATCTTGGGTATCATCTTCATTTTGCTTCTTTTTCAACCTTCAAGTTGGATGCTGTGGAAACTGATAAATCTGTATAGATAACGTATATATGGTCTTAAGAGTTTTCAGTGTATGGTCCGACCGTCTTTATAATAAACTAGCTGAAGAGCGCGGCACTGCCCGGGCATAGCAACTAACTGTGGTTAGTTATAACAAATTATAATTATCCTCCATCCCATAGTCCCGTACCCATATACCCAACATACCTATCCTCCATCCCGTAGTCGAGTGCCCATATACCCATCACACATCCTCCATCCCATAGTCCCGTGCCCATATACCCAACATACATATCCTCCATCCCATAGTCCCGTGCCCATATACCCATCATACATCCTCTATTCCATAGTCCCGTGCCCATATACCCAACATACATATCCTCCATCCCATAGTCCCGTGCCCATATACCCATCACACATCCTCTATTCCATAGTCCCATGCCCATATACCCATCATACATCCTCTATTCCATAGTCCCGTGCCCATATACCCAACATACCTATCCTCCATCCCATAGTCCCATGCCCATATACCCATCATACATCCTCCATCCCATAGTCCCATGCCCATATACCCATCACACATCCTCCATCCCATAGTCCCGTGCCCATATACCCATCATACATCCTCCATCCCATAGTCCCATGCCCATATACCCATCATACATCCTCCATCCCATAGTCCCATGCCCATATACCCATCACACATCCTCCATCCCATAGTCCCGTGCCCATATACCCATCATACATCCTCCATCCCATAGTCCCATGCCCATATACCCATCACACATCCTCCATCCCATAGTCCCGTGCCCATATACCCATCATACATCCTCCATCCCATAGTCCCATGCCCATATACCCATCATACATCCTCCATCCCATAGTCCCGTGCCCATATACCCATCATACATCCTCCATCCCATAGTCCAGTGCCCATATACCCATTACACATCCTCCATCCCATAGTCAACCATTATGACATCATAATGAGCGTCGGGGCTTGCAACCTATGATGACATCAGCGTCGCCATGGCAACCATTGTGACATCCTAATGATTGGCGGGGCTTGATACGCACACACTGTTTCCCCATTATGTAGATAGGGGCAAAATTGTTTGGTGAATTGCAACGCGCGGGGTTAAAATTTCACCTCACAGCAAAGCTTAGGACGCTCTCGGGGTCCAGACGTGTGACTGTGCCAAATTTTGTGGCTGTAGCTGCGACGGTGCGGATGCCAATCCCGGACATACACACACATACATACATACACACTTTGAGCTTTATATATTAGATGAGTGATTGCGCCCCCTTCAGGCGTGCGCTTGGATTACAAACCACGCAATGGGGTGTAACCACGCACCAGACCGGCCTCGCAATGAGGTGTAACCACGCACCAGACCGGCCTCGCAATGAGGTGTAACCACGCACCAGACCGGCCTCGCAATGAGGTGTAACCACACACCAGACCGGCCTCGCAATGAGGTGTAACCACGCACCAGACCGGCCTCGCAATGAGGTGTAACCACGCACCAGACCGGCCTCGCAATGAGGTGTAACCACGCACCAGACCGGCCTCGCAATGAGGTGTAACCACGCACCAGACCGGCCTCGCAATGAGGTGTAACCACGCACCAGACCGGCCTCGCAATGAGGTGTAACCACGCACCAGACTGGCCTCGCAATGAGGTGTAACCACGCACCAGACTGGCCTCGCAATGAGGTGTAACCACGCACCAGACCGGCTTCGCAATGAGGTGTAACCACGCACCAGACCGGCCTCGCAATGAGGTGTAACCACGCACCAGACCGGCCTCGCAATGAGGTGTAACCACGCACCAGACCGGCCTCGCAATGAGGTGTAACCATGCACCAGACTGGCCTCGCAATGAGGTGTAACCACGCACCAGACTGGCCTCGCAATGAGGTGTAACCACGCACCAGACCGGCCTCGCAATGAGGTGTAACCACGCACCAGACCGGCCTCGCAATGAAGTGTAACCACGCACCAGACCGGCCTCGCAATGAGGTGTAACCACGCACCAGACTGGCCTCGCAATGAGGTGTAACCATGCACCAGACTGGCCTCGCAATGAGGTGTAACCACGCACCAGACCGGCCTCGCAATGAGGTGTAACCACGCACCAGACCGGCCTCGCAATGAGGTGTAACCACGCACCAGACTGGCCTCGCAATGAGGTTTAAACACGCACCAGACCGGCCTCGCAATGAGGTGTAACCACGCACCAGACTGGCCTCGCAATGAGGTGTAACCACGCACCAGACCGGCCTCGCAATGAGGTGTAACCACGCACCAGACTGGCCTCGCAATGAGGTTTAAACACGCACCAGACTGGCCTCGCAATGAGGTGTAACCACGCACCAGACCGGCCTCGCAATGAGGTGTAACCACGCACCAGACTGGCCTCGCAATGAGGTTTAAACACGCACCAGACCGGCCTCGCAATGAGGTGTAACCACGCACCAGACCGGCCTCGCAATGAGGTGTAACCACGCACCAGACCGGCCTCGCAATGAGGTGTAACCACGCACCAGACCGGCCTCGCAATGAGGTTTAAACACGCACCAGACGCCTCGCAATGAGGTGTAACCACGCACCAGACCGGCCTCGCAATGAGGTGTAACCACGCACCAGACCGGCCTCGCAATGAGGTGTAACCACGCACCAGACTGGCCTCGCAATGAGGTTTAAACACGCACCAGACCGGCCTCGCAATGAGGTGTAACCACGCACCAGACCGGCCTCGCAATGAGGTGTAACCACGCACCAGACTGGCCTCGCAATGAGGTGTAACCACGCACCAGACTGGCGTATGTGCAGACTAACAGCAGACATAAATACCTGGTGCACCTCTCCTGCTACTCCTACCTTGTATGAAAAAGCTCTGTCGTTAATACTGTTCGGGTAGAGCTATCCGATAGCGCCATCCCTCAATGTTCCTGAGTGTAAGCTATTTCACATGGTTGAGCGCACTTGGGATCTGCCCCCAAGGCCCTGCCCATGCCCAATGTTTGGTCCGTAGACCGCGGCTAGGAGTTAGTCCCGCTTTTGTGTACAAAATTTTTGGGCTTTTACAATTGTCAAAAATCTTATTAAAAGTCTTCTTTGTACACACAGTTGACAGTAAACCATTTGGCAACGTCAGGAATAGGTCAGAAGGCCGCAGGTAGATGGCGACGGTCCTTCTATACAGCTCCAGCAGTGATGGTGGATCTGTTGGACTTCAGGGCGCTGGATGCTGAGGTTTCCCTGTCTTTTAGATGTCTGTAGGGGAGCGGCAACAACATGTAAACACGCGGGCAGCCCTGGATAATCCGCGCCGGCAGGATGATAAGATCCGGCGGAAGATGGAACCTATGAGAAGAGAAGTAAATGTAATGTTAGTGATGGGACGCCATAGGACATGATACTACTGTGCGGTCACTGTGGCCGGACGGCAGAGGAATCTCATCACACAGAGGTCAGGGATCATCGTCAGCCTTCATACATGTCATAATCCCATCACCGACAGATGACATCTGCTCCACGTGAATTATCCTCCTTGACCGACATCACACAACATGGAGCCGATTCTCACACTTACCTCGTCTCTTTTTCCCCTTTTCCACATTTTCTGATTTTTCTTGTTCTAGAAACAAAAGCAACAACTCAGTAAGGACATATTGTTATGGGATGTGCTGTGTATCTGTGCTGTGTATAGTGGGATTGCTCTAGTCCTGACCCCTATAGTTCTGATAATCTGGTATTATATAATGGGGCAGAATCAGTCCTATACCCCGGACATGTCCTCATCTGAGAGGCATTAGATGTGTCACTAATATGGGGCGCTGAACGCCCTTTGTGCCGCCATGTGGTGCACCCCTAATGAGCGATATTCTACTATAGGAGACGATGTCTTGTTATGATGACGGAGGTTACTGGATGCTACAACGTATCACAGGATCCATGATAATAAAGTACAAAGTTACGGAAATAGAGACTGGGCCCATGGGCAACATAATTGGGATCCATGAAACATGGGTAACCTAGAAGACATATTACAAAAAAACCATGTGGAGATATTGGACTCTTGGTGGCAACAGTCACATTTTTGGTGCTATAGACATGTACATACCTGACAATGGGGACGAGGATGGCAAGCTGGTTATAGCATCATCTCTATCAGGTTCAGGAAAAGACTTTTTCTGCCTGTTTGGAAGAAGAAAAATATGTAAATCAGTATAAAAAGGATTGTCTGACCAGAAGAACACCGACTATAGGGCCTAATAGGACATATGAAAGTCTTGGGGGGGAAGGTCTCCTGCTCAAAACTACCTTCTATGGAGCAGAGCGGAATACAACTACCAAGAATGGCCGGCATGTATTACTACATATCTCCTACAGTGTGGGCAGCACTAACAATACATGACCGGCTGCAATTATGGGCTGTTATCACCAGCGGGTTCTGAAGCCATAATCACAATCACAATGACCAGTAATCATGGGGCACCTGATATTATGGTATTTATGTCCTATATTTGGTGTTGTGCACATAGATCATCCTGGAGGCCCCAGTAATGACCCCATAATCTACTCACATTCCTGGGATGTTTATGTCTGATGCTGGGGTACACACTAGAGGGGACTTGGGATCCTCGTTGTTTGTTATCCTGGTAGCAATGGTACAGAGCTAAATATGGATAAAAATAAGACATTAATTTATTTTTTACTTTTAGATGTCATTTTTAAATATTCTGAATCTATTGATCACAAACTTACTTTAGAAAGCCTTTCAGAGGATGATGTGAAATTTTGGAAGTAAAGGCTCTCATTGTCCACACTTGTGTCCTCTTCCTCTGAGACCATTTGATTGTCTGGATCAGCGTGATCTACAAGACATATATAATGACATATTGTTAGAGGTTGTCACTATGGCACAGTCACCATTTATAACAAATATTAATAGGAACCGATTGTCCCATATTAAGGAAGATGAGACAAACAGCCGCTTAGCCTAGATGACGTGTTATCTACTTACTGATAAATAAGCTGGTGTCCACGTCCGACACAAGCTGAGGAATGTACTCTGGCTTCTGACTTAGAAGGTTGTCAAAATCTATGTCACTCAGAAATGGATGACTCTTGATCTCAAACGCTCCTCCTAGAAATGGAAAAACAAAAGTGATGCGGACGTTGTCAGAGACTACTTCATATCTGAACAGTTTACCTTAATCTGAATTACTGATATGACCGAAGGAAATAGACTGAAAGTCATAGTATGAGAACTAGAAATAGGCAAGCAGATAGAGAAATGCTGATCCTCGAGGACATGAGCCTTGAGACCTTGTAAGAAGTGAATATTAATACTATTACATCTGTTACCTGTCCCAATTCTTTGTGCAGGGTTTGTTCTCAGCAGGTCATTGATGAGGTCCTGAGCATCGGGGGGAGGAGCGCAATCCCAGTCCCAATTTATGTCTCCTGTTATATAGAAAATTACAGAAAATAAAACCTCTGTATTGGACTGCAAGGTAAAGCAAAGGAAATAACTAAACCCATGTAACCAGGCAAAGCAATGATGGGATTATTCTACTTACCACCGACAATATTGTCATGCAGCTCAGTTAGGGTATCTCCGTGAAATGGTACATATCCCAGAAGAAGTCTATGCAGGATTATCCCCATTGACCACCAGTCGGCAGGTCTTCCATAGCCTTTCTTCAGGATGATTTCTGGGGCCATGTAAGATGGGGTGCCACATTCCTGGAAACCGACAGAAGATAGTGATCAGAATCGATGAAATGATTATCATGACAAGTACTTGCCATAAAAACACAATAACAGAAGATAAAATATCAGTGAAAAAATTGTCTAGAAATGAAGAACGTAGAGAAGAGACAATAGTGTGATGAGATGTGTAAAGAACAAGCTAAGTTCCTGTAAGTGATGCCGACCTCACGGTCCTGGAACTCTCTGGTGATGTCCTCCACTGATTCTTTGTGGGTGTTGGTTTTTGGTGTCATGACACCAACTGTTGAAAGCCCAAAATCTGCGACTTTAATGTGTCCGGTAGGTGTAATCAGGAGGCTGTGGAAGAGAAGATGGATTTAGTCTCACAGGCAATAAATGATAACTTCCCACCATTATTATACTACAGGGTGCACTTACTTCTCTGGCTTCAGGTCTCTATGCACCACACCATAGCTGTGCAGGTATTCCACAGCAACAACCGCTTCTGCAAAGTACAGGTGGGCCAAGGGGACAGATAAAGGACCCCTGGTGGTTAGAAGGGTCTCACAGTCTCCACCTATAGAAGAAAGGAAATATGAGCGGTGAGCGGTTTGTACAGCAGATCACCACGATGTATCCTGAAAAGTGAGCGGAGACATCGGGGCAGGAGAGATTATATACACATGTCATGTATAGTATTCGGAATATTAGTCTGAGGTCGTGGTGAAATGTCGTCCATGTCACTAATAACGTGATCTGACATCTGGTCTACAGCTGGAGATACTGACGTGCTCAGTGCGGACATACAGGGACATCACACACATCAATGACTTTCCGTAATACCTATAGTGAATGCTCAGTGGGGATGTGACCGTCCACGGGGACAAGTCCTAATGATAGGAGCGGTGATAAGATGTCAGCAGACATGGGCTGAACACAATACATGGACATGTCCTACCTCCTACATACTCCATGACCATACACAGGTGAGATCTGCTAGAGAAGGAGCAGAGCATGGAGGTCACAAAGGGACAATCAGCGAATGTCAGGATGTCCCTCTCCAGAAAGGCCCCTTCCACGTCTTTTGGAGTCTTCATGTTCTTCTTGGCCATTTTCTTCATGGCAAAGATCTTCTGTGAGTCTTTATGGCGAACTAAGCAGACGGCCCTGGAGAGAAGGAGAAGCCATGGTTTATAATGAATCCTTATTAACAGTCCGGTGATTTGGGACAGATCAGTTTGCTCCACTGCTTATAACGGAGCTGAATAGTGACAATTAGATGTGGACAGTGGTGTGGACTCAGATCATGTCCCTATGATAACACTGAATGGCCGAGCACAGAGGCTGAAGCCTTGTCATAGGGAACCCTGAGAAATGTGGACTAGGCCAATCTCACCCAAAAGATCCGCTGCTGATCAGCTTGGATGTTTCGTAGTCGCTCATCTGCGGCTTTCTCGCCGGGATCAATGATTCCATCAAGTTCTATAAAAGAAGAAGAAGAAATGATATTAAGATCTAGAAGCTGCAGGAAAACATCTCCAGATGCAGAAACGTCTCCTCCTATATTGTGTCCCCGCTGATGTGCACTGATCCGATGTAGGGAGGATACGAGCTGGACGCTCCGCAGACACAGATGTCATATAAGGGGGGTCCTCCATACACCGGAATCATTGTACAGTGATAGATAATGTGGGAGATCCCACAGATGAGAACTTACAGGGAATGTGTCAGCAGGTTTCTGCTATGTATTCTGAGAGCAGCATGATGTAGGGGCTGAGACCCTGATACCAGGGATGTGTCATTTATCAGGCTGTGTAGTGTTGTGTCAATAAAATCAGTGTTTAATCAGCAGGAAATTATCACTAGAGGACCATCTGTCTTGTGCCATGAAGTCCAATTGCTCTATGTAACCCACCCCCACCACTGATTGGCAGATTTCTTCTTATGCGCAATGTACACAGAAAGCATCCAATCACTGGTGTGGGTGGGGTTATACACAAACAGCATCCAATCACTGGTGTGGACGGGGTTATAGACAAAAAGCAGCCAATCACTCGTGTGGGTGGGGTTATATATGAAGTAATGGATACATCTCTGGAATCAGGGTCTCTGCCTCTATATCAGGCTGCTCTCAGATGGGAGCAAAAACCTTCTGACAGATTCTCTATATTATAAATGATATTATCTAATGCAATAGTGTCATCTCCTCTTAGAATAGAGACGTCCCCTGGTTATATGGGGATAATACTGGACGGGTCTCACACCCCATGATCAGTGACACACAGACATCTCCCTCTATAATACTTACATCGTCAGGTTCTTGGATCTCCGGGATCTCTAAGATTACACTGTCAGGATCCACCAGCTCAGTTGTTTCTAAAATAGTTAGTGATAAAACGATGAAGAAATACAGTAGATTAGAGGATATTAATCCTACAGACATAACTCAGCGATATAACGGAGAAATGACAAGACGCCTGTAAATGGGATTAACCCTCGCTATAGGGGGATTCTGAGTATGGGAACGTCCGGCGCATCCATAGATAAGTGTCATGTAATGATGGAGGACCCCAATCTCCACATGAATGAGGATCCCATCGCCCTCACTGCACATGTGAGTGATGGGAAGAAAACCGAAGCATAGGAGCCATATGCAAATTAGCCTGGAGGTGCACTGGGGCGTGTCACTGCACTCAGACTTCTTCCACGCCCCCAGGGCGCATCCATCCTGATTTCTTTATGACTTCTACATTAGATTTCTCCTGACTGGCACATTGGACATCTGGAAGAAATGTGAGAAAATGTCCTGTACAGTCCTCCCGCTCCTCCCATATGTAACATGTGCTGCCAGGTTCCCATTACACAGAGTGGAAAGAGTAAATGTTCTCTATAATATCCGGATATTTCTTGTAGAAGGTTGTGTGATCGGCTCACCTGTGGTCAGATCGCTGCTCGGCCCCGGCTGACTCGTATTAGGGTCAGGGGTTTCGGTGGTCACATTTTGCCCATCTTTGGTGTCGCCTTCTGGTGTCTCCTGATAGATAGAATATATAGAATTAACATGTGGAACCTTCCACTAAATCACCAAACACATAAATCAGGAAGGACTAAACCTGCATTTACAGACGCACCGCCTGTAACTACAGATCAGGCGCCATCATGAGGGCTTTTCTCAGAACGTTCTCTCAGATCTGACACCAGATCTTCTGATATCTGACTGGTGATCTGGAGAAGATCAGAAAACAAGGACGTGTGATAGAGAAGATGATGGCTCCTTACCAGGCGATCTGATGAGCGGGCCGGACCTTCCAGGACACACAGGACTTTTTCAGCCAGTTCTTTAATAAGAGATAAATCTCCATGTTGAGATCTATTTTCAGCCTATAAAGAAGAAAAGAAACAAAAATGAAATTCTGAGATGAGAAAGGTGACAATGGAGGCGGCCATTGTATGTGAGGTCTGCTCCTCTCTCTGCAGATACCACGACTGCACATCTGGGGACTCGTCCTGTGTTATATTGGAGGAATGAAGAAGCTTCTATCCCACCATTATTATCCAGTATTGTGGAGATGTGTGCGGAGCGTCCGCCATTTACCTGCTGTAGTAATGTCCTGATGTTCTGGGGTAAATCCGTCAGATACTCTGAGGTGAGATGACCTCGGTGGTATTTGGTCAGGCAGTCCCTTACTAGCCCCACCACCAGCCGGTGAGTGAAGCTGAGGACGCCATCGGGTGGTAGAAGCACAATCTCAGGGCGATTGGTGGTAAGAATCTCCCATAGTGCTTCTACCTGAAGATTGTCCAAAAGGAAATCAGTCATAGTGAAAAACTGCAAGTGCTCAGTCACTAAGGAGCCAACAATGGCAGCCGTGACCCTGTGTACATTGTATAAGTAGACTGCGGGCGGTGATGTCATAATGCATAGTGATGTCATAATAGCTCACCTTCTCCAGTGATGTCATAATGGCAGACCATCTCATAATGGCTGGTGATGTCACCATGGAATCTTGTGATGGAATGTTCTAGGGTGGCTTTGAACAAATACATGCTGCCCAGCAATATTTAAAATGTGTGAGGGCTCATACTGTATATAGGGGCTATGTGATGGCTCAGCTGTTTATAGGTGGCAGTTTGTGGGCTCATACTGTATATAGGGGGCTGTGTGTGGGCTCATAGTGTATATTGGGGCTATGCGATGGCTCTTACTATATGTAGGGGGCTATGTATGGGCTTATACTGTATATAGGGGGATGTTAGGGTACTTTACTTCTGCTTAATATTAAGTGATAAAATTAATAAGCCTAGAAGCCTGAGAATGAATGGAGCTGCGGTCAGATATCCCACCTGCTCCATTTTATAATGTGGATAAGTTTCCTATCAATTATTAAACTTTCTCATTCTTCCGATCGATGCAGTTTCTAATGGTCGGACCTAAGTGATCACCTATCCTGTGGAGCCCATGGATCAGTGATAACTTGTTTTAACCAAAGAACCCCATTAATGTAAACTACTGTAATTATACTTCGCAGTTATGGGGGCGCACAGCAGATGTGCAGGAGCCGCCTGTGCTTTACAGTTGATGGTCCACTATAATGGGGATAATGACTGACAGATATTTGCATATAGCTGTAGGGTGGGCCCCTAGAGTCCATTCCCCTGGTGGGCCCCAGACACCCCAGTCCGACCCTGGACAGAAGTGATTACAGACTGCAGGGAGAAAATCAGACAGACATTAGATTGTATACTCACATTTTGATAATTCAGAGTCTTCAAAGAAGATGCAATGGCTTCTAATCACTTCCAGAGTCTGGAGAGTTCTGGACTTCCAGTGCCCACGCCCGCTTTTTATACAGCTTTGTTTGGGGGGTGGCTTAAACCAGTTCCTGAACATGTTTACTCAGAAAAACGCATGCGTACGCAAATGCAAGCATACGCATGTCCTTGCGTACTTATGCCTTCCCATAGACGGTAATGTGTTGTTTTGACGCACTCCATCTGCAAGTGTCCGCATGCGTTTGGCTGCGGATATTTGACGTCTCCAAAACTGCAACATGTTGCGTTAGCCGCGCCCCGCTGCACACCGCAAAACGACGCATGCGTATGCATCCGCAGGTGAACGCATGCAAACGCATGTCTCTGCGTACACCATGTTAAAGATATGCACGCAGGGCACATGCGAATGTATGCGGTTGAAACGCTGCGTACACAGACGCAAATGTGAAAGCAGCCTAATCCGATGCCTCCATATAATTGTAATTCCCCTTTACGTCCTCCCATCCAGTGACCTGGTAATAAAAATGAACTAAGTCTCCCCTCTCCCACAACAAGTGGTGCTGTCTTTGTGCCTGCGGCCTGTAGCTCCGACTCCGGCGGTGCGATGAAGTGATGTCATTGCACTGGAGAAGTAATTCAGGCATGTGCTCATGTAAGATAACAGCAGGTACGCAGGATGCAGTGACGAGACGCGAGACTGGGTGAACTTTGGCTAAGGAAACTTTTATAAATTTGAGCCACTAGGGCTATGCTTAGCAACCAAAAGCAACAATAAAAGATTTTGTCCTCGCAGGGACTATGCACGAACAAGCACTTTAACTGAGAACACGACTAGTCCGGCAACAGCCGGTTGCTATAGGGCCGCGATATGGCCGACTACGCGTCCTTATTTAGTAAAGTGTCAATTATCCGTCCTGACGTCCCTCAGCGTTGCTGATGGGGCTGCGTTGGCGTCGCAGCCACGGGGCCCAGCTGCTGAAGATCTGTCGTAATCTTCGGGCGCCCCAACACCCATGAGGAGTTGGGGCACAACAGGCCTTGAAGGAGTCCTGGAGTTGGGGCACAACAGGCCCTGAAGGAGGCCTGGAGTTGGGGCACAACAGGCCCTGAAGGAGGCCTGGAGTTGGGGCACAACAGGCCCTGAAGGAGGCCTGGAGTTGGGGCACAACAGGCCCTGAAGGAGGCCTGGAGTTGGGGCACAACAGACCCTGAAGGAGGCCTTTGTTGAGGTAACCCCTGTTAAAAAAGCGGGGTTCGGCTTATCAGCAAGTTTTATGAGACTCTCGTCTCCAAACTGGGTTGAGTCGCAGTTCCCAGGAGTGGCGGTTGGCAGGCCACGCGCACGGCTTGTGAAAAATGAGGATGAATGAACTCATGGAGATCAACATCCAGCACTGCGGAGACACCATCACATGTTTCTCAACGCAGTGATTCTAGAGCAATGCCCCCATCCCTTATGGGAAATATGCAAAAACATGCAAAACACAAGCCGCGGAGACACCATTGCATGTTTCTCAATGCAAGCAATGACTAGCCAGGTCTTTCCCCGGGAAGAAACAACCACGGGAAGGGCAGTCTCCAATGAAGGAAACCACCTATGCCAAAACATGGTATCCATCCACAGACAGCTGTTTCGGGGTATTGCCCCTCATCAGTGTGGAGTAGGAAACTGGCTTGGACCTATCCGAAGAGTTCCCCTGTAGGCGGGGAGTAAGCCCCAACTGCCGACTGCAGCGGGGTGGCGTCCACTGCGGCCCACGATGAAGAGGCTGCAGCCGTGGACTGAGGCGGGGCGGCAGCGTGCAGGCCGCCGCGGGCTGGAGTGAAGTGGCAGCGGCTGCGAGGTGCGGCGGATCAGCCGCAACAGACCGGAGCACAGCGGTAACGGCTGCAGACGACCGTGGGCGGGGAGCGGCGCCAGATTGGAGTAAAGCACAAGTCTCTTGTCGGTAGGTTCGTCACTTACTCTCCACAGGCCGCTGAAGGTCTCCCCTCTGATCAACTTCTGTCACTCTGGCTCTCGACCTCCCACGGTTTCTTGCTCCGTGTCTTCCTCTCTGCCAACTGACTCCCCTGCGTGCTCCCTGTCCCTTTTATACTCGCCCCTCCCCTTGCTGTCCTTTCACTCTCAGCAGTCCACTCTCCTCCTTTGTTCCCCGGGTACTGTTTCCTTAGGAACCCAGATGGTGGTCCCCTTGGTTCCGGCCCGGACACTCTGCGGGGGCCCTCCTCCCTACACTGCGAGGACTGGCGGAAGCCGGGGCATGGTGCTCCATAGAATATATGGACAGACAGGACGGAGCACACGGTGGGATGTATATAGAGATTTAATATGTGTACGCTCATTTCAATTTAGACAAGTGAATTAATTACATTTTATAATATTTATCTGGGATGAGAAATTTTTACACTTAGCGGGAAACAATTTGAGGAGGCGAAGGCTCGTAAAGTGCGTGCCACACCTAGAGCACTACCTTGAGCACATGATGGGAAGTTATGTCAGATAGCGCTATCAACCTGCCAATATGGGGCTAAACCTGCAGGTCGCATTCACTATTACAGGTAAGCGTGCAATCTGTGAAAAACACTAGTGCTAATCATATGCAGCAAATATACGTGAATAAGCTCTTATTTGGAGCGCTGTCTGCCTTTTCTATATTTTATACAGTGGACCTCACTTCGGTGACCAGGGGTTCGCATCCAATATTCCACGGAGCGGCTGTTATTATTTTAAAAATATATTTTTCTATCTAATTGTACCCAATTACTATTTTCATCTTTATGTATCTCATTTTCTATGTTATCTATGTCAGATAAATACATTTATTTTACTATCTATCTCATTTTTATCAATCAATTTCATATCTACAACCCCGAATCAAAATAAGTTGTGACAGGTTTAATAGAAGCCTGGGAAAGTAAGTGGAAGTAATAAAAAACAAGGGTCAATTTCTAACTAAATCACATGACTTGTGTATAAAAATAGATTGTAAGAGAGGCAGAGTCTTCCAGAAGCAAAGATGGTCAGAGGTCACCAATCTGTGAAAAGCTGGGACTAATAATTTTGGAATAATTTCAAGAAAATGTTCCTCAATGTAAAATTGTAAAGATGTTGAATATACCGCCAACAACATAAAATCATCAAATAATTCTGGAAAAATCCAAGTGCACAAGGAACAAGGTCGATGAAAACATAATTCTCCCTCTGTACAAATCACTCGTCAGACCACACTTGGAGTATTGTGTGCAATTTTGGACGCCGGTGCTCAAGAAAGACATTACTGAACTTGAAAGGGTTCAAAGGCGGGCTACTAAAATGATAAATGGAGTTGGTTCACTACAATACCCAGAAAGGTTATCAAAATTAGGTCTATTTACTCTAGAAAAGAGAAGACTTAGGGGAGACTTAATATATATGTACAAGTATATCAGAGGGCAATACAGAGATCTCTCCAATGAACTGTTTGTACCAAGGACTGTGACAAGAACAAGGGGGCATTCTCTTCGTTTGGAGGAAAGACAATTTCTGCACCAGCATAGAAGAGGGTTCTTCACGGTAAGAGCAGTGAGGCTCTGGAATTCTCTTCCTGAGGAAGTGGTGATGGCCAGCTCACTGAATGAATTTAAGAAAGGAATGGATGCTTTTCTTGTGAGTAACAGTATAGAAGGTTACGAATAACAGAATATTATAGGTAGATGGTTGACCCAGCTTAGGGGAAGGAATTTTTTTCCCTATGGAGAAAATTGGCATCTACTCTGTGGGTTTTTTGCCTTCCCCAGGATCAACAGTGCAGAACAGCTGCACTAAAAATAGGCTGAACTAGATGGACATAAGGTCTTCCTTCAGCCTTCAAAACTATGTTACTATGTTACTATGATGATCAATGCTGGATGCTCATGATCTACGGACCCTCAGGCGGCACTGCATTATATAAAGATATCATTCAGTATTGCAGATCACTGCAGTGTTTCAGGAAAACTTCCTGAAACCAATGCCTGTGATCACAGTTCACTGTGCGATCAACAAATGTAAGTGACCGCTCCATCATGTAAAGGAAAAGCCATAAATCAACATAATCCAAAAATGCTGCCATCTTCTCTGCACTCATTTATAACGGATGGAAGCAAAATGGAAAACTATGCTGTGGTCAGAAAAATCAAAATGTGAGAAGAGGAACCATCTAGCTTCTTATCGAGAAGATGGACCATCCAGCTTGTTATCAAGAAGACGGACCATCCAGCTTGTTATTGAGGAGAGGGACCATCCAGCTTGTTATTGAGAAGAGGGACCATCCAGCTTGTTATCGAGGAGGGCCATAGTGTATAGGAAAACACTAACCAGACAGACAGCGATGAAAGAAAACAACAATCATACAAATACACTTACAAAGCAACAGAGTGGGAAATGGGAGGAATAGCAAACAGAAACAAAATGTGACAGGATAAGGATAGACACGCAATCTATATAAAAACTCTCCAGCCGCCAACTCCAAACACTGAATCTTCTCCTTCACCACCAAACCAGGAAGTAAGAACTATCACTGGCAATTCCCAAGTGACATAGGTGACTATAACAGAGGGGAGTGGCCAACACAGAAAAACTGAGACAATTCAGGATGGAGAGCTCCAGGAGATCAACTGAACTGATTAACCCTTGCAATGACAGAGCAAGGCAAAACCTTCACTGTTTACCTGACATCAGCATCAACATCCCACAAAAGATCTACAGTCATATGTTAAAGTTTGGGCACCCCTATTAATGTTAACCTTTTTTCTTTATAACAATTTTGGTTTTTGCAACAGCTATTTCAGTTTCATATATCTAATAACTGATGGACTCAGTTATATTTCTGGATTCAAATGAGGTTTATTGTACTAACAGAAAATGTGCAATCTGCATTTAAACAAAATTTGACCCGTGCAAAAGTATGGGCACCCTTATCATTTTCTTGATTTGAACACTCCTAACTACTTTTTACTGACTTCCTGAAGCACTAAATTGGTTTTGTAACCTCATTGAGCTTTGAACTTCATAACCAGGTGTATCAAATCATGAGAAAAGGTATTTAAGGTGGCCACTTGCAAGTAGTTCTCCTATTTGATTCTCCTATGAAGAGTGGCATCATGGGCTCCTCAAAACAACTCTCAAATGATCTGAAAACAAAGATTAATCAACATAGCTTTTCAGGGGAAGGATACAAAAAGTTGTCTCAGAGATTTAACCTGTCAGTTTCCACTGTGAGGAACATAGTAAGGAAATGGAAGAACACAGGTACAGTTCTTGTTAAGCCCAGAAGTGGCAGGCCAAGAAAAATATCAGAAAGGCAGAGAAGAAGAATGGTGAGAACAGTCAAGGACAATCCACAGACCACCTCCAAAGACCTGCAGCATCATCTTGCTGCAGATGGTGTCACTGTGCATCGGGCAACAATACAGGGAACTTTGCACAAGGAGAAGCTGTATGGGAGAGTGATGCGAAAGAAGCCGTTTCTGCAAGCACGCCACAAACAGAGTCGCCTGAGGTATTCAAAAGCACATGTGGACAAGCCAGTTACATTTTGGAAGAAGGTCCTGTGGACTGATGAAACTAAGATTGAGTTGTTTGGTCATACAAAAAGGCGTTATGCATGGAGGCTAAAAAACACAGCATTCCAAGAAAAACACTTGCTACCCACAGAAAAATTTGGTGTAGGTTCCATCATGCTTTGGGGCTATGTGGCCAATGCCGGCAGCGGGAATCTTGTTAAAGTTGAGGGTCACATGGATTCAACTCAGTATCAGCAGATTCTTGACAATAATGTGCAAGAATCAGTGACGAAGTTGAAGTTACGCAGGGGATGGATATTTCAGCAAGACAATGATCCAAAACACCGCTCCAAATCTACTCAGACATTCTTGCAGAGGAACAATTACAATGTTCTGGAATGGCCATCCCAGTCCCCAGACCTAAATATCATTGAACATCTGTGGGATGATTTGAAGCGGGCTGTCCATGCTCGGCGACCATCAAACTTAACTGAACTGGAATTGTTTTGTAAACAGGAATGGTCACAAATACCTTCATCCAGGATCCAGGAACTCATTAATAGCTACAGGAAGCGACTAGAGGATGTTATGTTTGCAAAAGGAGGATCTATGAAATATTAATGTCACTTTTATGTTGAGGTGCCCATATTTTTGCACAGGTCAAATTTTGTTTAAATGCAGATTGCACATTTTCTGTTAGTACAATAAACCTCATTTGAATCCAGAAATATAACTGAGTCCATCAGTTATTAGATATATGAAACTGAAATAGCTGTTGCAAAAGCCAAAATTGTTATAAAGAAAAAAGGTTAACATTAATAGGGGTGCCCAAACTTTAACATATGACTGTATCTTACTGCTCTGAATGTCCTCCTCTGGACCCCTCCTTATATCCAGGGGTAGGCAGACAGGTTGGAGGGTTTTCAGGTTCCCCAGACCTGGGAGTGGTTCTTCAGAGATCAGGGCACTACAAGGGGTGATTTGCGGAACTTGGAGAGCAGAGGGGTCATGAATGGACAGTCAGGAAAAGTCAGCAGGGGTTCATCAAGAGGCATGGAAACATTCAAGCTCCAGATGGTAATTGAGCTAATGAAATTATCGGACCTTTTGTAAGGTAAATAAGACTCTAGGCCATACGGGGAATACACAGAATGAGGCAGAGCAACCAGCTCCTAAAATCAGTAAAAATATGAACAAAGACAGAATGATGCCCCACACACCATATCACAGCATCACACTTATAATGAAATAGCCAAAACCCAAAGTTAGTGGACATCACGCTTTGTCACTTGGACATGAACAGGACACATTGCAATTCACATTTTACACAAATCTCACTTTATTGGACAGTTTGGGGAAGGCTATTTTCTGTTGCCCATGATTGTGACCCGGTGCACTAGGTCCATACAGACATGGAGGTGGAGTTAGAAGTGGAGGAACAGATATAACTACATAGCCCGGACCTTAAACCCATCTTTGGGATGATTCAGAAAGCCACCAACAGTCTTTTGGCTCAACGATCACTGATTCTCACAAATGACAGAAAAAACTGACGGCACATCTAGAACTAGTCTGAATAGGTGCATACCAAAAAACAACTTGCATATCAAATAAGGAAATGGTTGCACTTAATTGCATTAAGGCATGTCAAATATGAAATATATGAAATACGAATAGCATAATGGCTTTTGTAATCTAGAAAAACATATGAGATACTTAGCACAAAATTTGGCCAAAAGATGTGAGCCCATTCACCAACGTCAAGGTGATCTCATTGAACGGGTCCCTAGACTAACTGCCTAGTGTGAACCAACCTCTGGCTAATAACATGGTAAAGCCTGTATTTATAGGAAGATAGGAACCAAAATGTGATTGGATGTAATTAAAATCACAGCCTGATGAAGGGCGGAGTGCTCAGTCAGAAAGCTAACATACAAATGAGAGAAAACACTGACGGCACATCTAGAACTAGTCTGAATAGGTGCATACCAAAAAACAGCTTACATATCAAATAATATGTAAGCTGTTTTTTGGTATTTCTGCATTGATGCCAATTTATTTTCCTAACTGAAACCACATTTCGGAGGGTTTCAGCTTTCAAAAGAATAATTTATACAACCAATGGATGAATTTAACGTCAGGTTATAAGCTTTTATTTACATAACATGGATAAGCGACATAACTTCTGTCAGGGAGTGTACTTTCTAACAAGCCCCTTTTCGTGACTTATTGATTATTGAGTCACCATAAAATAAATTTTAAAACTGTGCTCGCAAGATGATAATTAGTGGGAGACTAGTCGTGGGGGCATTGATTTCCCCAGACCAATTCTCCTACTAATCATGTAATCACACCCCTGACAGTGCGTAGTGACGCCGGGTGTATGCTCCTCGGCATCATCAGCGCAGCAGTGACACTAGTCCAGAAATCTCGAGGACTTCTTAATTCACAGATTTTTGGTTTCCGTGGACCTGTGGTTGAAGTTTGTCAAACTTGATCTAAATGGATGTATGACTCGTTCTGTATCAAGGAAGGAGATGAATGGAAGAAGGCAAACACGAGGGTCACTACGAATATCTTCCGATGACTTTCGGACTGAGTAACCCACCTGCTGTTTTTCTGAATTTTTCAATGACGTATTCTGGAATATAAGTGGTCGATATGAGGTTGTCATCTTGGTTTATTCACCAGATTATGAGTCAAGCATCTGACATGTACGTAACTGTGGTCCAAAGACTCGGAAACAATTCATTACTTGCAAAATGAAAAAATATATTTTTCCTAGAGCTTATCTTGTCCTCCAAAAATATTCTGAATGGACGTTCAAAGGTTTATTAAGGATTTGATTAAATCAAATTACCATTTCTTAGCATTTGCAAATTACTATCGTAAATTACAATTTTTTCCAAGATTGACTTAACTAAAAAAGAAAAAAAGTGTCTGAGGTGGTCAAATGAAAATTTGAGGCCTTCACACAGTTAATGCATCTCATCTGGCCCGCTTTTGGTTCACCTTGACCTTCAATGTCCTATTGTAGTAGAGGTTGATGCCTCAGTGGCTGGAGTTGGAACGATGTTACCATAGGGTACATCGTGCGCTTATTTTTCAATTAAAGGAATTACAATAACGGTAATCAAGAATTGTTGGCAATGAGAAATTCTGTCATTTCCTAGAAGGAGCTAAACATAAAGTCACAGTCATCACCGACCAAAATCTGAACCAGCCTAGAGTCTAAACTTTACAGTACACAAGATAGATGGGCTTTGTTCTTTTCGAGATTGCATTTTATGGTGACATTAAGACCTGGTACTAAATAGTTAAAAGCAAAATTTTTTCTTGTCTTTGGCCTCATTCAAGTGCTAATTAAATGGTCTGAGTGTCATCAGTGTTTTGGATCTGTGTTTCATTAGTGTTTGGACAGTGTCCGTTTTTTATCATCAGTGTTTTGTTTCTACATTTGAATAGATAAATATATTACAAAGCTTCTCCTATCCTTTGTAATGTTCATTACATGCAGCACCGCGATCCATGATTTTCATACCTATAGACTTGTATTGGTACTTTTCATCTGTGACACTGAAAAAAAGACAGACATCTCCATGATCTTTACACAGACACTTGGTCCACAAAAAAAACACAGACATGTGAGCAGCCTCATAGAATATAATGGGTACTTGTTCTATTCATAAAAGTCATGGACAGAACATTGCGTGAAAATCGGATGTCTGAATCAGGCCTGTCCGATTTGTGCGTATCAGTGCTATCCATGTTTTTCACTCGTACCCATGATATTCTATGTGACCAATTACATGTCCACTTTATCCTCGGAGTGGCCAGCGGCAAATATCAGAGACATGTCAATGCATCCGTGAAAAAAAGGACCACGCCCTAATGACTCTGTCTTTGCAGATCACTCTTGGATAAATAATATATTTCAAATTGTAGCCAGAGATTTTCAGTGGGCGACCGTGGCTAGTGACTGTAAGGAATATGTGTTCCAGCCAAAATGCCCCAAACCCGTCCTGCTGGACTACTCCGGCCCTTGACCATTACTTAAAATCCCTGGACCTATTTCACCATTGAGTATCTTACTGATCTGCCAACTATCGTTTACTTGGGTAGTGGTGGACATATTTAGCAAATGGTGACACATCCGCATGGTATTATAGAAGACATTGTGTCCGATCAGTGTACTCAATTCATTTCCAATATCTGGAAGACATTCTGAAATAAATTCAGTTTTAAGTTGGCTTGTTCCTCTTCCTTCCATCCATAGACAAACGGTCAGACAGAATTGGCTGACCAGACGCTAATCTTCGAGGCTATGTCTCTGATCATGTCTGTAATCTTGGGTATCATCTTCATTTTGCTTCTTTTTCAACCTTCAAGTTGGATGCTGTGGAAACTGATAAATCTGTATAGATAACGTATATATGGTCTTAAGAGTTTTCAGTGTATGGTCCGACCGTCTTTATAATAAACTAGCTGAAGAGCGCGGCACTGCCCGGGCATAGCAACTAACTGTGGTTAGTTATAACAAATTATAATTATCCTCCATCCCATAGTCCCGTACCCATATACCCAACATACCTATCCTCCATCCCGTAGTCGAGTGCCCATATACCCATCACACATCCTCCATCCCATAGTCCCGTGCCCATATACCCAACATACATATCCTCCATCCCATAGTCCCGTGCCCATATACCCATCATACATCCTCTATTCCATAGTCCCGTGCCCATATACCCAACATACATATCCTCCATCCCATAGTCCCGTGCCCATATACCCATCACACATCCTCTATTCCATAGTCCCATGCCCATATACCCATCATACATCCTCTATTCCATAGTCCCGTGCCCATATACCCAACATACCTATCCTCCATCCCATAGTCCCATGCCCATATACCCATCATACATCCTCCATCCCATAGTCCCATGCCCATATACCCATCACACATCCTCCATCCCATAGTCCCGTGCCCATATACCCATCATACATCCTCCATCCCATAGTCCCATGCCCATATACCCATCACACATCCTCCATCCCATAGTCCCGTGCCCATATACCCATCATACATCCTCCATCCCATAGTCCCATGCCCATATACCCATCATACATCCTCCATCCCATAGTCCCGTGCCCATATACCCATCATACATCCTCCATCCCATAGTCCAGTGCCCATATACCCATTACACATCCTCCATCCCATAGTCAACCATTATGACATCATAATGAGCGTCGGGGCTTGCAACCTATGATGACATCAGCGTCGCCATGGCAACCATTGTGACATCCTAATGATTGGCGGGGCTTGATACGCACACACTGTTTCCCCATTATGTAGATAGGGGCAAAATTGTTTGGTGAATTGCAACGCGCGGGGTTAAAATTTCACCTCACAGCAAAGCTTAGGACGCTCTCGGGGTCCAGACGTGTGACTGTGCCAAATTTTGTGGCTGTAGCTGCGACGGTGCGGATGCCAATCCCGGACATACACACACATACATACATACACACTTTGAGCTTTATATATTAGATGAGTGATTGCGCCCCCTTCAGGCGTGCGCTTGGATTACAAACCACGCAATGGGGTGTAACCACGCACCAGACTGGCCTCGCAATGAGGTGTAACCACGCACCAGACCGGCCTCGCAATGAGGTGTAACCACGCACCAGACCGGCCTCGCAATGAGGTGTAACCACGCACCAGACCGGCCTCGCAATGAGGTGTAACCACGCACCAGACCGGCCTCGCAATGAGGTGTAACCACGCACCAGACCGGCCTCGCAATGAGGTGTAACCACGCACCAGACCGGCCTCGCAATGAGGTGTAACCACGCACCAGACCGGCCTCGCAATGAGGTGTAACCACGCACCAGACCGGCCTCGCAATGAGGTGTAACCACGCACCAGACTGGCCTCGCAATGAGGTGTAACCACGCACCAGACTGGCCTCGCAATGAGGTGTAACCACGCACCAGACCGGCTTCGCAATGAGGTGTAACCACGCACCAGACCGGCCTCGCAATGAGGTGTAACCACGCACCAGACCGGCCTCGCAATGAGGTGTAACCACGCACCAGACCGGCCTCGCAATGAGGTGTAACCATGCACCAGACTGGCCTCGCAATGAGGTGTAACCACGCACCAGACTGGCCTCGCAATGAGGTGTAACCACGCACCAGACCGGCCTCGCAATGAGGTGTAACCACGCACCAGACCGGCCTCGCAATGAGGTGTAACCACGCACCAGACCGGCCTCGCAATGAGGTGTAACCACGCACCAGACTGGCCTCGCAATGAGGTGTAACCATGCACCAGACTGGCCTCGCAATGAGGTGTAACCACGCACCAGACCGGCCTCGCAATGAGGTGTAACCACGCACCAGACCGGCCTCGCAATGAGGTGTAACCACGCACCAGACTGGCCTCGCAATGAGGTTTAAACACGCACCAGACCGGCCTCGCAATGAGGTGTAACCACGCACCAGACTGGCCTCGCAATGAGGTGTAACCACGCACCAGACCGGCCTCGCAATGAGGTGTAACCACGCACCAGACTGGCCTCGCAATGAGGTTTAAACACGCACCAGACTGGCCTCGCAATGAGGTGTAACCACGCACCAGACCGGCCTCGCAATGAGGTGTAACCACGCACCAGACTGGCCTCGCAATGAGGTTTAAACACGCACCAGACCGGCCTCGCAATGAGGTGTAACCACGCACCAGACCGGCCTCGCAATGAGGTGTAACCACGCACCAGACCGGCCTCGCAATGAGGTGTAACCACGCACCAGACCGGCCTCGCAATGAGGTTTAAACACGCACCAGACTGGCCTCGCAATGAGGTGTAACCACGCACCAGACCGGCCTCGCAATGAGGTTTAAACACGCACCAGACTGGCCTCGCAATGAGGTGTAACCACGCACCAGACTGGCCTCGCAATGAGGTTTAAACACGCACCAGACCGGCCTCGCAATGAGGTGTAACCACGCACCAGACTGGCCTCGCAATGAGGTGTAACCACGCACCAGACTGGCGTATGTGCAGACTAACAGCAGACATAAATACCTGGTGCACCTCTCCTGCTACTCCTACCTTGTATGAAAAAGCTCTGTCGTTAATACTGTTCGGGTAGAGCTATCCGATAGCGCCATCCCTCAATGTTCCTGAGTGTAAGCTATTTCACATGGTTGAGCGCACTTGGGATCTGCCCCCAAGGCCCTGCCCATGCCCAATGTTTGGTCCGTAGACCGCGGCTAGGAGTTAGTCCCGCTTTTGTGTACAAAATTTTTGGGCTTTTACAATTGTCAAAAATCTTAATTAAAGTCTTCTTTGTACACACAGTTGACAGTAAACCATTTGGCAACGTCAGGAATAGGTCAGAAGGCCGCAGGTAGATGGTGACGGTCCTTCTATACAGCTCCAGCAGTGATGGTGGATCTGTTGGACTTCAGGGCGCTGGATGCTGAGGTTTCCCTGTCTTTTAGATGTCTGTAGGGGAGCGGCAACAACATGTAAACACGCGGGCAGCCCTGGATAATCCGCGCCGGCAGGATGATAAGATCCGGCGGAAGATGGAACCTATGAGAAGAGAAGTAAATGTAATGTTAGTGATGGGACGCCATAGGACATGATACTACTGTGCGGTCACTGTGGCCGGACGGCAGAGGAATTTAATCACACAGAGGTCAGGGATCATCGTCAGCCTTCATACATGTCATAATCCCATCACCGACAGATGACATCTGCTCCACGTGAATTATCCTCCTTGACCGACATCACACAACATGGAGCCGATTCTCACACTTACCTCGTCTCTTTTTCCTCTTTTCCACATTTTCTGATTTTTCTTGTTCTAGAAACAAAAGCAATAACTCAGTAAGGACATATTGTTATGGGATGTGCTGTGTATCTGTGCTGTGTATAGTGGGATTGCTCTAGTCCTGACCCCTATAGTTCTGATAATCTGGTATTATATAATGGGGCAGAATCAGTCCTATACCCCGGACATGTCCTCATCTGAGAGGCATTAGATGTGTCACTAATATGGGGCGCTGAACGCCCTTTGTGCCGCCATGTGGTGCACCCCTAATGAGCGATATTCTACTATAGGAGACGATGTCTTGTTATGATGACGGAGGTTACTGGATGCTACAACGTATCACAGGATCCATGATAATAAAGTACAAAGTTACGGAAATAGAGACTGGGCCCATGGGCAACATAATTGGGATCCATGAAACATGGGTAACCTAGAAGACCTATTACAAAAAAACCATGTGGAGATATTGGACTCTTGGTGGCAACAGTCACATTTTTGGTGCTATAGACATGTACATACCTGACAATGGGGACGAGGATGGCAAGCTGGTTATAGCATCATCTCTATCAGGTTCAGGAAAAGACTTTTTCTGCCTGTTTGGAAGAAGAAAAATATGTAAATCAGTATAAAAAGGATTGTCTGACCAGAAGAACACCGACTATAGGGCCTAATAGGACATATGAAAGTCTTGGGGGGGAAGGTCTCCTGCTCAAAACTACCTTCTATGGAGCAGAGCGGAATACAACTACCAAGAATGGCCGGCATGTATTACTACATATCTCCTACAGTGTGGGCAGCACTAACAATACATGACCGGCTGCAATTATGGGCTGTTATCACCAGCGGGTTCTGAAGCCATAATCACAATCACAATGACCAGTAATCATGGGGCACCTGATATTATGGTATTTATGTCCTATATTTGGTGTTGTGCACATAGATCATCCTGGAGGCCCCAGTAATGACCCCATAATCTACTCACATTCCTGGGATGTTTATGTCTGATGCTGGGGTACACACTAGAGGGGACTTGGGATCCTCGTTGTTTGTTATCCTGGTAGCAATGGTACAGAGCTAAATATGGATAAAAATAAGACATTAATTTATTTTTTACTTTTAGATGTCATTTTTAAATATTCTGAATCTATTGATCACAAACTTACTTTAGAAAGCCTTTCAGAGGATGATGTGAAATTTTGGAAGTAAAGGCTCTCATTGTCCACACTTGTGTCCTCTTCCTCTGAGACCATTTGATTGTCTGGATCAGCGTGATCTACAAGACATATATAATGACATATTGTTAGAGGTTGTCACTATGGCACAGTCACCATTTATAACAAATATTAATAGGAACCGATTGTCCCATATTAAGGAAGATGAGACAAACAGCCGCTTAGCCTAGATGACGTGTTATCTACTTACTGATAAATAAGCTGGTGTCCACGTCCGACACAAGCTGAGGAATGTACTCTGGCTTCTGACTTAGAAGGTTGTCAAAATCTATGTCACTCAGAAATGGATGACTCTTGATCTCAAACGCTCCTCCTAGAAATGGAAAAACAAAAGTGATGCGGACGTTGTCAGAGACTACTTCATATCTGAACAGTTTACCTTAATCTGAATTACTGATATGACCGAAGGAAATAGACTGAAAGTCATAGTATGAGAACTAGAAATAGGCAAGCAGATAGAGAAATGCTGATCCTCGAGGACATGAGCCTTGAGACCTTGTAAGAAGTGAATATTAATACTATTACATCTGTTACCTGTCCCAATTCTTTGTGCAGGGTTTGTTCTCAGCAGGTCATTGATGAGGTCCTGAGCATCGGGGGGAGGAGCGCAATCCCAGTCCCAATTTATGTCTCCTGTTATATAGAAAATTACAGAAAATAAAACCTCTGTATTGGACTGCAAGGTAAAGCAAAGGAAATAACTAAACCCATGTAACCAGGCAAAGCAATGATGGGATTATTCTACTTACCACCGACAATATTGTCATGCAGCTCAGTTAGGGTATCTCCGTGAAATGGTACATATCCCAGAAGAAGTCTATGCAGGATTATCCCCATTGACCACCAGTCGGCAGGTCTTCCATAGCCTTTCTTCAGGATGATTTCTGGGGCCATGTAAGATGGGGTGCCACATTCCTGGAAACCGACAGAAGATAGTGATCAGAATCGATGAAATGATTATCATGACAAGTACTTGCCATAAAAACACAATAACAGAAGATAAAATATCAGTGAAAAAATTGTCTAGAAATGAAGAACGTAGAGAAGAGACAATAGTGTGATGAGATGTGTAAAGAACAAGCTAAGTTCCTGTAAGTGATGCCGACCTCACGGTCCTGGAACTCTCTGGTGATGTCCTCCACTGATTCTTTGTGGGTGTTGGTTTTTGGTGTCATGACACCAACTGTTGAAAGCCCAAAATCTGCGACTTTAATGTGTCCGGTAGGTGTAATCAGGAGGCTGTGGAAGAGAAGATGGATTTAGTCTCACAGGCAATAAATGATAACTTCCCACCATTATTATACTACAGGGTGCACTTACTTCTCTGGCTTCAGGTCTCTATGCACCACACCATAGCTGTGCAGGTATTCCACAGCAACAACCGCTTCTGCAAAGTACAGGCGGGCCAAGGGGACAGATAAAGGACCCCTGGTGGTTAGAAGGGTCTCACAGTCTCCACCTATAGAAGAAAGGAAATATGAGCGGTGAGCGGTTTGTACAGCAGATCACCACGATGTATCCTGAAAAGTGAGCGGAGACATCGGGGCAGGAGAGATTATATACACATGTCATGTATAGTATTCGGAATATTAGTCTGAGGTCGTGGTGAAATGTCGTCCATGTCACTAATAACGTGATCTGACATCTGGTCTACAGCTGGAGATACTGACGTGCTCAGTGCGGACATACAGGGACATCACACACATCAATGACTTTCCGTAATACCTATAGTGAATGCTCAGTGGGGATGTGACCGTCCACGGGGACAAGTCCTAATGATAGGAGCGGTGATAAGATGTCAGCAGACATGGGCTGAACACAATACATGGACATGTCCTACCTCCTACATACTCCATGACCATACACAGGTGAGATCTGGTAGAGAAGGAGCAGAGCATGGAGGTCACAAAGGGACAATCAGCGAATGTCAGGATGTCCCTCTCCAGAAAGGCCCCTTCCACGTCTTTTGGAGTCTTCATGTTCTTCTTGGCCATTTTCTTCATGGCAAAGATCTTCTGTGAGTCTTTATGGCGAACTAAGCAGACGGCCCTGGAGAGAAGGAGAAGCCATGGTTTATAATGAATCCTTATTAACAGTCCGGTGATTTGTGACAGATCAGTTTGCTCCACTGCTTATAACGGAGCTGAATAGTGACAATTAGATGTGGACAGTGGTGTGGACTCAGATCATGTCCCTATGATAACACTGAATGGCCGAGCACAGAGGCTGAAGCCTTGTCATAGGGAACCCTGAGAAATGTGGACTAGGCCAATCTCACCCAAAAGATCCGCTGCTGATCAGCTTGGATGTTTCGTAGTCGCTCATCTGCGGCTTTCTCGCCGGGATCGATGATTCCATCAAGTTCTATAAAAGAAGAAGAAGAAATGATATTAAGATCTAGAAGCTGCAGGAAAACATCTCCAGATGCTGAAACGTCTCCTCCTATATTGTGTCCCCGCTGATGTGCACTGATCCGATGTAGGGAGGATACGAGCCGGACGCTCCGCAGACACAGATGTCATATAAGGGGGGTCCTCCATACACCGGAATCATTGTACAGTGATAGATAATGTGGGAGATCCCACAGATGAGAACTTACAGGGAATGTGTCAGCAGGTTTCTGCTATGTATTCTGAGAGCAGCATGATGTAGGGGCTGAGACCCTGATACCAGGGATGTGTCATTTATCAGGCTGTGTAGTGTTGTGTCAATAAAATCAGTGTTTAATCAGCAGGAAATTATCACTAGAGGACCATCTGTCTTGTGCCATGAAGTCCAATTGCTCTATGTAACCCACCCCCACCACTGATTGGCAGATTTCTTCTTATGCGCAATGTACACAGAAAGCATCCAATCACTGGTGTGGGTGGGGTTATACACAAACAGCATCCAATCACTGGTGTGGACGGGGTTATAGACAAAAAGCAGCCAATCACTCGTGTGGGTGGGGTTATATATGAAGTAATGGATACATCTCTGGAATCAGGGTCTCTGCCTCTATATCAGGCTGCTCTCAGATGGGAGCAAAAACCTTCTGACAGATTCTCTATATTATAAATGATATTATCTAATGCAATAGTGTCATCTCCTCTTAGAATAGAGACGTCCCCTGGTTATATGGGGATAATACTGGACGGGTCTCACACCCCATGATCAGTGACACACAGACATCTCCCTCTATAATACTTACATCGTCAGGTTCTTGGATCTCCGGGATCTCTAAGATTACACTGTCAGGATCCACCAGCTCAGTTGTTTCTAAAATAGTTAGTGATAAAACGATGAAGAAATACAGTAGATTAGAGGATATTAATCCTACAGACATAACTCAGCGATATAACGGAGAAATGACAAGACGCCTGTAAATGGGATTAACCCTCGCTATAGGGGGATTCTGAGTATGGGAACGTCCGGCGCATCCATAGATAAGTGTCATGTAATGATGGAGGACCCCAATCTCCACATGAATGAGGATCCCATCGCCCTCACTGCACATGTGAGTGATGGGAAGAAAACCGAAGCATAGGAGCCATATGCAAATTAGCCTGGAGGTGCACTGGGGCGTGTCACTGCACTCAGACTTCTTCCACGCCCCCAGGGCGCATCCATCCTGATTTCTTTATGACTTCTACATTAGATTTCTCCTGACTGGCACATTGGACATCTGGAAGAAATGTGAGAAAATGTCCTGTACAGTCCTCCCGCTCCTCCCATATGTAACATGTGCTGCCAGGTTCCCATTACACAGAGTGGAAAGAGTAAATGTTCTCTATAATATCCGGATATTTCTTGTAGAAGGTTGTGTGATCGGCTCACCTGTGGTCAGATCGCTGCTCGGCCCCGGCTGACTCGTATTAGGGTCAGGGGTTTCGGTGGTCACATTTTGCCCATCTTTGGTGTCGCCTTCTGGTGTCTCCTGATAGATAGAATATATAGAATTAACATGTGGAACCTTCCACTAAATCACCAAACACATAAATCAGGAAGGACTAAACCTGCATTTACAGACGCACCGCCTGTAACTACAGATCAGGCGCCATCATGAGGGCTTTTCTCAGAACGTTCTCTCAGATCTGACACCAGATCTTCTGATATCTGACTGGTGATCTGGAGAAGATCAGAAAACAAGGACGTGTGATAGAGAAGATGATGGCTCCTTACCAGGCGATCTGATGAGCGGGCCGGACCTTCCAGGACACACAGGACTTCTTCAGCCAGTTCTTTAATAAGAGATAAATCTCCATGTTGAGATCTATTTTCAGCCTATAAAGAAGAAAAGAAACAAAAATGAAATTCTGAGATGAGAAAGGTGACAATGGAGGCGGCCATTGTATGTGAGGTCTGCTCCTCTCTCTGCAGATACCACGACTGCACATCTGGGGACTCGTCCTGTGTTATATTGGAGGAATGAAGAAGCTTCTATCCCACCATTATTATCCAGTATTGTGGAGATGTGTGCGGAGCGTCCGCCATTTACCTGCTGTAGTAATGTCCTGATGTTCTGGGGTAAATCCGTCAGATACTCTGAGGTGAGATGACCTCGGTGGTATTTGGTCAGGCAGTCCCTTACTAGCCCCACCACCAGCCGGTGAGTGAAGCTGAGGACGCCATCGGGTGGTAGAAGCACAATCTCAGGGCGATTGGTGGTAAGAATCTCCCATAGTGCTTCTACCTGAAGATTGTCCAAAAGGAAATCAGTCATAGTGAAAAACTGCAAGTGCTCAGTCACTAAGGAGCCAACAATGGCAGCCGTGATAGCGAGAAACTGCAAGTGCTCAGTCACTAAGGAACCAACAATGGCAGCCGTGACCCTGTGTACATTGTATAAGTAGACTGCGGGCGGTGATGTCATAATGCATAGTGATGTCATAATAGCTCATCTTCTCCAGTGATGTCATAATGGCAGACCATCTCATAATGGCTGGTGATGTCACCATGGAATCTTGTGATGGAATGTTCTAGGGTGGCTTTGAACAAATACATGCTGCCCAGCAATATTTAAAATGTGTGAGGGCTCATACTGTATATAGGGGCTATGTGATGGCTCAGCTGTTTATAGGTGGCAGTTTGTGGGCTCATACTGTATATAGGGGGCTGTGTGTGGGCTCATAGTGTATATTGGGGCTATGGGATGGCTCTTACTATATGTAGGGGGCTATGTATGGGCTTATACTGTATATAGGGGGATGTTAGGGTACTTTACTTCTGCTTAATATTAAGTGATAAAATTAATAAGCCTAGAAGCCTGAGAATGAATGGAGCTGCGGTCAGATATCCCTCCTGCTCCATTTTATAATGTGGATAAGTTTCCTATCAATTATTAAACTTTCTCATTCTTCCGATCGATGCAGTTTCTAATGGTCGGACCTAAGTGATCACCTATCCTGTGGAGCCCATGGATCAGTGATAACTTGTTTTAACCAAAGAACCCCATTAATGTAAACTACTGTAATTATACTTCGCAGTTATGGGGGCGCACAGCAGATGTGCAGGAGCCGCCTGTGCTTTACAGTCGATGGTCCACTATAATGGGGATAATGACTGACAGATATTTGCATATAGCTGTAGGGTGGGCCCCATAGAGTCCATTCCCCTGGTGGGCCCCAGACACCCCAGTCCGACCCTGGACAGAAGTGATTACAGACTGCAGGGAGAAAATCAGACAGACATTAGATTGTATACTCACATTTTGATAATTCAGAGTCTTCAAAGAAGATGCAATGGCTTCTAATCACTTCCAGAGTCTGGAGAGTTCTGGACTTCCAGTGCCCACGCCCGCTTTTTATACAGCTTTGTTTGGGGGGTGGCTTAAACCAGTTCCTGAACATGTTTACTCAGAAAAACGCATGCGTACGCAAATGCAAGCATACGCATGTCCTTGCGTACTTATGCCTTCCCATAGACGGTAATGTGTTGTTTTGACGCACTCCATCTGCAAGTGTCCGCATGCGTTTGGCTGCGGATATTTGACGTCTCCAAAACTGCAACATGTTGCGTTAGCCGCGCCCCGCTGCACACCGCAAAACGACGCATGCGTATGCATCCGCAGGTGAACGCATGCAAACGCATGTCTCTGCGTACACCATGTTAAAGATATGCACGCAGGGCACATGCGAATGTATGCGGTTGAAACGCTGCGTACACAGACGCAAATGTGAAAGCAGCCTAATCCGATGCCTCCATATAATTGTAATTCCCCTTTACGTCCTCCCATCCAGTGACCTGGTAATAAAAATGAACTAAGTCTCCCCTCTCCCACAACAAGTGGTGCTGTCTTTGTGCCTGCGGCCTGTAGCTCCGACTCCGGCGGTGCGATGAAGTGATGTCATTGCACTGGAGAAGTAATTCAGGCATGTGCTCATGTAAGATAACAGCAGGTACGCAGGATGCAGTGACGAGACGCGAGACTGGGTGAACTTTGGCTAAGGAAACTTTTATAAATTTGAGCCACTAGGGCTATGCTTAGCAACCAAAAGCAACAATAAAAGATTTTGTCCTCACAGGGACTATGCACGAACAAGCACTTTACTGAGAACACGACTAGTCCGGCAACAGCCGGTTGCTATAGGGCTGCGATATGGCCGACTACGGGTCCTTATTTACTAAAGTGTCACTTATCCGTCCTGACGTCCCTCAGCGTTGCTGATGGGGCTGCGTTGGCGTCACAGCCGCGGGGCCCAGCTGCTGAAGATCTGTCGTAATCTTCGGGCGCCCCAGCACCCAGGAGGAGTTGGGGCACAGCAGGCCCTGAAGGAGGCCTGGAGTTGGGGCACAACAGGCCCTGAAGGAGGCCTGGAGTTGGGGCACAACAGGCCCTGAAGGAGGCCTGGAGTTGGGGCACAACAGGCCCTGAAGGAGGCCTGGAGTTGGGGCACAACAGGCCCTGAAGGAGGCCTGGAGTTGGGGCACAACAGGCCCTGAAGGAGGCCTGGAGTTGGGGCACAACAGGCCCTGAAGGAGGCCTGGAGTTGGGGCACAACAGGCCCTGAAGGAGGCCTGGAGTTGGGGCACAACAGACCCTGAAGGAGGCCTTTGTTGAGGTAACCCCTGTTAAAAAAGCGGGGTTCGGCTTATCAGCAAGTTTTATGAGACTCTCGTCTCCAAACTGGGTTGAGTCGCAGTTCCCAGGAGTGGCGGTTGGCAGGCCACGCGCACGGCTTGTGAAAAATGAGGATGAATGAACTCATGGAGATCAACATCCAGCACTGCGGAGACACCATCACATGTTTCTCAACGCAGTGATTCTAGAGCAATGCCCCCATCCCTTATGGGAAATATGCAAAAACATGCAAAACACAAGCCGCGGAGACACCATCGCATGTTTCTCAATGCAAGCAATGACTAGCCAGGTCTTTCCCCGGGAAGAAACAACCACGGGAAGGGCAGTCTCCAATGAAGGAAACCACCTATGCCAAAACATGGTATCCATCCACAGACAGCTGTTTCGGGGTATTGCCCCTCATCAGTGTGGAGTAGGAAACTGGCTTGGACCTATCCGAAGAGTTCCCCTGTAGGCGGGGAGTAAGCCCCAACTGCCGACTGCAGCGGGGTGGCGTCCACTGCGGCCCACGATGAAGAGGCTGCAGCCGTGGACTGAGGCGGGGCGGCAGCGTGCAGGCCGCCGCGGGCTGGAGTGAAGTGGCAGCGGCTGCGAGGTGCGGCGGATCAGCCGCAACAGACCGGAGCACAGCGGTAACGGCTGCGGACGACCGTGGGCGGGGAGCGGCGCCAGATTGGAGTAAAGCACAAGTCTCTTGTCGGTAGGTTCGTCACTTACTCTCCACAGGCCGCTGAAGGTCTCCCCTCTGATCAACTTCTGTCACTCTGGCTCTCGACCTCCCACGGTTTCTTGCTCCGTGTCTTCCTCTCTGCCAACTGACTCCCCTGCGTGCTCCCTGTCCCTTTTATACTCGCCCCTCCCCTTGCTGTCCTTTCACTCTCAGCAGTCCACTCTCCTCCTCTGTTCCCCGGGTACTGTTTCCTTAGGAACCCAGATGGTGGTCCCCTTGGTTCCGGCCCGGACACTCTGCGGGGGCCCTCCTCCCTACACTGCGAGGACTGGCGGAAGCCGGGGCATGGTGCTCCATAGAATATATGGACAGACAGGACGGAGCACACGGTGGGATGTATATAGAGATTTAATATGTGTACGCTCATTTCAATTTAGACAAGTGAATTAATTACATTTTATAATATTTATCTGGGATGAGAAATTTTTACACTTAGCGGGAAACAATTTGAGGAGGCGAAGGCTCGTAAAGTGCGTGCCACACCTAGAGCACTACCTTGAGCACATGATGGGAAGTTATGTCAGATAGCGCTATCAACCTGCCAATATGGGGCTAAACCTGCAGGTCGCATTCACTATTACAGGTAAGCGTGCAATCTGTGAAAAACACTAGTGCTAATCATATGCAGCAAATATACGTGAATAAGCTCTTATTTGGAGCGCTGTCTGCCTTTTCTATATTTTATACAGTGGACCTCACTTCGGTGACCAGGGGTTCGCATCCAATATTCCACGGAGCGGCTGTTATTATTTTAAAAATATATTTTTCTATCTAATTGTACCCAATTACTATTTTCATCTTTATGTATCTCATTTTCTATGTTATCTATGTCAGATAAATACATTTATTTTACTATCTATCTCATTTTTATCAATCAATTTCATATCTACAACCCCGAATCAAAATAAGTTGTGACAGGTTTAATAGAAGCCTGGGAAAGTAAGTGGAAGTAATAAAAAACAAGGGTCAATTTCTAACTAAATCACATGACTTGTGTATAAAAATAGATTGTAAGAGAGGCAGAGTCTTCCAGAAGCAAAGATGGTCAGAGGTCACCAATCTGTGAAAAGCTGGGACTAATAATTTTGGAATAATTTCAAGAAAATGTTCCTCAATGTAAAATTGTAAAGATGTTGAATATACCGCCAACAACATAAAATCATCAAATAATTCTGGAAAAATCCAAGTGCACAAGGAACAAGGTCGATGAAAACATAATTCTCCCTCTGTACAAATCACTCGTCAGACCACACTTGGAGGATTGTGTGCAATTTTGGACGCCGGTGCTCAAGAAAGACATTACTGAACTTGAAAGGGTTCAAAGGCGGGCTACTAAAATGATAAATGGAGTTGGTTCACTACAATACCCAGAAAGGTTATCAAAATTAGGTCTATTTACTCTAGAAAAGAGAAGACTTAGGGGAGACTTAATATATATGTACAAGTATATCAGAGGGCAATACAGAGATCTCTCCAATGAACTGTTTGTACCAAGGACTGTGACAAGAACAAGGGGGCATTCTCTTCGTTTGGAGGAAAGACAATTTCTGCACCAGCATAGAAGAGGGTTCTTCACGGTAAGAGCAGTGAGGCTCTGGAATTCTCTTCCTGAGGAAGTGGTGATGGCCAACTCACTGAATGAATGTAAGAAAGGAATGGATGCTTTTCTCGTGAGTAACAGTATAGAAGGTTACAAGTAACAGAATATTATAGGTAGATGGTTGACCCAGCTTAGGGGAAGGAATTTTTTTCCCTATGGAGAAAATTGGCATCTACTCTGTGGGTTTTTTGCCTTCCCCAGGATCAACAGTGCAGAACAGCTGCACTAAAAATAGGCTGAACTAGATGGACATAAGGTCTTCCTTCAGCCTTCAAAACTATGTTACTATGTTACTATGATGATCAATGCTGGATGCTCATGATCTACGGACCCTCAGGCGGCACTGCATTATATAAAGATATCATTCAGTATTGCAGATCACTGCAGTGTTTCAGGAAAACTTCCTGAAACCAATGCCTGTGATCACAGTTCACTGTGCGATCAACAAATGTAAGTGACCGCTCCATCATGTAAAGGAAAAGCCATAAATCAACATAATCCAAAAATGCTGCCATCTTCTCTGCACTCATTTATAACGGATGGAAGCAAAATGGAAAACTATGCTGTGGTCAGAAAAATCAAAATGTGAGAAGAGGAACCATCTAGCTTCTTATCGAGAAGATGGACCATCCAGCTTGTTATCAAGAAGACGGACCATCCAGCTTGTTATTGAGGAGAGGGACCATCCAGCTTGTTATTGAGAAGAGGGACCATCCAGCTTGTTATCGAGGAGATGGACCATCCAGCTTGTTATCAAGGAGAGGAACCATCCAAATTGTTATCGAGGAGAGGGACCATCCAGCTTGTTATCAAGGAGACGGACCATCCAGCTTGTTATTGAGGAGAGGGACCATCCAGCTTGTTATTGAGGAGAGGGACCATCCAGCTTGTTATCGAGGAGACGGACCATCCAGCTTGTTATCAAGGAGAGGAACCATCCAAATTGTTATCGAGGAGAGGGACCATCCAGCTTGTTATCAAGGAGACGGACCATCCAGCTTGTTATTGAGGAGAGGGACCATCCAGCTTGTTATCGAGGAGATGGACCATCCAGCTTGTTACTGAGGAAAGGAACCATCCAGTTTGTTATTGAGGAAAGGAATCATCCAGCTTGTTATTGAGGAGAGAGACCGTCCAGTGTGACAGATGTGTCAAGTGTGACAGACAGTCATTCTGGATCCTGCTGTAGAAGATCATTACGATTAGCTCTACAAGCATCTTCTTGATTTTTGCATCTCTGTTATGGAGTGATATCCTTCTCCCTCTTGGACCCAACAGTTACCTCCACCTGCGGCTGCTAATTAACACACCCTTGCTGATGGTTTAAATACCTGCAGTATCTTCAGCAATATGCTGGTGTTAGCTCAGTTTTCCTCTGTGTGGTTGGAAGTACTAGCAGTTGGCTAATGTCTTCTTGGAGGACTCTTGGAGGTTTGCTGGCGAGGAGTCAGGCGAGACAGGGTGTTGTTAGATCTGCTTAGGGGTCTCCACTCCCCCCTTCCCTAGTGTTTGGGCTTTCCCTCCCTCTCCCCATTGTTATGCACTTTGCTTCTCACACACCCAGCGTGACATCCAGCTTGTTATCATGGAGGGGAACCATCCAGCTTATTATCGAGAAAAGGGACCATCTGGCTTGTTATCGTGGAGAGGAACCATCCAGATTGTTATCGAGGAGAGGGACTATCCATTTAGTTATCGGTGCACAATTCTGCATCTCTGACAGTATTGGGCTGCATTAGTGCCTATTGCAGGGGCAGCGCACACAAGAAAGGCTCCATCTATGCTGAGCATTATTTAGAGGTGTTAAAACAACATCTGCTTTATCCAGACAATATCTATTTCAGTGTTGACTTTACATATGTCAGCAGGGCAATGGTAAACAACATACTGCATCCATCACACAGCACGGCTCTGCGGAAGAAGAGTTCTGGTGATGAACCTGCCACCTGCAGTCCAGTCCTTTCACCAATAGAAAACATGGGGCACATTATGAATTGAAAAATCCGAAAAACACCCAAAACTGAGGAGCAGCAAGATTCTGACATCAGACAAGAATAGGACAGCGTTCCTCTCCCAAAACCCCAGAGAAGATCTCACTTCCCAAATGCTAACGGACAGTTGTAAGAAGAGGGGATGCTACACAATCGTAGACAGGGCCCAGGCATAACTTTTTTGAGATGTGTCACTGCCAATTTATAAATGTGATAATTTTTTCTAATGAAATTATAAAAAGTCAAACGTTCGACTTCTCATCTGTTCTATGTTCTGCTGTGAATAAAATATATCGATAAGAGATTTCCAAATCATTAAGTTCTTGCTGTCTTTACATTTTAAACAGTGGACCAACTTTTTTATGGACTTAGCTTTATATACAGGGGCATAACTGCTGTGCCGCGGTCGAGCAGTGAGGGGGTCCGCCAATGCTAGCAAACACTTGAACTGGACGTGCGTCCTTCGATGCACATTCAGCTGAAGTGTATTGCAGTGCACAGACTCGTTGGCTCCATGCACGGCAATACATGCTGTCGGCCAATCGGAGGCGAGCAGCTGATGTCGGCGTGCAGGTGACAGGGGGCACATAGCAGTGACATCATGTGCTCCCGTCACTTGTACGCTGCAGTTAGCTGCCGACTTCAGAAGAGGACGCCACGCAGCAGGGCAGCGCAGGGAAGGTATGTTTTTTTGTTTTTCTTTAAATCAGTGAGTACACGGATGTCATACTACTACATGGAGGACTATGGGCTGTGCATTATACTCTATGAAATATGAGCTGTGCAATATAGTAATATGTAGGAGTATGGAAAGTACAATACATTATATGGAGGACGATAGGGTGCCTTGTACTATATGGAGGACTATGGGCTGTGCATTATATGAAGGATATATGCTTTATATTATGCTAAAATAGAGGACTGTGAGCTGTGCATTATATATGGAGGTGCATTATAATATATGGAGGAATATTCGTGGTACATTATATATGGAGGATTATGTAGGGTGCATTATATGGGATGTATTATACTATATGGAGGACTATGTGGAGTGTACTATATTATATTGAGGACTATGATGCACATTATACTATATGGAAGGCTATGGGAAGTGCAATATACTATATGGAGGACTATGGGGAGTGCATTTTAATATATGGAGAACTATGGGTTGTATCAATATACGGAGGACTATGGGGTTCATTTTACTGTATGAAGGACTATGGGAGTGTATTATACTACAGGGAGGACTATGGGATGCTTTATATTATATGGAGGACTATTGAGGGTGAGTTATACTATATGGAGAACTATGGGATGCATTATACTATAAGGAGGACTATGTGATGCATTATACTATATGGAGGACTATGAGGAGTGCATTATACTATATGGAGGACTATGGGGAATGCATTATGCTGCATGGAGGATTATGGGGAGTGCATTATACTATATGGAGGACTCTGGGAGTGCATTATACTTCTGCAATGGGAACCATTACTTCCATGTATTTCTCTGTCAAGTATAATGGTTTATTTTTTTTTAATACATTAACCCCTTCCCGACATGTGCCGTACATGTACTTCTCTGCGGGAGCTGCATTCCCACAAATAGCGGTACAGGTATGGCACACTAATCGCGTGGCCTCATGCTGACAGCTGCGGCGATTGGCTGCGGGTGTCAGCTCTGTGTGAGAGCTGACACCCTGCAGCCATGCCCACAATCGGTGCTGGCACCAATAATGGGCATTTAACCCATCTGATGCTGCTGTCAATAGTGACAGCGGCATAGATGAGCATTGCTCAGGAAATGAGTTCCCTGCGCGCTTCCTTCAGGACAGGATTGTCTTGCAACGGAAGGTGGCTGACTTGTCTCCTTCATTGCCTGCATATGCCGATGTGATACTCTGCAGTGCAGAGTATCAGACCAGCGATCTGACACCATAGACTGGGGTCACACTTGCAACTGCAATGCGAGAACACGGAACGGTATAAAAAAACGAAAAAAAATTCTTGAATTGATGGTTTTTGTTCATTCTGTCTTTTAAAAGCAGAATAGAAGGCGATCAAAAAATGTCATGTGCTTGAAAATGGTACGAATAGAAACGTCAGCTCGTCCCGCAAAAAACAAGACCTCACATGACTCTGTCGGCCAAAATATTACAAAATTATAGCTCTCAAAATGTGGTGATGCATAAACTAGTTTATTGCAATAAAAAGTGTCTATTAGTGTGTGACAGCAGCCAAACATAAAAACCAGCCATAAATTTGGTATCGCTGTAATCGCACCGACCCGAAGAATAAAGGCGCCTAATCACTTATACCACACAAGGAACAGCGTAATAAATAAATAAAACCAATTCTTCACGTTGTTGATATTTTCATTCTGCCTCCTAAAGATTGCAGTAAGGCTCGGCGCACATTTATCCTGCGCTCTGTGCTGAGCGCTTACATCGGGGTTTCCATGTAAATCTCTGAAATACATGATTCAGACAGAGCCCCTGGCATAAGATTCCCTATAATGAGGCAGATGGAGACACTGTGGATGCCATATAACCCATGATCTGGTGGTGTCCGTCTATCTAGAATTACATAAAGGTGCTCTCGACCACAGTTTTGTGCACTTCTGAAAAGGAAACTGCGGAACAAAGGTCAGACGATGTCCAGAGTAACTCTGCTGCAGTGGGATCCCTTGAAGCGTTCCAGAGTTATAACCTCAGAAGGTGACAGTGGTCAGAATTGTAAAACTTTCCTGGTCAGGAAGGTGAAAACGGGCGTCGGGGGGGAAAGAACAGCGGCAGAACAGGAGACATTTACCAAAATGAAGGAAATATATATATAGCGTTTCTCATCTATCCCAATCAGATATGGCTTCCATCAGGATCCTGAATCTGTTACGTGTCACCATCTGCACAGATCCGATGTCATACCAAGAAAACTGGTGACATTTTTACGAGGCTGAAGTTGGTTTCTTATTCGACAGTTTTTTTCTTTTCTATTTTTTATAGGTTTATCAACAAAAAAATAATCATCACAACAAAAACATACAATGCAGCGAGGAGCCCTGATGTGAATACACTTAAAAACAGCTACAAAATGATAAAACTTGCACAAAAATGGGCATCAAAGTGGGCACCGAAGGGGGTTAATGAAAGGTTTAAGTGACTTTGAGCCACTGATAACACAGTGCAGACATATAGAACAGGGAGCCCCACATCAAAACCAGGACCCTCCAGCCTGGGCCTAATGGATTCTGGGCATCAAAACTGGCATCAAAGTGGGCAGACAGACGATTTTCACAGATAGTGTTTTTACGGGGTTAAATGACTTTGAGCCACTGATATCACACCATGAATACACAGAACAGTTATTGTTGTGATTTTTTTTTTTTTTTGTTAAACCTATAAAAAACAGAAAAGAAAAAATTGCCGAATAAGAAACCAACTCCAGCCTCAGCCATTTTGAGCTTGTAAAGGCGCAGCCTGTCCTGTGCTCAGCTACAGCGCCATCTAGTGGCTGATCAGCGCAGCATCAGCTCAGCCTGCTCGTTTTCGTCTTAGTAACTGATGACGCGTCAACATGGTAAAATATGATTGGGTCCCAGTGAAAATACAATTCTGGGAGCCGGCTGCTTTGCTCCAATCGTCGCGCTTTGGAAGATACCAACATTGTCTAGACCTGAGGGGGAGCTGAGGAGAATAACGTTGTTAGCGATTGTACGGTATAAGTGCAGCCATGTAATGAAGTGATGGGTGAAGTAAAGCTGCGGCTGCGCTCAGTGACGGGGCAGAGTGACAGCAGGTTGTGTAGTTACACCCCCCCGCCGCCCGGTGGAGTGGTAGGCGTGACTCCGCCTTCGGAAGCCGGAAGTGGCAGGCAGTGTTGTGAGAGAGGAGCAGAGAGACAGGTGGGTGATTGGCTGCTGTGCACGCTGCCCCCTGCTGGTCGCTTCGCCGCAATGCAGGTTGTTATGGGCTCATCAGGGGCCCCTGTGTCCCTCTCCGTGGTGCGACCCTCACTGCTGTGTCCTGGGGTCTGTGCGCGACCCTCACAGCCGATCTGTGAGCTGAGTAACTGCAGCAGCTGGGGCCCCTGACACCATCACTATGTGGCCCCTACACCTGATATATAGGAGCTGAGTAACTGCAGCAGCTGGGGCCCCTGACACCATCACTATGAGGCCCCTACACCTGATATATAGGAGCTGAGTAACTGCAGCAGCTGGGGCCCCTGACACCATCACTATGTGGCCCTTACACCTGATATATAGGAGCTGAGTAACTGCAGCACCTGGGGCCCCTGACACCATCACTATGTGGCCCCTACACCTGATATATAGGAGCTGAGTAACTGCAGCAGCTGGGGCCCCTGACACCATCACTATGAGGCCCCTACACCTGATATATAGGAGCTGAGTAACTGCAGCAGCTGGGGCCCCTGACACCATCACTATGTGGCCCCTACACCTGATATATAGGAGCTGAGTAACTGCAGCAGCTGGGGCCCCTGACACCATCACTATGAGGCCCCTACACCTGATATATAGGAGCTGAGTAACTGCAGCAGCTGGGGCCCCTGACACCATCACTATGAGGCCCCTACACCTGATATATAGGAGCTGAGTAACTGCAGCACCTGGGGCCCCTGACACCATCACTATGTGGCCCTTACACCTGATATATAGGAGCTGAGTAACTGCAGCAGCTGGGGCCCCTGACACCATCACTATGAGGCCCCTACACCTGATATATAGGAGCTGAGTAACTGCAGCAGCTGGGGCCCCTGACACCATCACTATGTGGCCCCTACACCTGATATATAGGAGCTGAGTAACTGCAGCAGCTGGGGCCCCTGACACCATCACTATGAGGCCCCTACACCTGATATATAGGAGCTGAGTAACTGCAGCAGCTGGGGCCCCTGACACCATCACTATGTGGCCCCTACACCTGATATATAGGAGCTGAGTAACTGCAGCAGCTGGGGCCCCTGACACCATCACTATGTGGCCCTTACACCTGATATATAGGAGCTGAGTAACTGCAGCAGCTGGGGCCCCTGACACCATCACTATGAGGCCCCTACACCTGATATATAGGAGCTGAGTAACTGCAGCAGCTGGGGCCCCTGACACCATCACTATGTGGCCCCTACACCTGATATATAGGAGCTGAGTAACTGCAGCAGCTGGGGCCCCTGACACCATCACTATGAGGCCCCTACACCTGATATATAGGAGCTGAGTAACTGCAGCAGCTGGGGCCCCTGACACCATCACTATGTGGCCCCTACACCTGATATATAGGAGCTGAGTAACTGCAGCAGCTGGGGCCCCTGACACCATCACTATGTGGCCCCTACACCTGATATATAGGAGCTGAGTAACTGCAGCACCTGGGGCCCCTGACACCATCACTATGTGGCCCCTACACCTGATATATAGGAGCTCAGTAACTGCAGCAGCTGGGGCCCCTGACACCATCACTATGAGGCCCCTACACCTGATATATAGGAGCTGAGTAACTGCAGCAGCTGGGGCCCCTGACACCATCACTATGTGGCCCTTACACCTGATATATAGGAGCTGAGTAACTGCAGCAGCTGGGGCCCCTGACACCATCACTATGTGGCCCTTACACCTGATATATAGGAGCTGAGTAACTGCAGCAGCTGGGGCCCCTGACACCATCATTATGTGGCCCCTACACCTGATATATAGGAGCTGAGTAACTGCAGCAGCTGGGGCCCCTGACACCATCACTATGAGGCCCCTACACCTGATATATAGGAGCTGAGTAACTGCAGCAGCTGGGGCCCCTGACACCATCACTATGTGGCCCCTACACCTGATATATAGGAGCTCAGTAACTGCAGCAGCTGGGGCCCCTGACACCATCACTATGAGGCCCCTACACCTGATATATAGGAGCTGAGTAACTGCAGCAGCTGGGGCCCCTGACACCATCACTATGTGGCCCTTACACCTGATATATAGGAGCTGAGTAACTGCAGCAGCTGGGGCCCCTGACACCATCACTATGTGGCCCTTACACCTGATATATAGGAGCTGAGTAACTGCAGCAGCTGGGGCCCCTGACACCATCACTATGTGGCCCTTACACCTGATATATAGGAGCTGAGTAACTGCAGCAGCTGGGGCCCCTGACACCATCATTATGTGGCCCCTACACCTGATATATAGGAGCTGAGTAACTGCAGCAGCTGGGGCCCCAACACCTGATATATAGGAGCTGAGTAACTGCAGCAGCTGGGGCCCCTGACACCATCACTATGTGGCCCCTACACCTGATATATAGGAGCTGAGTAACTGCAGCAGCTGGGGCCCCTGACACCATCACTATGAGGCCCCTACACCTGATATATAGGAGCTGAGTAACTGCAGCAGCTGGGGCCCCTGACACCATCACTATGTGGCCCTTACACCTGATATATAGGAGCTGAGTAACTGCAGCACCTGGGGCCCCTGACACCATCACTATGTGGCCCCTACACCTGATATATAGGAGCTGAGTAACTGCAGCAGCTGGGGCCCCTGACACCATCACTATGTGGCCCTTACACCTGATATATAGGAGCTGAGTAACTGCAGCACCTGGGGCCCCTGACACCATCACTATGAGGCCCCTACACCTGATATATAGGAGCTGAGTAACTGCAGCAGCTGGGGCCCCTGACACCATCACTATGTGGCCCCTACACCTGATATATAGGAGCTGAGTAACTGCAGCAGCTGGGGCCCCTGACACCATCACTATGAGGCCCCTACACCTGATATATAGGAGCTGAGTAACTGCAGCAGCTGGGGCCCCTGACACCATCACTATGTGGCCCCTACACCTGATATATAGGAGCTGAGTAACTGCAGCACCTGGGGCCCCTGACACCATCACTATGTGGCCCCAACACCTGATATATAGGAGCTGAGTAACTGCAGCAGCTGGGGCCCCTGACACCATCACTATGTGGCCCTTACACCTGATATATAGGAGCTGAGTAACTGCAGCAGCTGGGGCCCCTGACACCATCACTATGTGGCCCCTACACCTGATATATAGGAGCTGAGTAACTGCAGCAGCTGGGGCCCCTGACACCATCACTATGTGGCCCCTACACCTGATATATAGGAGCTGAGTAACTGCAGCAGCTGGGGCCCCTGACACCATCACTATGAGGCCCCTACACCTGATATATAGGAGCTGAGTAACTGCAGCAGCTGGGGCCCCTGACACCATCACTATGAGGCCCCTACACCTGATATATAGGAGCTGAGTAACTGCAGCAGCTGGGGCCCCTGACACCATCACTATGTGGCCCCTACACCTGATATATAGGAGCTGAGTAACTGCAGCAGCTGGGGCCCCTGACACCATCACTATGTGGCCCCTACACCTGATATATAGGAGCTGAGTAACTGCAGCAGCTGGGGCCCCTGACACCATCAGTATGTGGCCCCTACACCTGATATATAGGAGCTGAGTAACTGCAGCAGCTGGGGCCCCTGACACCATCACTATGTGGCCCCTACACCTGATATATAGGAGCTGAGTAACTACAGCACCTGGGGCCCCTGACACCATCACTATGTGGCCCCTACACCTGATATATAGGAGCTGAGTGCAGCAGCTGGGGCCCCTGACACCATCACTATGTGGCCCCAACACCTGATATATAGGAGCTGAGTAACTACAGCACCTGGGGCCCCTGACACCATCACTATGTGGCCCCAACACCTGATATATAGGAGCTGAGTAACTGCAGCAGCTGGGGCCCCTGACACCATCACTATGTGGCCCCAACACCTGATATATAGGAGCTGAGTAACTACAGCACCTGGGGCCCCTGACACCATCACTATGTGGCCCCTACACCTGATATATAGGAGCTGAGTAACTACAGCACCTGGGGCCCCTGACACCATCACTATGTGGCCCTTACACCTGATATATCGGAGCTGAGTAACTGCAGCAGCTGGGGCCCCTGACACCATCACTATGTGGCCCCTACACCTGATATATAGGAGCTGAGTAACTACAGCACCTGGGGCCCCTGACACCATCACTATGTGGCCCTTACACCTGATATATCGGAGCTGAGTAACTGCAGCAGCTGGGGCCCCTGACACCATCACTATGTGGCCCCTACACCTGATATATAGGAGCTGAGTAACTGCAGCACCTGGGGCCCCTGACACCATCACTATGTGGCCCCTACACCTGATATATAGGAGCTGAGTAACTGCAGCACCTGGGGCCCCTGACACCATCACTATGTGGCCCCAACACCTGATATATAGGAGCTGAGTAACTGCAGCACCTGGGGCCCCTGACACCATCACTATGTGGCCCCAACACCTGATATATAGGAGCTGAGTAACTGCAGCACCTGGGGCCCCTGACACCATCACTATGTGGCCCCTACACCTGATATATAGGAGCTGAGTAACTACAGCACCTGGGGCCCCTGACACCATCACTATGTGGCCCTTACACCTGATATATCGGAGCTGAGTAACTGCAGCAGCTGGGGCCCCTGACACCATCACTATGTGGCCCCTACACCTGATATATAGGAGCTGAGTAACTGCAGCACCTGGGGCCCCTGACACCATCACTATGTGGCCCTTACACCTGATATATCGGAGCTGAGTAACTGCAGCAGCTGGGGCCCCTGACACCATCGCTATGTGGCCCCTACACCTGATATATAGGAGCTGAGTAACTACAGCACCTGGGGCCCCTGACACCATCACTATGTGGCCCCTACACCTGATATATCGGAGCTGAGTAACTGCAGCAGCTGGGGCCCCTGACACCATCACTATGTGGCCCCAACACCTGATATATAGGAGCTGAGTAACTACAGCACCTGGGGCCCCTGACACCATCACTATGTGGCCCTTACACCTGATATATCGGAGCTGAGTAACTGCAGCAGCTGGGGCCCCTGACACCATCACTATGTGGCCCCAACACCTGATATATAGGAGCTGAGTAACTACAGCACCTGGGGCCCCTGACACCATCACTATGTGGCCCTTACACCTGATATATCGGAGCTGAGTAACTGCAGCAGCTGGGGCCCCTGACACCATCACTATGTGGCCCCAACACCTGATATATAGGAGCTGAGTAACTACAGCACCTGGGGCCCCTGACACCATCACTATGTGGCCCCTACACCTGATATATAGGAGCTGAGTAACTACAGCACCTGGGGCCCCTGACACCATCACTGTGTGGCCCCTACACCTGATATATAGGAGCTGAGTAACTGCAGCACCTGGGGCCCCTGACACCATCACTATGTGGCCCCTACACCTGATATATCGGAGCTGAGTAACTGCAGCACCTGGGGCCCCTGACACCATCACTATGTGGCACCTACACCTGATATATCGGAGCTGAGTAACTGCAGCACCTGGGGCCCCTGACACCATCACTATGTGGCCCCTACACCTGATATATAGGAGCTGAGTAACTGCAGTACCTGGGGCCTCTGACACCATCACTATGAGGCCCCTACACCTGATATATAGGAGCTGAGTAACTGCAGCAGCTGGGGCCCCTGACACCGTCACTATGTGGCCCCTACACCTGATATATAGGAGCTGAGTAACTGCAGCAGTTGGGGCCCCTGACACCATCACTATGTGGCCCCTACACCTGATATATAGGAGCTGAGTAACTGCAGCAGCTGGGGCCCCTGACACCATCACTATGTGGCCCCAACACCTGATATATCGGAGCTGAGTAACTGCAGCAGCTGGGGCCCCTGACACCATCACTATGTGGCCCCAACACCTGATATATAGGAGCTTAGTAACTACAGCACCTGGGGCCCCTGACACCATCACTATGTGGCCCCAACACCTGATATATAGGAGCTGAGTAACTACAGCACCTGGGGCCCCTGACACCATCACTATGTGGCCCCAACACCTGATATATAGGAGCTGAGTAACTGCAGCACCTGGGGCCCCTGACACCATCACTATGTGGCCCTTACACCTGATATATCGGAGCTGAGTAACTGCACCAGCTGGGGCCCCTGACACCATCACTATGTGGCCCCTACACCTGATATATAGGAGCTGAGTAACTGCAGCAGCTGGGGCCCCTGACACCATCATTATGTGGCCCCTACACCTGATATATAGGAGCTGAGTAACTGTAGCACCTGGGGCCCCTGACACCATCACTATGTGGCCCCTACACCTGATATATCGGAGCTGAGTAACTGCAGCACCTGGGGCCCCTGACACCATCACTATGTGACCCCATCACTATGTGACCCCTACACATGATATATAGGAGCTGAGTAACTGCAGCAGCTGGGGCCCCTGATACCATCACTATGTGGCCCCTACACATGATATATAGGAGCTGAGTAACTGCAGCAGCTGGGGCCCCTGACACCATCACTATGTGGTCCCTACACCTGATATATAGGAGCTTAGTAACTGCAGCAGCTGGGGCCCCTGACACCATCACTATGTGGCCCCTACACCTGATATATAGGAGCTGAGTAACTGCAGCAGCTGGGGCCCCTGACACCATCACTATGAGGCCCCTACACCTGATATATAGGAGCTGAGTAACTGCAGCAGCTGGGGCCCCTGACACCATCACTATGTGGCCCTTACACCTGATATATAGGAGCTGAGTAACTGCAGCACCTGGGGCCCCTGACACCATCACTATGTGGCCCCTACACCTGATATATAGGAGCTGAGTAACTGCAGCAGCTGGGGCCCCTGACACCATCACTATGTGGCCCTTACACCTGATATATAGGAGCTGAGTAACTGCAGCACCTGGGGCCCCTGACACCATCACTATGAGGCCCCTACACCTGATATATAGGAGCTGAGTAACTGCAGCAGCTGGGGCCCCTGACACCATCACTATGTGGCCCCTACACCTGATATATAGGAGCTGAGTAACTGCAGCAGCTGGGGCCCCTGACACCATCACTATGAGGCCCCTACACCTGATATATAGGAGCTGAGTAACTGCAGCAGCTGGGGCCCCTGACACCATCACTATGTGGCCCCTACACCTGATATATAGGAGCTGAGTAACTGCAGCACCTGGGGCCCCTGACACCATCACTATGTGGCCCCAACACCTGATATATAGGAGCTGAGTAACTGCAGCAGCTGGGGCCCCTGACACCATCACTATGTGGCCCTTACACCTGATATATAGGAGCTGAGTAACTGCAGCAGCTGGGGCCCCTGACACCATCACTATGTGGCCCCTACACCTGATATATAGGAGCTGAGTAACTGCAGCAGCTGGGGCCCCTGACACCATCACTATGTGGCCCCTACACCTGATATATAGGAGCTGAGTAACTGCAGCAGCTGGGGCCCCTGACACCATCACTATGAGGCCCCTACACCTGATATATAGGAGCTGAGTAACTGCAGCAGCTGGGGCCCCTGACACCATCACTATGAGGCCCCTACACCTGATATATAGGAGCTGAGTAACTGCAGCAGCTGGGGCCCCTGACACCATCACTATGTGGCCCCTACACCTGATATATAGGAGCTGAGTAACTGCAGCAGCTGGGGCCCCTGACACCATCACTATGTGGCCCCTACACCTGATATATAGGAGCTGAGTAACTGCAGCAGCTGGGGCCCCTGACACCATCAGTATGTGGCCCCTACACCTGATATATAGGAGCTGAGTAACTGCAGCAGCTGGGGCCCCTGACACCATCACTATGTGGCCCCTACACCTGATATATAGGAGCTGAGTAACTACAGCACCTGGGGCCCCTGACACCATCACTATGTGGCCCCTACACCTGATATATAGGAGCTGAGTGCAGCAGCTGGGGCCCCTGACACCATCACTATGTGGCCCCAACACCTGATATATAGGAGCTGAGTAACTACAGCACCTGGGGCCCCTGACACCATCACTATGTGGCCCCAACACCTGATATATAGGAGCTGAGTAACTGCAGCAGCTGGGGCCCCTGACACCATCACTATGTGGCCCCAACACCTGATATATAGGAGCTGAGTAACTACAGCACCTGGGGCCCCTGATACCATCACTATGTGGCCCCTACACCTGATATATAGGAGCTGAGTAACTACAGCACCTGGGGCCCCTGACACCATCACTATGTGGCCCTTACACCTGATATATCGGAGCTGAGTAACTGCAGCAGCTGGGGCCCCTGACACCATCACTATGTGGCCCCTACACCTGATATATAGGAGCTGAGTAACTACAGCACCTGGGGCCCCTGACACCATCACTATGTGGCCCTTACACCTGATATATCGGAGCTGAGTAACTGCAGCAGCTGGGGCCCCTGACACCATCACTATGTGGCCCCTACACCTGATATATAGGAGCTGAGTAACTGCAGCACCTGGGGCCCCTGACACCATCACTATGTGGCCCCTACACCTGATATATAGGAGCTGAGTAACTGCAGCACCTGGGGCCCCTGACACCATCACTATGTGGCCCCAACACCTGATATATAGGAGCTGAGTAACTGCAGCACCTGGGGCCCCTGACACCATCACTATGTGGCCCCAACACCTGATATATAGGAGCTGAGTAACTGCAGCACCTGGGGCCCCTGACACCATCACTATGTGGCCCCTACACCTGATATATAGGAGCTGAGTAACTACAGCACCTGGGGCCCCTGACACCATCACTATGTGGCCCTTACACCTGATATATCGGAGCTGAGTAACTGCAGCAGCTGGGGCCCCTGACACCATCACTATGTGGCCCCTACACCTGATATATAGGAGCTGAGTAACTGCAGCACCTGGGGCCCCTGACACCATCACTATGTGGCCCTTACACCTGATATATCGGAGCTGAGTAACTGCAGCAGCTGGGGCCCCTGACACCATCGCTATGTGGCCCCTACACCTGATATATAGGAGCTGAGTAACTACAGCACCTGGGGCCCCTGACACCATCACTATGTGGCCCCTACACCTGATATATCGGAGCTGAGTAACTGCAGCAGCTGGGGCCCCTGACACCATCACTATGTGGCCCCAACACCTGATATATAGGAGCTGAGTAACTACAGCACCTGGGGCCCCTGACACCATCACTATGTGGCCCTTACACCTGATATATCGGAGCTGAGTAACTGCAGCAGCTGGGGCCCCTGACACCATCACTATGTGGCCCCAACACCTGATATATAGGAGCTGAGTAACTACAGCACCTGGGGCCCCTGACACCATCACTATGTGGCCCTTACACCTGATATATCGGAGCTGAGTAACTGCAGCAGCTGGGGCCCCTGACACCATCACTATGTGGCCCCAACACCTGATATATAGGAGCTGAGTAACTACAGCACCTGGGGCCCCTGACACCATCACTATGTGGCCCCTACACCTGATATATAGGAGCTGAGTAACTACAGCACCTGGGGCCCCTGACACCATCACTGTGTGGCCCCTACACCTGATATATAGGAGCTGAGTAACTGCAGCACCTGGGGCCCCTGACACCATCACTATGTGGCCCCTACACCTGATATATCGGAGCTGAGTAACTGCAGCACCTGGGGCCCCTGACACCATCACTATGTGGCACCTACACCTGATATATCGGAGCTGAGTAACTGCAGCACCTGGGGCCCCTGACACCATCACTATGTGGCCCCTACACCTGATATATAGGAGCTGAGTAACTGCAGTACCTGGGGCCTCTGACACCATCACTATGAGGCCCCTACACCTGATATATAGGAGCTGAGTAACTGCAGCAGCTGGGGCCCCTGACACCGTCACTATGTGGCCCCTACACCTGATATATAGGAGCTGAGTAACTGCAGCAGTTGGGGCCCCTGACACCATCACTATGTGGCCCCTACACCTGATATATAGGAGCTGAGTAACTGCAGCAGCTGGGGCCCCTGACACCATCACTATGTGGCCCCAACACCTGATATATCGGAGCTGAGTAACTGCAGCAGCTGGGGCCCCTGACACCATCACTATGTGGCCCCAACACCTGATATATAGGAGCTTAGTAACTACAGCACCTGGGGCCCCTGACACCATCACTATGTGGCCCCAACACCTGATATATAGGAGCTGAGTAACTACAGCACCTGGGGCCCCTGACACCATCACTATGTGGCCCCAACACCTGATATATAGGAGCTGAGTAACTGCAGCACCTGGGGCCCCTGACACCATCACTATGTGGCCCTTACACCTGATATATCGGAGCTGAGTAACTGCACCAGCTGGGGCCCCTGACACCATCACTATGTGGCCCCTACACCTGATATATAGGAGCTGAGTAACTGCAGCAGCTGGGGCCCCTGACACCATCATTATGTGGCCCCTACACCTGATATATAGGAGCTGAGTAACTGTAGCACCTGGGGCCCCTGACACCATCACTATGTGGCCCCTACACCTGATATATCGGAGCTGAGTAACTGCAGCACCTGGGGCCCCTGACACCATCACTATGTGACCCCATCACTATGTGACCCCTACACATGATATATAGGAGCTGAGTAACTGCAGCAGCTGGGGCCCCTGATACCATCACTATGTGGCCCCTACACATGATATATAGGAGCTGAGTAACTGCAGCAGCTGGGGCCCCTGACACCATCACTATGTGGTCCCTACACCTGATATATAGGAGCTTAGTAACTGCAGCAGCTGGGGCCCCTGACACCATCACTATGTGGCCCTTACACCTGATATATCGGAGCTGAGTAACTGCAGCAGCTGGGGCCCCTGACACCATCACTTTGTGGCCCCTACACCTGATATATAGGAGCTGAGTAACTGCAGCAGCTGGGGCCCCTGACACCATCACTATGTGGCCCCTACACCTGATATATCAGAGCTGAGTAACTGCAGCAGCTGGGGCCCCTGACACCATCACTATGTGGCCCCAACACCTGATATATAGGAGCTGAGTAACTGCAGCAGCTGGGGCCCCTGACACCATCACTATGTGACCCCTACACCTGATATATAGGAGCTGAGTAACTGCATTAGCTGGTGCCCCTGACACCATCACTATGTGGCCCCTACACCTGATATATAGGAGTTGAGTAACTACAGCACCTGGGGCCCCTGACACCATCACTATGTGGCCCCTACACCTGATATATAGGAGCTGAGTAACTGCAGCAGCTGGGGCCCCTGACACCATCACTATGTGGCCCCTACACCTGATATATAGGTGCTGAGTAACTGCAGCAGCTGGGGCCCCTGACACCATCACTATGTGGCCCTTACACCTGATATATAGGAGCTGAGTAACTGCAGCAGCTGGGGCCCCTGACACCATCACTATGTGGCCCTTACACCTGATATATAGGAGCTGAGTAACTGCAGCACCTGGGGCCCCTGACACCATCACTATGTGGCCCCAACACCTGATATATAGGAGCTGAGTAACTGCTGCACCTGGGGCCCCTGACACCATCACTATGTGGCCCCTACACCTGATATATAGGAGCTGAGTAACTGCAGCAGCTGGGGCCCCTGACACCATCACTATGTGGCCCCTACACCTGATATAGAGGAGCTGAGTAACTGCAGCAGCTGGGGCCCCTGACACCATCACTATGTGGCCCTTACACCTGATATATAGGAGCTGAGTAACTGCAGCAGCTGGGGCCCCTGACACCATCACTATGTGGCCCTTACACCTGATATATAGGAGCTGAGTAACTGCAGCACCTGGGGCCCCTGACACCATCACTATGTGGCCCCTACACCTGATATATAGGAGCTGAGTAACTGCAGCAGCTGGGGCCCCTGACACCATCACTATGTGGCCCTTACACCTGATATATAGGAGCTGAGTAACTGCAGCACCTGGGGCCCCTGACACCATCACTATGTGGCCCCAACACCTGATATATAGGAGCTGAGTAACTGCTGCACCTGGGGCCCCTGACACCATCACTATGTGGCCCCTACACCTGATATATAGGAGCTGAGTAACTGCAGCAGCTGGGGCCCCTGACACCATCACTATGTGGCCCCTACACCTGATATAGAGGAGCTGAGTAACTGCAGCACCTGGGGCCCCTGACACCATCACTATGTGGCCCCAACACCTGATATATAGGAGCTGAGTAACTGCCTCACCTGGGGCCCCTGACACCATCACTATGTGGCCCCTACACCTGATATATAGGAGCTGAGTAACTGCAGCAGCTGGGGCCCCTGACACCATCACTATGTGGCCCCTACACCTGATATATAGGAGCTGAGTAACTGCAGCAGCTGGGGCCCCTGACACCATCACTATGTGGCCCCTACACCTGATATATAGGAGCTGAGTGACTGCAGCAGCTGGGGCCCCTGACACCATCACTATGTGGCCCCAACACCTGATATATAGGAGCTGAGTAACTGCAGCAGCTGGGGCCCCTGACACCATCACTATGTGGCCCTTACACCTGATATATAGGAGCTGAGTAACTGCAGCAGCTGGGGCCCCTGACACCATCACTATGTGGCCCCTACACCTGATATATCGGAGCTGAGTAACTGCAGCAGCTGGGGCCCCTGACACCATCACTATGTGGCCCCTACACCTGATATATAGGAGCTGAGTAACTGCAGCAGCTGGGGCCCCTGACACCATCACTATGTGGCCCCTACACCTGATATATAGGAGCTGAGTAACTGCAGCAGCTGGGGCCCCTGACACCATCACTATGTGGCCCCTACACCTGATATATAGGAGCTGAGTAACTGCAGCAGCTGGGGCCCCTGACACCATCACTATGTGGCCCCTACACCTGATATATAGGAGCTGAGTAACTGCAGCACCTGGGGCCCCTGACACCATCAGTATGTGGCCCCAACACCTGATATATCGGAGCTGAGTAACTGCAGCAGCTGGGGCCCCTGACACCATCACTATGTGGCCCCTACACCTGATATATCGGAGCTGAGTAACTGCAGCAGCTGGGGCCCCTGACACCATCACTATGTGGCCCCTACACCTGATATATAGGAGCTGAGTAACTGCAGCAGCTGGGGCCCCTGACACCATCACTATGTGGCCCCTACACCTGATATATAGGAGCTGAGTAACTGCAGCACCTGGGGCCCCTGACACCATCACTATGTGGCCCCTACACCTGATATATAGGAGCTGAGTAACTGCAGCAGCTGGGGCCCCTGACACCATCATTATGTGGCCCCTACACCTGATATATAGGAGCTGAGTAACTGTAGCACCTGGGGCCCCTGACACCATCACTATGTGGCCCCTACACCTGATATATCGGAGCTGAGTAACTGCAGCACCTGGGGCCCCTGACACCATCACTATGTGACCCCCACACCTGATATATAGGAGCTGAGTAACTGCAGCAGCTGGGGCCCCTGATACCATCACTATGTGGCCCCTACACCTGATATATAGGAGCTGAGTAACTGCAGCAGCTGGGGCCCCTGACACCATCACTATGTGGTCCCTACACCTGATATATAGGAGCTTAGTAACTGCAGCAGCTGGGGCCCCTGACACCATCACTATGTGGCCCTTACACCTGATATATCGGAGCTGAGTAACTGCAGCAGCTGGGGCCCCTGACACCATCACTATGTGGCCCCTACACCTGATATATAGGAGCTGAGTAACTGCAGCAGCTGGGGCCCCTGACACCATCACTATGTGGCCCCTACACCTGATATATCAGAGCTGAGTAACTGCAGCAGCTGGGGCCCCTGACACCATCACTATGTGGCCCTCACACCTGATATATAGGAGCTGAGTAACTGCAGCAGCTGGGGCCCCTGACACCATCACTATGTGGCCCCTACACCTGATATATAGGAGCTGAGTTGCTGCAGCAGCTGGGGCCCCTGACACCATCACTATGTGGCCCCTACGCCTGATATATAGGAGCTGAGTAACTGCAGCCTATGGGGCTCCTGACACCATCACTATGTGGCCCTTACACCTGATATATCGGAGCTGAGTAACTGCAGCAGCTGGGGCCCCTGACACCATCACTATGTGGCCCCTACACCTGATATATAGGTGCTGAGTAACTGCAGCAGCTGGGGCCCCTGACACCATCACTATGTGGCCCTTACCCCTGATATATCGGAGCTGAGTAACTGCAGCCTATGGGGCCCCTGACACCATCACTATGTGGCCCTTACACCTGATATATAGGAGCTGAGTAACTGCAGCAGCTGGGGCCCCTGACACCATCACTATGTGGCCCTTACACCTGATATATCGGAGCTGAGTAACTGCAGCAGTTGGGGCCCCTGACACCATCACTATGAGGCCCCTACACCTGATATATAGGAGCTGAGTAACTGCAGCCTATGGGGCTCCTGACACCATCACTATGTGGCCCTTACACCTGATATATCGGAGCTGAGTAACTGCAGCAGCTGGGGCCCCTGACACCATCACTATGTGGCCCCTACACCTGATATATAGGTGCTGAGTAACTGCAGCAGCTGGGGCCCCTGACACCATCACTATGTGGCCCTTACCCCTGATATATCGGAGCTGAGTAACTGCAGCCTATGGGGCCCCTGACACCATCACTATGTGGCCCTTACACCTGATATATAGGAGCTGAGTAACTGCAGCAGCTGGGGCCCCTGACACCATCACTATGTGGCCCTTACACCTGATATATCGGAGCTGAGTAACTGCAGCAGCTGGGGCCCCTGACACCATCACTATGTGGCCCTTACACCTGGTATATCGGAGCTGAGTAACTGCAGCAGCTGGGGCCCCTGACACCATCACTATGTGACCCCTACACCTGATATATCGGAGCTGAGTAACTGCAGCAGCTGGGGCCCCTGATGCCATCACTATGTTGCCCTTACACCTGATTTAGAGGAGCTGAGGAACTACAGCACCTGGATCCCCTGATACCATCACTGTGACCCTTACCCCTGATATATAGGAGCTGAGTACAGCACCTGCTGGGGCCCCTGGTACCATCACTGTGGCCCTTACACCGGTGCCTTGTTATAAGGCCCATTCCATTATAAATCTGTATCCATTGCTGTTGTGCTCTGCTGGGACTCGGTGTGCCACCTGCATTACGGGGCCCCTGAATACTCTGCACATAAGGGCCCTCTTGCTGCTCTGTAATAACGGATCCCTGCATGGTGTGGACCCTTTGACTTAAGGACCCCCCTGTAGGTGCTGCACACCAGTTATCAGGTTGCACGGTGGGGTCCGGGACCCCTGATTTTTGTACTGGCTCTGGAATATATGTTCATTATAAGGGTTCTCTTCTCAGACATCTATTCTCCATCCGTCTGTCTCGCCCGTATTCACCATCTCTCCCAGGAGGTTTCCAGAAAAAGGGCAGAACCTGCTGGACTTTTGTGAAAGTTGACAGATCTGTTGAGCGCGGCTAATGCCTCCTGGGACCTGAGGTTTGGGACACTTTATCGGTGCCAAAATGCAGATTCAGTGTCCCTGGCAAATTGCAGCTCACCTGCCTGTTGTGCTCGGCACTGTTCTCTCCCGGCACAGAGATGTCACAGATCGCTCCTGCCGGGGATTCAGGAGCCTCTGCTGACGTTAAGGCTACAGAGCGGAGGCTTCTGTTCCACTCCGCTCTATCCACCGGGCAGGACTCCCAACATCATTCTGATTGATAGCAGGATCCCGCTTTCTAATTGGGGGAGCCGGTTGTCAATCAGAACGATGTTGGAAGTCCTGCTCTGTCACGTCAGCTGAATTCCCGGCAGGAGCGGTCTGTGACATCTCTGTGCCGGGGAAGAACAGCGTCGGGCAAAACAGGCAGGTGAGCTGCAGTTACCTGCCATATAGTGCTTGTATTTCCATAAAGTCCCAGACACTAGTAATCTGGCCCGTGCCCTGCAGGCTCTGCAGACAGCATTGTATTCTTCTTTATATATACCTCCTTCTTTCCATTTGATAAACGTTTTTCTTCCTTTTCAACACATTTTTAAAGGGAATCTGTCCCCTTTTGTTTGGCCTTGCAGCTGCTGGCATAGACATCGGGGGCTTATCTACAGCATTCTGTAATGCATTCTGTAATGCTGTAGATAAGCCTCCGTTGTACCCTGAAAGAGAAGAAAAACACGTTATATTATACTCACCGAGGAGGGCGGTCCGATGGGTGTCGCCGTCCCGTCCGGCGCCTCCCTTCTTCATGCGATGACGTCCTCTTGTCCCGTCCTGTAATGGCGCAGGCGCACTGCTCTGTTGAGGGCAGAGCAGAGTCCTGCAGTGCACAGGCGTCGGGGGAGGTCTGGCGTCTGCGCACTGCAGAATTCTGCTCTGCCCTCAACAGAGCAGTGCGCCTGCGCCGGAGCCATTACAGGATGGGAGAAGAGGACGTCATCGCATGAAGAAGGGAGGCGCCGGACGGGACGGCAACACCCATCGGACTGGACCTCCCACCTCGGTGAGTATAAGGGTATGTGCACATGGTGCGGATTCTGCTGCATTGTACAGTACCTTTATTTCCTATGGAAATTTAAAAAAGCAGTGCATATGCTGCAGATTTTTCCGCGCGGTTTTGCTGCGGTTTACAATCCGCAGCATGTCAATTGTTTGGTGCAGAAACGCTGCAGTTTTACACCTCATCCATTATGAGGTGCAAAGCCGCAGATAAACCGCATGACTTTTGTCCTGCGGATTTACCTGCGGTTTTCTCTCCAAACTCCGCACACCCAAAAAACTACGTGTGCACATACCCTTATATAACTCATTTTTCTTCTCTTTCAGGTTACATCGGGGGCTTATCTACAGCATTACAGAAAGATGTAGATAAGCCCCTGATGTCTATGCCGGCAGCTGCAAGGCCAAAAAAAAGGTGACAGATTCCCTTTAAGTTCTGTGTTCATCCATTCTGGTTTCCTTAACCCTTCTCTGCCATCCAACGTACTTTCATGTCCATGTGCCCAGGGCCTGTCTGACTATGGACAGAATAGTACGTCATAGCGATCACCGCGCACTCGGAGGATGTGCGGCCGATCGCCGCCAGGTATCAACTGATTCTCACAGCTGACACCCGGCACTAAGTGCCAGAAGTGGTCACAGACTGCTCCCGGAACTTTAACCCCCGAAATGCTGTGATTAAACACGATCGCAGCATTCCGGGAGCAGGCAGAGGTCTGACAGACAGCTCTGCCTTTGGATTGGAGACCCCGCAGCGTGACACGGGGTCCCGATCGCTCCCATGGTAACCCAATGACGTCATCTGGGTTATCAGAGCTAAGAAACTTCCTGACATGCGCAGTGCATGATCAGTAAGTCTCTTAGGTCAGTGCACAGCTGACAGCTTATATAGCATGCAGATGCTGCTTCATCTGCATGCTATAGAAGCGATCAGTCTGCAAAAAATGATTGTCCCATAGTGGAACAAAGTAAAAAAAAAAGTCAGAAAAAGGTAAAAAAAAATTTTTTAAATAATTGTAAAAATATTTTTAAAAAATAATAAAATCAATATTTATTCTATCACTAAATAAATTTGAATGAAAAAAAATGTAAACAATAAAAGTACACATATTTAGTATCGCTGCATCCGCAACGACCCAACCTTTAAAACTGTCCCACTAGTTAACCCCTTTAGTGAACACCATAAAAAACAAGGCAAAAAGCAATGCTTTATCATACCACCGAACAAAAAGTGGAATAACACGCGATCAAAAAGACTAATATAAATAAACATGGTACCGCTGAAAACGTCAGCTTGTCCTGCAAAAAATGAGCCGCCACACAGCATCATCAGCGAAAAAATAAAAAAAGTTATAGCTCGTAGAATAAAGCGATGCAAATATAATTATTTTTTATATAAAATTGTTTTTATAGTATAAAAGCGCCAAAACATAAAAAAAAAAAGAAAAAAAAAAGGCAAATGAGGTATCGCTGCAATCGTACTGACCCGAAGAATAAAACCGCTTTATCAATCTTACCGCATGCGGAACGGTGTAAACGCCCCCCCCCAAAAAGAAATTCATGAAATGCTGGTTTTTGTTCATTCTGCTTCCCAAGAATCGGAATAGAAAGCTATCAAAAAATTTCACGTGCCCGAAAATGGTACCAATAAAAATGTCAACTCATCCCGCAAAAAACAAGACCTCACATGATTCTATGGGCCAAAATATGGAAAAATTATAGCTCTCAAAATGTAGTGATGCAAAAACAATTTTTTGCCATAAAAAGAATCTTTTAGCGTGTGACAGCAGCCAAAAAGAAAAACCCGCTATAACGCCTCTTTCGCACGTCCTGTTATTTCCGGTATCGGAGATGTCAGTGTGTGTAATACTTGCGGCACACATGTGGCATGCGTGTGCCTCATCACTACAGTTAGCGCTGTTCCCCGGCGCCGGGTGCTGAACACAGCTCTCATCATTCTCCCCTGCTCTGCCAGCGATCGTCGCGAGCAGGGCAGAATGATGAGAGTTAAATTTAAGTAATAAAACAGACAGCAGGCGGCGGCTGATGGGACTATTACTCCCATCAGCCTACCCCTGCAGGCTGGTAAGGTGCCATAGATATTGACCCCCCCCAGCCTAAAAATAGCCGCCCACAGCTGCCCAGAAAAGGCACATCTATTAGATGCGCCAATTCTGGCGCTTTGTCCGGCTCTTCCGACTTGCCCTGTAGCGGTAGCAAGTGGGGTTCATATTTGTGGGGTTGATGTTACCTTTGTATTGTCCAGTGACATCAAGCCCACCACCAGCTTACCAGCCTGAGAATACCAACACCCAGCTGTGAGTTATGTCTGGCTCATTATCAAAAATAGGGGGGAACCCACAACGTTTTTCTTTTAATTATTGTTTTTATTTACAGTGCAGGAGCACTCTCCTCGCTGCTCCTTTCCGTCCCTCCTCCCCTCGCTGCTCCTTTCCGTCCCTCCTCCCCTCGCTGCTCCTTTCCGTCCCTCCTCCCCTCGCTGCTCCTTTCCGTCCCTCCTCCCCTCGCTGCTCCTTTCCGTCCCTCCTCCCCTCGCTGCTCCTTTCCGTCCCTCCTCCCCTCGCTGCTCCTTTCCGTCCCTCCTCCCCTCGCTGCTCCTTTCCGTCCCTCCTCCCCTCGCTGCTCCTTTCCGTCCCTCCTCCCCTCGCTGCTCCTTTCCCTCCCTCCTCCCCTCGCTGCTCCTTTCCCTCCCTCCTCCCCTCGCTGCTCCTTTCCCTCCCTCCTCCCCTCGCTGCTCCTTTCCCTCCCTCCTCCCCTCGCTGCTCCTTTCCCTCCCTCCTCCCCTCGCTGCTCCTTTCCCTCCCTCCTCCCCTCGCTGCTCCTTTCCCTCCCTCCTCCCCTCGCTGCTCCTTTCCCTCCCTCCTCCCCTGGCTGCTCCTTTCCCTCCCTCCTCCCCTGGCTGCTCCTTTCCCTCCCTCCTCCCCTGGCTGCTCCTTTCCCTCCCTCCTCCCCTGGCTGCTCCTTTCCCTCCCTCCTCCCCTGGCTGCTCCTTTCCCTCCCTCCTCCCCTGGCTGCTCCTTTCCCTCCCTCCTCCCCTGGCTGCTCCTTTCCCTCCCTCCTCCCCTGGCTGCTCCTTTCCCTCCCTCCTCCCCTGGCTGCTCCTTTCCCTCCCTCCTCCCCTCGCTGCCCCTTTCCCTCCCTCGCTGCCCCTTTCCGTCCCTCCTCCCCTCGCTGCCCCTTTCCGTCCCTCCTCCCCTCGCTGCCCCGTTCCGTCCTTACCCTCCTTCGGTCATTACTTGCATACTTGTTTATATAACCTCTGTGCTGGTCCTTGGCTTCCTTCTCTCTCTCCTGCGGAGCGTCCACATATCTTGCTCTCACCTTTGTAGATAATCCCTTTCATCAGGTGACATGTTCCAGGTCTTTCAGTTTCCATCATGTCTTGCTTTCGATCTTCCCAGGATCTTCAGGTGGCAGAATGAGTGTCCCGGATTACATGCAATGTGCCGAGGACCACCAGACCCTCCTAGTGGTGGTCCAGTTTGTGGGGGTCTTGAAAAGTGACAATTTCTTCAAGATCTACAAACGCATTTCTTCAGTGTCTCAAGTGAATGCCAGCAACTCCCAGCGTGCCCTCTACATCCGCTACCGCCATCAATATCCGGTGGAGAACAACGACTGGGGAGATTTCCAGACCCATCGGAAGGTGGTGGGCCTCATCTGTGTGGCAGAGTGCGGCCTCCTGAACGAGCTGTCCCCCATTCTGCGCACTCCCGACCAGATGCCGAATTCGTCCCTGTTCTTTTTTGGGACCTCGGTGACCTCCCCGTAACGGGAAAGCCACGTCATGATGTCCACGCCTGCGAGTGACTCGTTACATGTAACCACGGTCACTCGCTTGACGGAATTTTGGCGAGACACCGCTTGAGCCACGAAGTCTCGCCATCCGGGCTCTTCTCGCACCAGCTCGTAATTCGACCAGAAGAGCTCAAGCCCCTCTGGCCGCACGAAGCTGACGTCGAAGAAGCGGGATGCCGAAGGATGTATCAGGGCAAAGATGTAATTTGCCCCGAAGCCCATCCTAAGGAGGAGCTCCACCACCTTGCTCCTAGGTGGACAAGCTTCACTGCCCCCCCACCTAAGACGGACCACATTCCTTCTTGGCGGCCCCTGCCCGGCTGTGGGGAGAGACCAAACAGTCCCTCCCTCCCTTTGATTTTGGAAGGCGGCAAGGCCGTGTCTCTCTATCCAGAAAGACAAGTCCACTGTCCTCCCCTCTACCACTATCGACCTTTCTCCCCTTTTGAGAGCCTCCAGGAAACGGCGGTGCAAAACGCCGTCCCTGGAGCCCGGAGGCGAGGAGACCCCCCCAGGACCACCCCGACCCCCAGCCGCGGCCCCCGCATAATTGCGTTGAGGTCTCGCGGCCGGAGGGGCAGACGGGCCAGCCCTCCCACCACTACCACCACTTGTGCCAGCACCCTCATTCGTCCTCCCAGTCACTCTTTTATTATTTGCATTCACCCCAGCATTCACTCCAGCACAGTCACCCACATTCACAGTAGCACTCACTCCCTCATCCATGTCACTCATATCACCATTCACTTCAGCAAACATCTCCTCAAATATGTCCACTCCGCTTTCGTACTCACTCTCACTCGCACAATTGGTGTTCATAGCAACATTATTTACATTTCCTGAACTAGTGCAGTTCCTCTCTTTGCCTGCTGGGGGCCCTGAGCTCTCTTGCTGGGAGCTACTCCAGCTCCTGTCCAGGAGCGCTGCTGCCCCTTTAAATGCCTCAGTGCTGATGACATCATGTACACTGCCCTGGCTGGGCCTAGGAGCAACAGCAGCTCCTGGTTTCAGCTCCATTTTTTTTTCTTTTGTTGAGTTTTCCTTGCTCTGGGCAGGGATGGCCACTGGCACCGCTCCCTGCCCTGCACTTTTCTTCACCCCCGCCGCCGGCTTGCCAGGGTGCGCCAGAGTCCCCGCACCCTCAGATGAAGGTAGGTGGGCCGGGGACCCCGACAACTCCCTGCCAGCTTTTGGGGCAGCACATCATTACTTGGAAGGGTGGGTGGGACAGAGGGCAGCGGGCCCGCCGTGGCCACGCCTCCCCCGCCAGTCGCAGCCACCCCAGGCAGAGCAGCGGCCCCTTGCGAGGCCACGGCCCCCCCGGGTGACGCGAGCACAGCGGGCGGAGCCGTGACCGCCGAGGCCACGCCCCCCCCCCGCCAGTCACAGCCACCACGGGCAGAGCAGCGACCCCTTGCAAGGCCACGCCCCCCCCCGGGTGACGCAGACGCAGCGGGTGGGAGGACGGCCGAGGAGGACATGCCCCGCACGCCACAGCCTTTGCAGGCCGGGCAACACTCGGGGAGGCCACGCCCCCCTCACGGACCACCGCCGCCACCCTATGCCCACCACTTGAGACAGGCAAGGCCGGCCACTCCCCCTCGTCGCCCAGCGGCGGCGGAGCCCCCTGCACGGACCCCTTTTTGGGTCGACGTGCTGGAGACCCCGCTCTCACCACAGGCGCCGACATGGGAGCGACCAGCACTTTGCACCGCCTCAGCTGCTGCTTGATGTTCTGTTCGCCCTTCCTAGGCTTCTGGACCCCCACTAGCGATCCAGACTTAGCGGATCCGTACGTGGGGGGCCCAGAAGCCCCAGCACTCGCCGCCGGAGGTGCGGCCCTGGCTGTACCAACTTTACCTGGTGCCAGGCCAGCCCCTCCTGCCACCGAGGGCTGAGCCTGGACACCACCACCACAACCAGCACCGACCTCCATGTCGCTGCCCTGGTCTGAACTGTCACCAGATGCGACAGTCAGGTCACAACAGTCATCTCTCTCCCCGCTCCCTCGCTGCGGACCCACCACAGGGCCCGAGCCAGGGTGGGTAGCGGGTTCCACACAGCGGGACAGAGGGGCCCCGGGAAGAGGAGCAAAAACCAGTTGTTGCTCCACGCCTTCAGAGGCCTTACGCCTGCGCCTCCTGTTTCTTCTCCTCCCGGTTGCCTCATCCTCCGGGCAGACCTCATACCCAAACAACAGCGTGCCAAACCGTGCTGGGGATTCTGTCTGCCGTACTTGTTTAAGGATGAGGCAGCCCCCCTCAGAACAACTCCCGCTCCCTCCATCCTCCCCCTCGCTCCCGCTTTCCTCCGCGTTACTGGAGTCCAGCGGGAGGGCCACTTGCTCGGGGGCTATCCCACTGTATGTTACCTGGCTCACGCTGGTATCCGCCAGGTCTTCAGGTGGAGGTGGCCCGGGTGTGGTGTGGGCGCCATCTTGCTCTTCCTCCTCCTCGCTTTCCTCCACCTGGGTGGGGACTCCTGACCCCCCAGGAGACCCACCGGCCATGGCCCTGAACCGGTCCTCGTTCTGCAGCTTCTCCTGGAAGGGGCCGCTGCCGGCCATGATGGTACTTCGCCGGTCCTCCAGGGCCCGAATCTCCCCTTTCAGCCGCTTGACCGTGACCTCCGCTCTCTTTGAGGCAGGGAGCCTGTTTTTACTGATGACCCGGGCTCCCTCCAACTCCCCCCGGAGTCTCCTGAGCTGCTTGCCGGCCTCCTCGTACTCGGAGAGGTGGGCATGAATGCGGGAGGCGTAGGTGGTAGCTGGCTCTCCCGCAACCTTGGAGCCCCAGATGTTAAGGGGGGGCCCCGCCTCACCTCTGCCGGCTGCTGCACCTCCGGGGGAAGGGCCCGCCACAGCCTTCACTTCGGGGGTCCCAGACCCTGGAGCCTTGCGGCCCTCTGGGGTCTGCTTTTTCCCCATCCCTGGGACTGGCTGGCTGTGCCTTGGGCCTCCTGGTGGTGGATGAGGCCCCCCACCCCCAGCTGGCTTGCCGGAGGGTGGGAGCCAGGGGCACAGCCCCAGCGCTCAGTCCCAAGGAGAGTCCTCTTTCCTGGGAAGGGGGCAGATGGAAAGTCCTTGCAGGAAAAAAAACCTCCCTTCCCAGGAGCTTAGCAAAACCCCAGCCTGCAGAGGCTCAGCTGCGACGCTCCTCCTCTTCCAGGGTGTGTCCAGAGCTGCACTCAGTATGCTGCTGGTGCAGTCACTGTGGACATACATTACATTACTGATCCTGAGTTACATCCTATATTATACCCCAGAGCTGCACTCACTATTCTGCTGGTGCAGTCACTGTGTACATACATTACATTACTGATCCTGAGTTACATCCTCTATTATACTCCAGAGCTGCACTCACTATTCTGCTGGTGCAGTCACTGTGTACATACATTACATTACTGATCCTGAGTTACATCCTGTATTATACCCCAGAGCTGCACTCACTATTCTGCTGGTGCAGTCACTGTGTACATACATTACATTACTGATCCTGAGTTACATCCTGTATTATACTCCAGAGCTGCACTCACTATTCTGCTGGTGCAGTCACTGTGTACATACATTACATTACTGATCCTGAGTTACATCCTGTATTATACCCCAGAGCTGCACTCACTATTCTGCTGGTGCAGTCACTGTGTACATACATTACTGATCCTGAGTTACCTCCTGTATCTCTTTTATTATAAAAATATCAAAAACACAATACATAAGACAGACAAAAACAACATTCCAGAAATCAAAAACCACGATACATGAACTAAAATAAACCACACCGACATACAAAAAAAAAACTTGTGCAAATATGCTAGTTTACGACAGTCCATCTCTGAAGAACATAGTGCAGTGTCTCCAGGCTTTGCAGCCTGAGGGACCCCCAGCAGGAACCTCCAAAAAAAAAAACAAAGAAAACAAACAAAAATCCATTCCTTCACATTCAACCCCATTCACACCTTCACTCATGCTCCCATTCATTCCTATATACTGGATTTAAAACAGGAAAGTAAACACTTTTTCTGGCCCACTGCCTTAAACAGAAAAAACAGCCATCTTGGCAGACCCTCAACTACTTCCCCTCAACACAGCAAGAAACCACCCCCCTTTTTCCCTTTTTTTTTTTTTTTTCCCACCACCCACACCACAGGTCCACAAGTTCGTAGCCTTTTCCACACCTAGGTCCATGAAAGTTTATGGCCTCAGAAAAAAAAACAGCACCTCAGGGTCCAGGAAAGTTTATGGCCCGTATCTACATTTCCTTATATATTTCCCATGGTCCTTGGTGTAGTTCCCAGGCCATCTCCTTCTGATCTTCGGCCCTTGATTTCTCAGGGTCCATTCCAGGGTCCAAACTTCCCCCCTCCCTCCCGCAAGAAACCCCCACCCAACCTGACTGTACCCCTTCCCCCTTTCCTAACTATAATATATACATTTTTTTAAAAGCACCATCCTAGCGACATACATACAATACTGCATACATGTACAGATACACAAAAAGCACATACTACACTTTTTATACACCTAAGATACGACCTGCTATAACCAGTGATAATATTACCCAAACAATAAGTATTAACCACATTTCCAAAAACCTTGCCACAGGCCCAAGTTTGGTGCCTGCAAGCCCAATATCCATTAAATTTCATGCTTCCAAAACAAAAAGCTAAAGTGACATGCACCAGCCCAACACCAGGAAAGGAGTTCTGGAGGCCCCATCCCTCACTAACACATTCACCCTGTCCCTCAACAACTAAGACTGTCCCTACTTCTGTCCCTAAAAAAAACCTGTCCCTATCTGTCCCTACCTGCCCCTACTCTACCTAACTTATCATAACTAACTCTCTATCTGTCCCTCAGTGCCTGTCCCTCCCTGTCCCTATCTGCCCCTAATTCTGTCCCTAACACCCAGTGAAACTTATGCTATCCCTACCCTCATTCACACGGAGCTAGCTCTCCCTTGAGTGCGTTTCTAAAAGGAGAGGCCCCTCCAAAGCCAAGAGGCCTTCCTCACACCCAACCTTTCGAACTCCAAAGAACGGACCTTCACCAGGTCACCCAAGATGTTTCCTACCACCTCATCCCTCGGAAGGGTTTTTTTCCGCGTCGAAACTGGGCACCGTGCATTCCAAGTGTAGAACCTAACCACTACACTGACTAGGAATAAAGTGCACGGGTCCCGGCCACCCAGGGATCTGAACGCTCCATAGGCCCACTCAGCGTAGGAGAGGGACGCCAGCCGCGGCCAACGTATGGAAGCACCCACCCTGTTGTAAACCTCTGCATTAAAGGGACAATGAAGCAGGAAGTGCTCCATGCTTTCCAGCACGTCGCCACACTCCTCACGGGGACAACCCCGATCATCGGATTTCCTGCACTTCAAGTTATCCTTTACATACAGCCTCCCGTGGAAGCAGCGCCAGGTCAAGTCCCAAAACTTCATGGGGATCCGCTTAGAATTTAAAAGCCCCAGCCCGACCTCCAGATCCCGGCCTGGGCAATCCTTAAGGGCCAGGGGCTTCTGGAAATGGGTCAACAGGACCCTCCTGTCAAGGCATTGCCTCGACATGGTCCTGATTTCCCACATTCCCAGACCCCACCGGCGGATCACCTTCAGAACCGGGGTAGCGTAAGCCGGGAGATGCCCATGAGGTGTGCGTAGGTCCTTCACCTGCCCTCCTGTCTCCCATTCCTGGAAGAAAGGCCAAAGCCAACCCTTGCAGGAGACTACCCACGGAGGAGCCCTCTCTAGCCAGAGGTTGGAGATGTTAGTCTTAAGAAAGGTGTTTACTAGAAACACCACCGGGTTGACCATACCCAACCCACCTAGTCTCCTCGTACGGTATGTAACCTCCCTCTTGATTAGGTTAAGCCTATTCCCCCATAACAATTGGAAGAACAGGCTATAGACCCGTGTCCAGAGAGGTTCCGGCAAGATGCACACACTGCCCAGGTATATTAATAAAGGTAGCAGAAAGCCTTTAGCCAGGGCAACCCTTTCCCTCAGGGTTAAAGACCAACCCTTCCATTGGTCCACCTTTTGGGCGGCGATCTTAAGTCTGCCCTCCCAATTTTGCTGGGGGTAATCCCCGGGGCCAAATTCGATGCCTAAAATTTTGGCGGTGGCCTGGGGCCCTGGAAGGGTGTCCGGGAGATCAAACCTGGGATCTCCCCCTCCCAGCCAGAGACTTTCACACTTATCCCGGTTGATCATGGACCCGGATGCCTCCGAGTAGCGCACTACCTCCGACATGACCCAATCCGCCTCCCTTCTCGAGGACACGAAAAGGGAAACATCATCGGCATACGCCACCACCCTCAGAGAGGACCCAGAGCCCGCCTGGTCCATCCCGACTCCCGCCAACGGTCCACGATCTACCCTCCTTAGGAAGGGATCGATCGCGAACACGTATAAAAGCGGGCTCAGCGGACAGCCCTGACGGACCCCAGAACCCACCTCAAAAGGGCGACCTGACCAACCGTTCACCAGCGGAAAAGTCTCAGCCCCTTGGTACAAGATCTCTAACCATTTTACAAACCTCCCAGGCAGACCATACCTCAAAAGGACGGACCAGAGGTACTCGTGGTTGACCCGGTCAAAGGCTTTCGCTTGATCTAATGACAGCAAGTACCCCTTCCAGTGACCTGCCCTACCCTGCTCCACTGCCTCTCGGACACCGAGCACAGCACTAAAAGTACTGCGGCCCGGAACAGAGCAATGCTGGGCCCCTGAAAGGAGCCGGGGTGCAAACTTCACCAGCCGATTAAACAGCACCTTGGCCAGAACCTTCCGGTCCGTATCGAGAAGCGCTATGGGACGCCAATTCTCGATACGGGACGGATCCTTACCCTTTGACAGAATAATGAGGGCTGACTTCCTCATTGAGTCGGGAAGAGTGCCCGAGGAGAGACACTCATTAAATACCCCTGTCAAGAGGGGGACCAAGGAGTCCCTAAAAGTCTTATAGAACTCGGATGTTAAGCCATCCGGACCTGGCGATTTCTTGGGCCGAAGCCCATCAATGGCCAGTCTCACTTCCTCTTCCCTGATTTCCTCTGCCAAAACACCAAGAGAGGGATCACCCCCTGGCTCAGGGACGGTTTCAGCCAGGAAAGCCGACATCCTGTCCCGATCCAGATCCTTCTTTTCCAAGAGGTGTGAGTAGAAGGATCTGACCACCTCCAGGATCCCTGATTTGGATCTGTTCAGGGACCCCGTACTGTCGATCAGTCCTGTCACCATCTTACAATTCACTGACATCTTACAGTTTCTGTAAGGGTCGGGTGAGCGGTACTTCCCGAAGTCCCTCTCAAAAACTAAAGATGCGTGTCTATCATACTGACACCTCTTGAGCAAAGATTTCACTCTGGAGATTTCCTCACGGTCACCTCCAGTCGAGACAAGCTGCTCGAGTTTCCTCCCCAGGGCCTGGTACAAGCGGTGCCTGTTCAGACTCCTGAGGCTCGAGAGCTGACGGAAGAACCCCGCCACCCGCTTTTTGAAGATCTCCCACCACTCTGACTTACTACTACAGAGATCCAACAGCGGTACCTGGCTCTGAAGAAAGTCCTCGAAGGATTGTCTCACCTCCGCTTCTTCCAGCAGGGACGAATTGAGCTTCCACAGCCCTCTTCCCATCCGATGAGTCTCTGCAACACTCAGAGAAAAGAAAATTAGACAGTGATCGGAGAACTCCACCTCAACGGCGGACACAGCAGAAAAGATGGCGTCCTCCTTCAAAAAAAACCTGTCTATTCTAGACCTACAGCTACCCCTATGGTAGGTGAAACCTCCGTGACCTGGGGTGTGCCGGATGTGGACATCCACCAGGCGAGCTTCGCTGGCTATGCTATTCAACGCGACGCTATCATAAGCCAGGCGATCTCCGGGACCCCCCCGGTCACGGGACCTCGTAATGGTGTTGAAGTCCCCACCGAAGACCACCTGCCGGCTCGTAAAAAGAAAGGGCTTGATCCTCAGGAAGAGACATTTGCGGTCCCACTTGGACTGCGGGCCATAGATGTTGATGAGCCGGAGCTCTTGTCCCCTCATGAAGACATCTAGGATCAGGCACCTCCCCATTTCCAACTCAGTAACCCGTCGGCATTCAACAGCTGCAGTCTTAAAAAGGACTGCCACCCCGCTATACGGCTCGGCCGCAAGAGACCAATATGAGGGCCCGCACCTCCACTCCCTCCGTGCTTTATAGATGGCCCCCATGTCTGTTAGTCTGGTCTCTTGCAAGAATAAAATTTCTGCCTCAATCCGGGAGAAAAAATCAAAGGCCGTGAAGCGAGCCGCATCTGACTTTATGCTGGCAACATTAATAGATGCCAGCGTCAACGGGGCGAGTTCCGCCATCATGGGTGATCAAGTTGGATGGCCAACTTCTTACCACTGCTATCACCTCCACCTGGGGAGGGGTCGGACACCTTCCTTTTCAGGGAAGCTCCCGTTGTGTCCATCCCACCCCCCCCGGTGTCCTCGCCCCCGGGTTCCAGGTCTGTCCCCCCCCCAGGAGGAACACTGCCCCCTGAGGGACGGACCCCACCATCCCCCGAAGGACCCTCCGGTGGTACCCCCGGCCCAGCATCCTCGTCTTGCGGCCCATCATCCGAGCCTCCGAGGACGCTGAACCGGTTGGAGAGATCAATCAGAGGGGGGTCAGCGGGCCCTTCCGTGCGCACCCTGGTGGTCGGGGGCGGGGGAGATTTTGAAGGCTTGCCAGCCTTCTTCCCCCCCGATTTGTTACGATTGGCACGTTTACTTTTGCCACCCGCTGCTGTAGGCTGCTCCTGGACCTCCTCATCAACACTTTCATACTGTGAGGACCCGTCCGAGTCAGCCGCTTTATCCTCCCTCTCCATCCTCCTGATCTCCTCTCTCACCACACTCTCCCTCAGGACCTCAGAGGCTTTTGCCACGGGCCTGGAGGGAGGAGCAGGCATCGACCCGGTTGCCCGAGACTTCACCTGCCCCCCACCCCCATGGCGTTTTTCTTGCCTCCGCACATACGCGGGGCCCCTCACCTTGGCATTGCCCTTCCTCACCGGTCCCTCAGCCCCTTCCCCTCCGCCACCACCTGCCACAGCTGCAGGAGCGCCGCCAGAGGTTTCTCCCTCACGGACTCCTCCCGCTGGGCCTGCAGCGGCATTAGAAAAGGAGCGAGGGCAGCGGCTGAGAGGGTGACCTAGGTCACCACACAAGTGACACCGAATGTCTTTACACGAGGCGGCCAGATGACCTACCCCACCACACAAGGCACATTTCTGTACCTTGCAGCTAGCGCTGAAGTGAGTGGGGTCGCCGCACTTGTGGCAGACCTTCGGTTGCCCCTGGTAGAAGACCAGGATCCTGTCCCTTCCCAGGAACGCCGAGGAAGGGATGTGGGTGACCGTGCCGCCGGAAACCTTCAGTTTAACCATGAAGGTCCAGCCCCCCGACCAGATGCCGAATTCGTCCCTGTTCTTTTTGGGGCCCTCGGTGACTTCCCCGTAACGGGAAAGCCACGTCATAATGTCCACGCCGGCAAGTGACTCGTTACAAGTGACCACGGTCACTCGCTTGACGGAATTTTGGCGAGACACCGCTTGCGCAACGAAGTCTCGCCATCCGGGCTCTTCCCGCACCAGCTCATAGTTAGACCAGAAGAGCTCAAGCCCCTCTGGCCGCACAAAGCTGACGTCGAAGAAGCGGGACGCCGAAGGATGTATCAGGGCAAAGATGTCATTCGCCCCGAAGCCCATCTTAAGGAGGAGCTCCACCACCTTGCTCCTAGGTGGACAAGCTTCACTGCCCCCCCACCTAAGACGGACCACATTCCTCCTTTGCGGCCCCTGCCCGGCTGTGGGGAGAGACCAAACAGTCCTTCCCTCCCTTTGGTTTTGGAAGGCAGCAAGGCCGTGTCTCTCTATCCAGAAAGACAAGTCCACTGTCCTCCCCTCTACCACTATCGACCTTTCTCCTTTTTTGAGGGCCTCCAGGAAACGGTGGTGCAAAGCGCCGTCCCTGGAGCCCGGAGGCGAGGAGACCCCCCCAGGACCACCCCGAGGACCACCCCGACCCCCAGCCGCGGCCCCCGCATAACTATGTTGGGGTCTTGCGGCCAGGGGGGCAGACGGGCCAGCCCTCCCACCACTACCACCACTTGTGCCAGCACCCTCATTTGTCCTCCCACTCACTCTCCCATTCACTCTTTTATTATTTGCATTCACTCCAGCACACTCACCCACATTCACAGTAGCACTCACTCCCTCATCCATGTCACTCATATCACCATTCACTTCAGCAAACATCTCCTCAAATATGTCCACTCCGCTTTCGTACTCACTCTCACTCGCACAATTGGTGAACATAGCAACATTATTTACATTTTTTACATTTTTAACATTTCCCAAACCAGTGTAGTTCCTCTCTTTGCCTGCTGGGGGCCCTGAGCTCTCTTGCTGGGAGCTACTCTAGCTCCTGTCCAGGAGCGCCGCTGCCCCTTTAAATGCCTCAGTGCTGATGACATCATGCACTCTGCCCTGGCTGGGCCTAGGAGCAACAGCAGCTCCTGGTTTCAGCTCCATTTTTTTTTCTTTTGCTGAGTTTTGTTTACTCTGGGCAGGGACGGCCACTGGCACCGCTCCCTGCTCTGCACTTTTCTTCACCCCCGCCGCCGGCTTGCCAGGGAGCGCCAGAGTCCCCGCACCCTCAGATGAAGGTAGGTGGGCCGGGGACCCCGACAACTCCCCGCCAGCTTTTGGGGGCAGCACAGCATTACTTGGAAGGGTGGGTGGGACAGAGGGCAGCGGGCCCGCAGCGGCCACGCCCCCCCCCGCCCGTCGCAGCCACCCCAGGCAGAGCCGCGGCCCCCTGCAAGGCCACGGCCCCCCCGGGTGACGCGAGCACAGCGGGCGGAGTCGCGACCGCTGAGGCCACGCCCCCCCTGCCAGTCACAGCCACCACGGGCAGAGCAGTGACCCCTTGCGAGGCCATGCCCCCCCCGGGCGACGCAGACGCAGCGGGTGGGACGACGGCCGAGGAGGACATGCCCCCCCCGCACGCCACAGCCTTTGCAGGCCGGGCAACACTCGGGGAGGCCACGCCCCCCTCACGGACCACCGCTGCCACCCCATGCCCACCACTTGAGACAGGCAAGGCCGGCCACTCCCCCTCGTCGCCCAGCGGCGGCGGAGCCCCCTGCACGGACCCCTTTTTGGGTCGACGTGCCGGAGACCCCGCTCTCACCACAGGCGCCGACATGGGAGCGACCAGCACTTTGCACCGCCTCAGCTGCTGCTTGATGTTCTGTTCGCCCTTCCTAGGCTTCTGGACCCCCACTAGCGATCCAGACTTAGCGGAGCCGTACGTGGGGGGTCCAGAAGCCCCAGCACTCGCCGCCGGAGGTGCGGCCCTGGCTGTACCAACTTTACCTGGTGCCAGGCCAGCCTCCCCTGCCACCGAGGGCTGAGCCTGGACACCACCACCACAACCAGCACCGACCTCCATGTCGCTGCCCTGGTCTGAACTGTCACCAGATGCGACAGTCAGGTCACAACAGTCATCTCTCTCCCCGCTCCCTCGCTGCGGACCCACCACAGGGCCCGAGCCGGGGTGGGTAGCGGGTTCCACACAGCGGGACAGAGGGGCCCCGGGAAGAGGAGCAAAAACCAGTTGTTCCTCCACGCCTTCAGAGGCCTTACGCCTGCGCCTCCTGTTTCTCCTCTTCCCGGTTGCCTCATCCTCCGGGCAGACCTCATACCCAAACAACAGCGTGCCAAACCGTGATGGGGATTCAGTCTGCCGTACTTGTTTAAGGATGAGGCAGCCCCCCTCAGAACTACTCCCGCTCCCTCCATCCTCCCCCTCGCTCCCGCTTTCCTCCGCGTTACTGGAGTCCAGCGGGAGGGCCACCTGCTCGGGGGCTATCCCGCTGCATGTTACCTGGCTCACGCTGGTGTCCGCCAGGTCTTCAGGTGGAGGTGGCCCGGATGTGGTGTGGGCGCCATCTTGCTCTTCCTCCTCCTCGCTTTCCTCCACCTGGATGGGGACTCCTGACCCCCCAGGAGACCCACCGGCCATGGCCCTGAACCGGTCCTCGTTTTGAAGCTTTTCCTGGAAGGGGCCGCTGCCGGCCATGATGGTACTTCGCCGGTCCTCCAGGGCCCGAATCTCCCCTTTCAGCCGCTTGACCGTGGCGGTGACCTCCGCTCTCTTTGAGGCAGGGAGCCTGTTTTTACTGATGACCCGGGCTCCCTCCAACTCCCCCCGGAGTCTCCTGAGCTGCTTGCCGGCCTCCTCGTACTCGGAGAGGTGGGCATGAATGCGGGAGGCGTAGGTGGTAGCTGGCTCTCCCGCAACCTTGGAGCCCCAGATGTTAAGGGGGGGCCCTGCCTCACCTCTGCCGGCTGCTGCACCTCCGGGGGAAGGGCCCGCCACAGCCTTCACTTCGGGGGTCCCGGACCCTGGAGCCTTGCGGCCCCCTGGGGTCCGCTTTTTCCCCATCCCTGGGACTGGCTGACTGTGCCTTGGGCCTCCTGGTGGTGGATGAGGCCCCCCACCCCCAGCTGGCTTGCCGGAGGGTGGGAGCCAGGGGCACAGCCCCGGCGCTCAGTCCCAGGTAGAGTCCTCTTTCCTGGGAAGGGGGCAGATGGAAAGTCCTTGCAGGAAAAAAAACCTCCCTTCCCAGGAGCTTAGCAAAACCCCAGCCTGCAGAGCTCAGCCCAGACGCTCCTCCTCTTCCTGGGCGTGTCCAGAGCTGCACTCACTATTCTGCTGGTGCAGTCACTGTGTACATACATTACATTACTGATCCTGAGTTACATCCTGTATTATACCCCAGAGCTGCACTCACTATTCTGCTGGTGCAGTCACTGTGTACATACATTACATTACTGATCCTGAGTTACATCCTGTATTATACTCCAGAGCTGCACTCACTATTCTGCTGGTGCAGTCACTGTGTACATACATTACATTACTGATCCTGAGTTACATCCTGTATTATACCCCAGAGCTGCACTCACTATTCTGCTGGTGCAGTCACTGTGTACATACATTACATTACTGATCCTGAGTTACCTCCTGTATTATACCCCAGAGCTGCGCTCACTATTGTGCTGGTGCAGACACTGTGTGCATAGATTACATTACTGATCATGTTACCTCCTGAGCTCTATTTATAATTCTGCTCTCTTCAGAGCTCATAGCTCCATACATGCCCTGCTTCTTCTGTGTCCTGTGTAAAGTTATCTGATGTAGAAAAAAAAGACAAAGTATTCCCCTGTATTGTTGGAGCTAAGTTCGGTGCGTCTAACGTCAGACTTGCTGACTGTTTCCAATAACAACCATCAGAATCATTGACGCTTTGTTAGGTTATTTGTCGATTGTTTAATTCACAGATATTTTGCCCAAGAAAATCCTGGCCAGTGACTACTTAAAAATGTTGGAGAAGGAAGAAGAAGGTGTTCATGAAGATAACGACAAGGAGGAGGAGGAGGATCAGCAGCAGGAGGAGGAAGAAGAGGAGGAGGAGGAGGAGGATGATGTGGAGGAAGTGGAGGAGGATGAAGAGGAGAGTGATCCGTCCGATGAAGACGTGGATTACGAGCAGGATGATAACGAGGATGATGATGATGATGATGATCCGTGATGTGCCCGCCTGGTCCATGTTGTGGGCGGTTTATTCTTCGTGTTTTGTTGTGGATTTATTTTTCTACTTTGGATCGGCGTGAGTTTCCATCCATCCCAATAAACTTTCTGAATTTGTTTCTTGAAAGACGTTATGTGCTCCCCTGGCGCCCCCCATCCCCGTGAAGCTCGGGGGCCACATTCAAGTTTATTCGATATTGAGCCGCGGAAAAGACTTGTTTTATGCAGGAGAGATTGTAATTTTTTTTTAGGACGGTTCCCGCGTTTCATGGGAATTTCTATCATTTATATAAAAAAGTATGCGGCACAAGAAATCGCTGGACACCACTGGCAGCCTTTTCCTTCTTTGTTTTATACTCGTCACGATTCACAGTAAATAACCTTTTTTGTAGATTTTTACTAATAAATGTATTTTATACTAAAAACAAAAAAGTAAATCACTCGTTGGTGTTGATGTTTTACATTTTTTTTCTCGTGGTTCGTAATAAATATACACACACACAGTTGTGGTGAAAAGTTCCCTTCACTAATGTCCTATAAGGGAGGAGATTAGCGAAGGGAATGAGGATGTCGAGTCCATATGGGTCGGAATACATGGAGGGAAATATAGTGACAAAATTCTCATTGGGGTCTGTTACACCCCCCCCAAATATAACAGAAATCATGGAGAGTTTACTACTAAGGCAGATAGATGAAGCTGCAACCCATAATGAGGTCCTTGTTATGGGGGACTTTAACTACCCGGATATTAACTGGGAAACAGAGACCTGCGAAACCCATAAAGGCGACAGGTTTCTGCTAATAGCCAAGAATAATTATCTCTCACAATTGGTGCAGAATCCAACCAGAGGAGCAGCACTTTACACCTAATACTATCTAACAGACCGGACAGAATAACAGATCTGCAGGTTGTTGGGCGTCTAGGAAACAGCGACCACAATATTGTACAGTGTCACTTGTCTTTCGCGAAGAGGACATGTCAGGGAGTCACAAAAACACTGAACTTTAGGAAGGCAAAGTCTGACCAGCTTAGAGACGCCCTTAATCTGGGTGACTGGGACAATGTCCTCAGAAATAAGAATACAGAAAATAAATGGGAAATGTTTAAGAACATCCTTAATAGGCGCTGTAAGCGGTTTATACCTTGTGGGAACAAAAGGACAAGAAATAGGAAAAACCCAATGTGGCTAAGCAAAGAAGTAAGAGGGGCAATTACCAGTAAAAAGAAAGCATTTACACTACTAAAGCAGGATGGTACCGCTGAAGATCTAAAATACAGAGAGCACATTGCTCAGGAGAGTAACACTAATCCCAAACTGTTCTTCAACTATATCAATAGTAAAAGAATCATAAGTGACAGTGTAGGCTCCTTAAAAAATTATGAGGAAAGTATGGTTGTAGATGATGACGAAAAAGCTAATATATTAAACACCTTCTTCTCCACGGTATTCACGGTGGAAAATGAAATGCCGAGAGACAAAGAAAACCCGATATTAAGGGTCACCAATGTAACTACCCCTAATATCCCACATCATCCCGTCAGCCAGAACTACCGGACTACTACCCCTAATATCCCACATCATCCCGTCAGCCAGAGCCACTGGACTACTACCCCTAATATCCCACATCATCCCGTCAGCCAGAACTACCGGACTACTACCTCTAATATCCCACATCATCCCGTCAGCCAGAACTACCGGACTACTACCCCTGATATCCCACATCATCCCGTCAGCCAGAACTACCGGACTACTACCACTAATATCCCACATCATCCCGTCAGCCAGAACTACCGGACTACTACCCCTGATATCCCACATCATCCCGTCAGCCAGAGCCACCGGACTACTACCCCTAATATCCCACATCATCCCGTCAGCCAGAACTACCGGACTACTACCACTAATATCCCACATCATCCTGTCAGCCAGAACTACCGGACTACTACCACTAATATCCCACATCATCCTGTCAGCCAGAACTACCGGACTACTACCACTAATATCCCACATCATCCCGTCAGCCAGAACTACCGGACTACTACCACTAATATCCCACATCATCCTGTCAGCCAGAACTACCGGACTACTACCACTAATATCCCACATCATTCCGTCAGCCAGAACTACCGGACTACTACCCCTAATATCTCACATCATCCCGTCAGCCAGAACTACCGGACTACTACCCCTAATATCCCGCATCATCCCATCAGCCAGAGCCACCGGACTACTACCCCTAATATCCCGCATCATTCCGTCAGCCAGAGCCACTGGACTACTACCCCTAATATCCCACATCATCCCGTCAGCCAGAACTACCAGACTACTACCCCTAATATCTCACATCATCCCGTCAGCCAGAGCTACCGGACTACTACCCCTAATACCCCACATCAACCCGTCAGCCAGAGCCACCGGACTACTACCCCTAATATCCCGCATCATCCCGTCAGCCAGAGCCACTGGACTACTACCACTAATATCCCACATCATCCCATCAGCCAGAGCCACCGGACTACTACCCCTAATATCCCACATCATCCCGTCAGCCAGAGCCACCGGACTACTACCACTAATATCCCACATCATCCAATCAGCCAGAACTACCGGACTTCAACCCCTAATATCCCACATCATCCCGTCAGCCAGAACTACCGGACTACTACCCCTAATATCCCACATCATCCCGTCAGCCAGAGCCACCGGACTACTACCCCTAATATCCCACATCATCCCGTCAGCCAGAGCCACCAGACTACTACCCATAATATCCCACATCATCCCGTCAGCCAGAGCCACCAGACTACTACCCCTAATATCCCACATCATCCCGTCAGCCAGAGCCACCGGACTACTACCCCTAATATCCCACATCATCCCGTCAGCCAGAGCCACCAGACTACTACCCATAATATCCCACATCATCCCATCAGCCAGAGCCACCGGACTACTACCCCTAATATCCCACATAATCCCGTCAGCCAGAGCTACTGGACTACTACCCCTAATATCCCACATCATTCCGTCAGCCAGAACCACTGGACTACTACCCCTAATATCCCACATCATCCCGTCAGCCAGAACTACCGGACTACTACCCCTAATATCCCACATCATCCCGTCAGCCAGAGCCACTGGACTACTACCACTAATATCCAACATCATCCCGTCAGCCAGAACTACTGGACTACTACCCCTGATATCCCACATCAACCCGTCAGCCAGAGCCACCGGACTACTACCACTAATATCCCACATCATCCTGTCAGCCAGAACTACCGGACTACTACCACTAATATCCCACATCATTCAGTCAGCCAGAACTACCGGACTACTACCACTAATATCCCACATCATCCTGTCAGCCAGAACTACCGGACTACTACCACTAATATCCCACATCATTCCGTCAGCCAGAACTACCGGACTACTACCCCTAATATTTCACATCATCCCATCAGCCAGAGCTACCGGACTACTACCCCTAATATCCCGCATCATCCCGTCAGCCATAACTAGCGGACTACTACCACTAATATCCCACATCATCCCGTCAGCCAGAGCCATCGGACTACTACCCCTAATATCCCACATCATCCCGTCAGCCAGAGCCACCGGACTACTACCCCTAATATCCCACATCATCCTGTCAGCCAGATCCACCTGACTATTACCACTAATATCCCACATCATGCCATCAGCCAGAACTACTGGACTACTACCACTAATATCCCACATCATCCCGTCAGCCAGAGCCACCAGACTACTACCCATAATATCCCACATCATCCCGTCAGCCAGAGCCACCGGACTACTACCCCTAATATCCCACATCATCCCGTCAGCCAGAACTATCGGACTACTACCCCTAATATCCCACATCATCCCGTCAGCCTGAACTACCGGACTACTACCCCTAATATCCCACATCATCCCGTCAGCCAGAGCCACTGGACTACTACCACTAATATCCCACATCATCCCATCAGCCAGAACTACCGGACTACTACCCCTGATATCCCACATCATCCCGTCAGCCAGAGCCACCGGACTCCTACCCCTGATATCCCACATCATCCCATCAGCCAGAGCCACCGGACTACTACCACTAATATCCCACATCATCCCTTCAGCCAGAGCTACCGGACTACTACCCCTAATATCCCACATCATCCCATCAGCCAGAGCAACCGGACTACTACCCGTAATATCCCACATCATCCCTTCAGCCAGAGCCACCGGACTACTACCCCTAATATCCCACATCATCCCATCAGCCAGAGCCACCAGACTACTACCACTAATATCCCACATCATCCCTTCAGCCAGAGCCACCGGACTACTACCCCTAATATCCCACATCATCCCATCAGCCAAAGCAACCGGACTACTACCCCTAATATCCCACATCATCCCATCATCCAGGGCCACCGGACTACTACCACTAATATCCCACATCATCCCATCAGCCAGAGCCACCGGACTACTACCACTAATATCCCACATCATCCCATCAGCCAGAGCCACCGGACTACTACCCCTAATATCCCACATCATCCCATCAGCCAGAGCCACCGGACTACTACCCCTAATATCCCACATCATCCCATCAGAGCCTCCGGACTACTACCCCTAATATCCCACATCATCCCATCAGAGCCTCCGGACTACTACCCCTAATATCCCACATCATCCCATCAGCCAGAGCCACCGGACTACTACCCCTAATATCCCACATCATCCCATCAGAGCCTCCAGACTACTACCCCTAATATCCCACATCATCCCATCAGACAGAGCCACCGGACTACTACCCCTAATATCCCACATCATCCCATCAGAGCCTCCGGACTACTACCCCTAATATCCCACATCATCCCATCAGAGCCTCCGGACTACTACCCCTAATATCCCACATCATCCCGTCAGCCAGAGCTACCGGACTACTACCCCTAATATCCCACATCATCCCGTCAGCCAGAGCCACCAGACTACTACCCATAATATCCCACATCATCCCATCAGCCAGAGCCACCGGACTACTACCCCTAATATCCCACATAATCCCGTCAGCCAGAGCTACCGGACTACTACCCCTAATATCCCACATCATTCCGTCAGCCAGAACCACTGGACTACTACCCCTAATATCCCGCATCATCCTGTCAGCCAGAACTACCGGACTACTACCCCTAATATCCCACATCATCCCGTCAGCCAGAGCCACTGGACTACTACCACTAATATCCCACATCATCCCGTCAGCCAGAACTACTGGACTACTACCCCTGATATCCCACATCAACCCGTCAGCCAGAGCCACCGGACTACTACCACTAATATCCCACATCATCCTGTCAGCCAGAACTACCGGACTACTACCACTAATATCCCACATCATTCAGTCAGCCAGAACTACCGGACTACTACCACTAATATCCCACATCATCCTGTCAGCCAGAACTACCGGACTACTACCACTAATATCCCACATCATTCCGTCAGCCAGAACTACCGGACTACTACCCCTAATATTTCACATCATCCCGTCAGCCAGAGCTACCGGACTACTACCCCTAATATCCCGCATCATCCCGTCAGCCATAACTAGCGGACTACTACCACTAATATCCCACATCATCCCGTCAGCCAGAGCCATCGGACTACTACCCCTAATATCCCACATCATCCCGTCAGCCAGAGCCACCGGACTACTACCCCTAATATCCCACATCATCCTGTCAGCCAGATCCACCTATTACCACTAATATCCCACATCATGCCATCAGCCAGAACTACTGGACTACTACCACTAATATCCCACATCATCCCGTCAGCCAGAGCCACCAGACTACTACCCATAATATCCCACATCATCCCGTCAGCCAGAGCCACCGGACTACTACCCCTAATATCCCACATCATCCCGTCAGCCAGAACTATCGGACTACTACCCCTAATATCCCACATCATCCCGTCAGCCTGAACTACCGGACTACTACCCCTAATATCCCACATCATCCCATCAGAGCCTCCGGACTACTACCCCTAATATCCCACATCATCCCATCAGAGCCTCCGGACTACTACCCCTAATATCCCACATCATCCCGTCAGCCAGAGCTACCGGACTACTACCCCTAATATCCCACATCATCCCGTCAGCCAGAGCCACCAGACTACTACCCATAATATCCCACATCATCCCATCAGCCAGAGCCACCGGACTACTACCCCTAATATCCCACATAATCCCGTCAGCCAGAGCTACCGGACTACTACCCCTAATATCCCACATCATTCCGTCAGCCAAAACCACTGGACTACTACCCCTAATATCCCGCATCATCCTGTCAGCCAGAACTACCGGACTACTACCCCTAATATCCCACATCATCCCGTCAGCCAGAGCCACTGGACTACTACCACTAATATCCCACATCATCCCGTCAGCCAGAACTACTGGACTACTACCCCTGATATCCCACATCAACCCGTCAGCCAGAGCCACCGGACTACTACCACTAATATCCCACATCATCCTGTCAGCCAGAACTACCGGACTACTACCACTAATGTCCCACATCATTCAGTCAGCCAGAACTACCGGACTACTACCACTAATATCCCACATCATCCTGTCAGCCAGAACTACCGGACTACTACCACTAATATCCCACATCATTCCGTCAGCCAGAACTACCGGACTACTACCCCTAATATTTCACATCATCCCGTCAGCCAGAGCTACCGGACTACTACCCCTAATATCCCGCATCATCCCGTCAGCCATAACTAGCGGACTACTACCACTAATATCCCACATCATCCCGTCAGCCAGAGCCATCGGACTACTACCCCTAATATCCCACATCATCCCGTCAGCCAGAGCCACCGGACTACTACCCCTAATATCCCACATCATCCTGTCAGCCAGATCCACCTATTACCACTAATATCCCACATCATGCCATCAGCCAGAACTACTGGACTACTACCACTAATATCCCACATCATCCCGTCAGCCAGAGCCACCAGACTACTACCCATAATATCCCACATCATCCCGTCAGCCAGAGCCACCGGACTACTACCCCTAATATCCCACATCATCCCGTCAGCCAGAACTATCGGACTACTACCCCTAATATCCCACATCATCCCGTCAGCCTGAACTACCGGACTACTACCCCTAATATCCCACATCATCCCGTCAGCCAGAGCCACTGGACTACTACCACTAATATCCCACATCATCCCATCAGCCAGAACTACCGGACTACTACCCCTGATATCCCACATCATCCCGTCAGCCAGAGCCACCGGACTCCTACCCCTAATATCCCACATCATCCCATCAGCCAGAGCCACCGGACTACTACCCGTAATATCCCACATCATCCCTTCAGCCAGAGCCACCGGACTACTACCCCTAATATCCCACATCATCCTATCAGCCAGAGCCACCAGACTACTACCACTAATATCCCACATCATCCCTTCAGCCAGAGCCACCGGACTACTACCCCTAATATCCCACATCATCCCATCAGCCAAAGCAACCGGACTACTACCCCTAATATCCCACATCATCCCATCATCCAGGGCCACCGGACTACTACCACTAATATCCCACATCATCCCATCAGCCAGAGCCACCGGACTACTACCACTAATATCCCACATCATCCCATCAGCCAGAGCCACCGGACTACTACCACTAATATCCCACATCATCCCATCAGCCAGAGCCACCGGACTACTACCCCTAATATCCCACATCATCCCATCAGCCAGAGCCACCGGACTACTACCCCTAATATCCCACATCATCCCATCAGAGCCTCCGGACTACTACCCCTAATATCCCACATCATCCCATCAGAGCCTCCGGACTACTACCCCTAATATCCCACATCATCCCATCAGCCAGAGCCACCGGACTACTACCCCTAATATCCCACATCATCCCATCAGAGCCTCCGGACTACTACCCCTAATATCCCACATCAGCCAGAGCCACCGGACTACTACCCCTAATATCCCACATCATCCCATCAGAGCCTCCGGACTACTACCCCTAATATCCCACATCATCCCATCAGCCAGAGCTACCGGACTACTACCCCTAATATCCCACATCATCCCGTCAGCCAGAGCCACCGGACTACTACCACTAATATCCCACATCATCCCATCAGCCAGAGCCACCGGACTACTATCCCTAATATCCCACATCATCCCGTCAGCCAGAGCCACCGGACTACTATCCCTAATATCCCACATCATCCCATCAGAGCCACCGGACTACTACCACTAATATCCCACATCATCCCATCAGAGCCTCCGGACTACTACCCCTAATATCCCACATCATCCCATCAGCCAGAGCTACCGGACTACTACCCCTAATATCCCACATCATCCCGTCAGCCAGAGCCACCGGACAACTACCCCTAATATCCCACATCATCCCATCAGCCAGAGCCACCGGACTACTACCACTAATATCCCACATCATCCCATCAGAGCCTCCGGACTACTACCCCTAATATCCCACATCATCCCATCAGCCAGAGCCACCGGACAACTACCCCTAATATCCCACATCATCCCATCAGAGCCACCGGACTACTACCACTAATATCCCACATCATCCCATCAGAGCCTCCGGACTACTACCCCTAATATCCCACATCATCCCATCAGCCAGAGCTACCGGACTACTACCCCTAATATCCCACATCATCCCGTCAGCCAGAGCCACCGGACAACTACTCCTAATATCCCACATCATCCCATCAGAGCCACCGGACTACTACCACTAATATCCCACATCATCCCATCAGAGCCTCCGGACTACTACCACTAATATCCCACATCATCCCATCAGCCAGAGCCACCGGACTACTACCACTAATATCCCACATCATCCCATCAGCCAGAGCCACCGGACTACTATCCCTAATATCCCACATCATCCCATCAGCCAGAGCCACCGGACTACTATCCCTAATATCCCACATCATCCCATCAGCCTAGAGTCAGAACCAGAGCGCTGAGTGGAACGGTCCTAACTTCCATACTGGGGATCCCTTTAAGAGGGAAGATGTGCCTATGGGATGGAGGATGTGTGATGTGTATATGGGCACAGGAGGGGGGATTCATTTCTGTCATGTGCTCTCTGCTCCTTTCAGGGGGGCAGACAATGGCTGGGAGCTTAGGCCATGTGCACACGCTGCGGTTTTGCTGCGGTTTTGGCCCTGCAGAGCTGCAGCAGTTCCGCAGACATGGTACTTTACCATGTTAGCCTATGGGTTTTCAAAACCGCAGTGTTCACGCTGCGGTTTTTTACCTGCGGAAAAGCTGCGATTTTTTTTCCGCAGCATGTCAATTGTTTCTGCGGATTCTGCTGCGGTTTCACACCTTTAACATAGTAGAGGTGTGAAACCGCAGGGCAAAACCGCAGGCCAAACCGCAGCAAAACCGCAGGTCACTTTACCTGCGGTTTTACCTGCGGTTCCGCGGGAAAAAACCCGCAGGTGAATCTGCAGTGTGTGCACATAGCCTTATGTTCCCGAAGATGCTATATTTGTCCCACCATGTCAGTGTCTGCTGAGGTGTTGTCAAGTGGGAAAACTGCTGGCCATAGCAACCAATCACAGCTCAGCTTCTTTTGAACAGCTCTGGTGAAATGAAAGATGCTTTGTGATTGGTTGGTGACACACACACAGACTCATTTTTATATATCGATATATATTTATATATATACACACACATACACAGTTGTGCTCAAAAGTTTACATAAATTTTTGCTTTCTTGGCCTTTTGGCAGAGAATATGATTGATAACACCAAAACTTCTTCTCCACTCATGGTTAGTGGTTGGGTGAAGCCATTTATTGTCAAACTACTGTGTTTTCTGTTTTTAAACCATAATGACAACCCAAAACACCCAAGTGACCCTGATCAAAAGTTCACATACCCTGGTGATTTTGGCTTGATAACATGCACAGAAGATGACAACTTCATAATCTCTGCAAAAAGGCCAAGAAAGCAAAAATTCTGCCGGGGTATGTAAACTTTTACATACACAGTTAGCAAGGCTGAAAAAAGACTAAATCCCCAGATCTACGTCCTTCTAAAGAACCTAATAACTGTAAGATACAATATTGTTACGCTCCGGGAAGACATCCAGGCCTCTCTTGAACCCCTCCACTGAGTTCGCCATCACCACCTCCTCAGGCAGGGAATTCCAGATTCTCACTGCCCTAACTGTAAAGAATCCTCTTCTATGTTGGTGGAGAAACCTTCTCTCCTCCAGACGCAGAGAATGCCTCCTTGTGACCATCACCTTCCTTGGTATAAACAGATCCTCGAGAGATATGTGTATTGTCCCCTTATATACTTATACATGGTTATTAGATCGCCCCTCAATCGTCTTTTTTCTAGACTAAATAATCCTAATTTTGCTAATCTCTCTGGGTATTGTAGTTCCCCCATCCACTTTATTAATTTTGTCGCCCTCCTTTATACTCACTCTAGTTCCATTTTATCCTTCCTGAGCACCAGTGCCCAAAACTGTGCACAGTACTCCATGTGCGGTCTAACCAGGGATTTGTACAGAGGCAGTATAATGCTCTCATCATGTGTATCCAGTCCTCTTTTAATGCACCTCATGATCCTGTTTGCCTTGGCAGCTGCTGCCTGGCACTGGCTGCTCCAGGTAAGTTTATCATTAACTAGGATCCCCAAGTCCTTCTCCATGTCAGATTTACCCAGTGGTTTCCCGTTCAGTAATGGTGATATTGATTCCTTCTTCCCATGTGTATAACCTTACATTTATCATTGTTACACCGCATCTGCCACCTTTCAGCCCAAGTTTCCAACTTCTTGAGATCCATCTATGGCAGAATACTACCTTCTCTTGTATTGACTGCTTTACATAGTTTTGTATCATCTGCACATATCGATATTTTACTGTGCAAACTTTCTACCAGATCGTTAATAAATATGTTGAAGAGAAGAGGTCCCAACACCGACCCCTGCGGTCCCCACTGGTCACAGCGACCCAGTTAGAGAATATACCATTAATAACCACCCTCTGCTTTCTATCACTCAGCCAGTTACTTACCCATTTACACACATTTTCCCCCAGACCCAGCATTCTCATTGTGTGTACCAACCTCTTGTGCGGCACGGTATCAAACACTTTGGAAAAATCAAGATATACCACATCCAATGATGCACCTTGGTCCAGTCTATAGCTTACCTCTTCATAAAACCTGATTAGATTGGTGTGACAAGAGTTCTGGCTGACGGGATGATGTGGGATATTAGGGGTAGTAGTCCGGTGGTTCTGGCTGACGGGCTGATGTGGGATATTAGGGGTAGTAGTCCAGTAGTTCTGGCTGATGGCATGATGTGGGATATTAGGGGTAGTAGTCCGGTGGCTCTGGCTGACGGGATGATGTGGGATATTAGGGGTAGTAGTCCGGTGGCTCTGGCTGATGGGATGATGTGGGATATTAGGGGTAGTAGTCCGGTGGCTCTGGCTGATGGGATGATGTGGGATATTAGGGGTAGTAGTCCGGTGGCTCTGGCTGATGGGATGATGTGGGATATTAGGGGTAGTAGTCCGGTAGTTCTGGCTGACGGGATGATGTGGGATATTAGGGGTAGTAGTCCAGTGGCTCTGGCTGACGGGATGATGTGGGATATTAGGGGTAGTAGTCCGGTGGCTCTGGCTGACGGGATGATGTGGGATATTAGTGGTAGTAGTCCGGTGGCTCTGGCTGACGGGATGATGTGGGATATTAGGGGTAGTAGTCCGGTGGCTCTGGCTGACGGGATGATGTGGGATATTAGGGGTAGTAGTCCGGTGGCTCTGGCTGATGGGATGATGTGGGATATTAGGGGTAGTAGTCCGGTGGCTCTGGCTGATGGGATGATGTGGGATATTAGGGGTAGTAGTCCGGTAGTTCTGGCTGACGGGATGATGTGGGATATTAGGGGTAGTAGTCCAGTGGCTCTGGCTGACGGGATGATGTGGGATATTAGGGGTAGTAGTCCGGTGGCTCTGGCTGATGGGATGATGTGGGATATTAGGGGTAGTAGTCCGGTGGTTCTGGCTGACGGGATGATGTGGGATAATAGGGGTAGTAGTCCGGTGGCTCTGGCTGATGGGATGATGTGGGATATTAGGGGTAGTAGTCCGGTAGTTCTGGCTGACGGGATGATGTGGGATATTAGGGGCAGTAGTCCAGTGGCTCTGGCTGACGGGATGATGCGGGATATTAGGGGTAGTAGTCCGGTTGCTCTGGCTGACGGGATGATGCGGGATATTAGGGGTAGTAGTCCAGTGGCTCTGGCTGACGGGATGATGTGGGATATTAGGGGTAGTAGTCCGGTGGCTCTGGCTGACGGGATGATGTGGGATATTAGGGGTAGTAGTCTGGTGGCTCTGGCTGATGGGATGATGTGGGATATTAGGGGTAGTAGTCCAGTGGCTCTGGCTGACGGGATGATGTGGGATATTAGGGGTAGTAGTACGGTAGCTCTGGCTGACGGGATGATGTGGGATATTAGGGGTAGTAGTACGGTAGCTCTGGCTGACGGGATGATGTGGGATATTAGGGGTAGTAGTCCGGTGGCTCTGGCTGACAGGATGATGTGGGATATTAGGGGTAGTAGTCCGGTAGTTCTGGCTGATGGGATGATGTGGGATATTAGGGGTAGTAGTCCGGTAGCTCTGGCTGACGGGATGATGTGGGATGTTATAGTGAATGGGGCTATGCGGAATGGGCGGGGCTCTACACTCAGCTTTATATATATATATTAGATATAATTATTATAATTTGTTATAACTAACCGTAGTTAGTTACTATGCCCGGACAGCGGGCAGCGCCGGGCTCTTCAGCTAGTATATATATATCATCTTAGTGTCTTACGAGATGCCATAAATGAACACTTTTATTTTTAATTGTAATTCTAGTTTATATTGGAGCCCTGAAGATAATCGCCCCAGGTCAGATTACGTACTCGCACTCTCAGACACCTTGAGAAGTTCTGCCGAGGATGTTAGAGTTAAGAGCATGTCACACTAAGAGATATCGCTAGCAATATCGCTATAACTAGCGACGTTATAGTGATATTGCTAGCGATATCGCTGTGTCTGATACTTACCTACGACCCGCTTCCCCGCTGGTTATCACTGATCGCGCGAGAACAGGCTGGACCGTGGAGCCGGGCGGGAGGACGAAGGATCGCCTGGTGTGACAGGTAAGTAGCGACCCCCGTCCCCAGCGATGTCGCTAGTGAGATCTGCCTGTGTGGCAGCTCACTAGCGACCACTTAGCGATGTACCAGTGATCCTGACAGCGTCATATCGCTGGTCGGGATCGCTGGTACATCGCTAAGTGTGACAGTACCCTTAGCCTTTGCATTTGTAGGAAATTTGGCCGACACTGAAGATGAAGTGATAAAGAGGGAAATTTGCATCTCTGTGACTTTGCATCAGTATTCTCAGTGTTTCAGCCTCGGTGTCTCCTATGTGATGTATGCGACAGTCTCAGTGTCTCTTCTGTAATGTGTATACTGCAGTCTTGGTTCCTCCTCTGCGATGTATACAGCAGTCTCGGTTCCTCCTATTCGATGTATATGTCTCTCTTGGTTTCCCCTATGTGATGTATACAGCAGTCTTGGTGTCTCCTCTGTAATGTGTATATGGCAGTCTTGGTTTCTCCTCTGTAATGCGTTTTCTCTCAGTCTTGGTGCCTCCTATGTGATGTATAGAGCAGTCTTGGTGTCTCCTTTGTGATATATATGGCAGTCTTGGTGTCTCCTGTGTGATGTATACTGCAGACCTCCCATTGCTTGCGTTATAAATGTAACATCAGCAGTGATTAATTTTCCACTGTGAGGAGCATTGCATTGTAATATACATCTTTGTTTGGTATGTCTTACTCCTGCGAATATATAGCAGTGTAATTTTCAAGTTGATCATTTTGTTTGACCCCTGAATGATGGTATAAATATTGAAATGGCCATTGGCAGAAAAAAAGGTTCCCCACCCCTGCTATAAACCAAGTTATAAGTACTTAGTGAGTTTATAGACTGCATATATTACCTAAGAAACATGCCATAAAAATAGACTGCATATGAGTCTGGACCCCGACGTATGTTTCGCCTTTGGTTTTCTCATGGAGTTATGCTTCTTGAGAAAGCCAAGGGCAAAACATATGTCAATATCATATAGTAACAAGGGACTGTGGGGTACCTACCCGATCCCTCGAGTTAGAGTAGTCCTAGTCTTTCACTGTCCCATGGATGATGGGCTCACTTGGGTCCTGTACCTTCCTATGCTTCTAACTTAACCCGTATCTGATCCCTCCCTCACCCAGGAAGGTGAGGGGCTGAAGTGTATAGGAAAACACTAAGCAAACAGACAGGAATAAAAGGAAAACATCTCTTGAAAGTAGCAAATGCCATACTGGCCAGACTGGACCATTTAGAAAAGTTTTTCCTTTTTCTGGTGATATCCGTCAGTGGTTTCTCCACTATCGAAAAGTTCTTGATGAACTTAGAGGAATAATTGTAGTGCCCTAAAAACCTTTGTAAAGCTTTTGGTCTTCAGCACGATACCAATCCATAACCGCTCAGATGTTCGCCGGATCCATGCAAGAAACAGTGGACTATAAAAAAGGGATCTCCTGAAGTGAAAACATACATTTCTCTGGTTTGACTTATAAATTATTGTGCCTCACATGTACCTGATGTGAATCAAAGTCCGACAATTACAGTGGGTACGGAAAGTATTCAGACCCCTTTATATTTTTACTTTACTTTGTTTCATTGCAGTCATTTAGTAAATTCAAAAAAGTTCATTTTTTTCCTCATTAATGTCCACTCTGCACCCCAACTTGACTGAAAAAAACCCAGAAATGTAGAAATTTTTGCAAATTTATTAAAAAAGAAAAACTGAAATCTCACATGGTCATAAGTATTCAGCCCCTTTGCTCAGTATTGAGTAGAAGCACCTTTTGAGCTAGCACAGCCATGAGTCTTCTTGGGAATGATGGAACAAGTTATTCACCCCTGGATTTCGGGATCCTCTGCCATTCTTCCTTGCAGATCCTCTCCAGTTCCGTCAGGTTGGATGGTGAACGTTGGTGGACATCCATATTCAGGTGTCTACAGAGATGCTCAATTGGGTTCAGGTCAGGGCTCTGGCTGGGCCAGTCAAGAATGGTCACAGAGTTGTTCTATAGCCACTCCTTTGTTATTTTTGCTGTGTCCTTAGGGTTATTGTCTTGTTGGAAGGTGAACCTTCGGCCAAGTCAGGTTTAGACCACTCTGGAAGAGATTTTCATCCAGGATATCTCTGTACTTGGCCACATTTTTGTTTCCTTCAATGGCAACCAGTCATCCTGTGAACAACACCCCAATAGCACGATGCTGCCACCACCATGTTTCCCTGTTGGGATTGTATTGGGCAAGTGATGAGCAGTGCTTGGTTTTCTCCACACATACCGCTTAGAATTATCAGCAAAAAGGTCTATCTTCGTCTCATCAGACCAGAGAATCTTATTTCTCATAGTCTGGGAGTCCTTCATATGTTTTTTAGCAAACTCCCATCTCCCTACTGCATCTGTGGAGCTCAGCCACAGTGATCTTGGGGTTCTTCTTTACTTCTCTCACCAAGGCTCTTCTCCCACGATTGATCAGTTTGGCTGGACGGCCAGGTCTAGGAAGACTTCTGGTGGTCCCAAACTTCTTCCATTTAAGGATTATGGAGGCCACTATGCTCTTAGGAACCTTGTGTATTGCAGAAACTCTTTTGTAACCTTGGCCAGATCTGTGCCTTGCCATAATTCTGTCTCTGAGCTCCTTGGCCATTTCCTTTGACCTCATGATTCTCATTTGGTCTGACATGCACTATGAGCTGTGAGGTCTTAAGCTGGAGTCACACATAGCGACTCACCAGCGATCCCGACAACGATATCAACGTGTCAGGATCGCTGGTAAGTCGCTTTTTTGAATTTACCAAATGGCTGCAATGAAGCTAAGAGTGAAAAATTTAAAGGGGTCTGAATACTTTCCATACCCACTGTAAATCAATATGTCGTCCTGATAGACTACCAGAAATGCACCTGGCAGATGACAAAAAATGTCATTTTCAAAGTTCTGAAAAACTGCGAAAGCATTAGTCAGCCTAAATGGCATAACAAGGTTTTCATAGTGTCCCTCGGGTGTATTAAAAGCAGTCGTCTTCTGTTCACTCCCCTCCATTGTACAGATGAGATTATATGCCCCCTGATGTCCAGCTTGTAAATCCACTTAGCTCTGACAATCTGGTTAAAGAAGTCCGGAATGAGAGGGAGCGGATACAGATCCTGAACCGTGATCTAAATTAGTTCACGTAAATTGAGGCAGGGATTAGCAAATAAAAACCCTGCTGCAACAAAAGATGAGGAATGTCTGATATGAACCTTAGCCAGACTTTCTGAGATATAGTCCGTCATAGGCTGCCTCTCCGGATCTCAAATATTATACACTCTGCTGTTAGGCTCTTTGGCCCCAGAAATTAAATTAAAGGCGCAATCATTAGGGCGATGAGGAAGAAGTTTCTGACACCCCTGTTCCAAGAACATATCCTCAAAATCAGATCAGTATTACGGCAGAGACTGGGTATCAACTCTGGCTAAACGGGTGCCCAAGCAGTGTCTTTGACAGTACTTGCTCTACCTTACTACCTTCCGAATCTGCCAGTCCACCACAGGAATGTGCAACATCATCCAAAATAGACTAATAACCACAGGAGAGGACAAGCCCTCCAGTATATAATAATTGATTGAGTCTAATTGCATGCCCCCAACTGCAGACGTATCCCTGGCGCAAGGGTGCAGAATCAATAGCGATCATAGGTATAGATCTAGACAGTTTGTGAGGAGTGAGACTCTGGTCCTGGGCGAATCGTATGTCAATCAGATTAAACCCAGCCCACTGTTTAAAATGCTGAAATAACCACCTTACATTCGCCAAACTGAATCCCGGGCTCCTTAGTTCTCTAGTAGCCGTTTGCAGCTACGTATAGATGGACCAGTACCAACAAAATGACACTTCTTACCACATAAAAAACACACTCCCTCTATGCGCCAAGCTGCAGAAAGACCAGTAAAAGGAGTCGTGCGCCCAACTGCATAGGTTCCTCGGTAGACTCAGCCCTAGGTTCCATTGACCCCTGACCACCCAAAAATGTAGGTGTCTCTATATGTCTCTGACGTAGATAGCGGTCCAGTCGGATAGCTAGAAACATAGAATCATAGAATCGTAGAGTTGGAAGGGACCTCCTGGGCCATCTGGTCCAACCCCCTGCTCAAAGCAGGATTCACTAAATCATCCCAGTCAGATGTCTGTCCAGCCTCTGTTTGAAGACTTCCATTGAAGGAGAACTCACCACTTCTCGTGGCAGCTTGTTCTACTCATTGATCACTCTGTCAAAAAGTTTTTTCTAATATCTAATCTGTGTCTCCTCCCATTCAGTTTCATCCCATTGCTTCTAGTCTTTCCTTGTGCAAATGAGAATAAAGATGATCCTTCTACAATGTGTCAGCCCTTTAGATATTTGTAGACAGCTATTAAGTCTCCTCTCAGTATTCTCTTTTGCAAACTAAACAATCCCAAATCCTGCAACCTTTCCTCATAAGACAGGGTTTGCAGACCGGTCACCATTCTGGTCGCTCTTTTCTGAACTTGCTCTAGTTTGTTGATGTTTTTTTTTTAAATGTGGTGCCCAAAACTGGACACAATATTCCAGATGAGGTCTGACCAAAGAGGAGTAGAGGGAAATAATGACTTCATGTGATCTAGACTGTATGCTTCTGTTAATACATCCTAGAATTGCATTTGCCTTTTTTGCTGCTGCATCACACTGTTGACTCATATTCAGTCTGTGATCTATTAGTGTACCCAAGTCTTTTTCACATGTGCTGTTGCCTAGCCCTATTCCTCCCACTCTGTATATGCTTTTTCATTTTTATTGCCCAGATGTAGTACTTTGCATTTTTCCCTGTTAAAAACCATTCTGTTAGTTGCTGCCCACTTCTCCAGTTTATTTATATCTTTTTGAATCCTCTCTCTTGTCTAGTATTAGCTATCCCTCCTAGCTTTGTGTCATCAGCAAATTTAATCAGTTTACCCTCAATTCCTTCATCTAAATCGTTGATAAAGATGTTGAACAATACAGGGCCCAGGACAGAGCCCTGTGGTACCCCACTTGAGACATTCTTCCAACTGGATGTGCAGCCATTTATGACCACTCTTTGGGTCCGATCACTAAGCCAGTTAAGAATCCACCTAACAGTTGCCTTGTCCATTCCATACTTAGTCATTTTTTCAATAAGGATTGTATGAGATACTTTGTCAAATGCTTTGCTGAAGTCAAGATATACTATATCTACAGCATTTCCTTGATCCACCCAATCAGTGATTCCATCATAGAAGGAAATTAAGTTAGTCTGACATGACTTATTAGTTACAAACCCATGCTGACTCTGTTTAATCACTTCATTCTTATCCAGGTACTGACATACATGTTGTTTAATAATTTGTTCAAAGATCTTTCCTGGTATAGAAGTCAGACTCACCGGCCTATAGTTGCCTGGGTCCACCTTCTTCCCCTTTTTGAAGATAGGAACAACATTTGCTCTTCTCCAGTCTTCTGGGACTTGTCCTGTTCTCCAAGAATTTTCAAAGATTATGGAGTGGGGTTCAAAAATTTCTTCTGCTATCTCCTTCAGTACTCTGGGGTGTAATTCATCTGGACCTGGAGACTTGAATTCATTTAGGTTAGCTAAGTGTTTCCTCACTATATTTCTGTTTATAGATATCCTGGATTCTTGTATTCCCATAATAGGACAGTGAAGAACAGTTGATGTTACATTTCTTTTCTGAGAGAAAAGAGATGCAAAATAGGAATTTAAAAGTTCGGCCTTCTCAACATCCTGTCTTACCATTTCATCATTTTCATCCTGTAAAAATCCTATAGCATCTTTGACTTTTCTTTTACTTTTGACATATCCTCAAAATCCTTTATTATTGCTTTTGACATCTCTTGCAAGCTTCAATTCATTGTCAGCTTTACTAATCTGATTTGTGCCCTGCAGGTTCTGCAGACAGCATTATATTCTTCTTTAGATATGCCTCCCTCTTTCCATTTTATAAACATTTTTTCTTCCTTTTTAGCATGTACTTAAGTTCTGTGTTCATCCATCCTGGCTTCCTTAAATGCTTCCTATTCTTCCCTCTTTTCGGAATTGTTAACAATTGTGCTTTGAGAATTTCATTTTTCAAGATTTCCCATCCTTCTTGGACATTTTTGTCTTTAAGGATATCCAGCCATTGGATCCCTCCAATTCTCTTTCTGAATCCCTTAAAATCTGCCTTTCTGAAATCTAACCTTGACGTCTGAGTCTTCACAGGTCTTCCTCCTCTAGTTATCCAAAATTCTAAAATAGCATGGTCGCTACCTCCTAGGGTCCCAGCCACTTTTACCTCCTCAACCATTTCCTCCCTGTTTATAAAGATTAGATCCAAGGTAGCAGTTTCCCTTGTTTTCTCCCCTACCTTTTGGAAGATAATGTTGTCAGCAAGAGAGGATAAGAATTTCCTTGACCTGTTAGTTTTGCCTGAGAGAGATTCCCAACAAAAGTCTGGATAGTTGAAATCTCCCATGACAACTATGTCATATTTTTTGGAGAACTTGGCCATTTGATGCATAAAGAGTTCATCCATATCTTCAGCTTGCACAGGCGGCCTGTAGTAAATGCCTACAATGGTGTCCTTTCCATTGTTCTGTCCTTGTATTCTTACCCAGTTTCCACAGAACTCCCAGTCTCTGAAGCTTCAATCTCTGTGCAGATATACGCGTTTCTAACATACAATGCGACACCTCCTCCTCGTTTATCAAGTCTGTTTCTTGCAAATAATTTGTATCCTTCTAGTCTTGTATTCCAATCATGTGTATTGTCCCACCAAGTTTCAGTGATTCCAATGACATCATATTTCTTTTCCTGTGTTAGTAGTTCCAATTCTCCTTGTTTGTTGCCCATGCTTTGTGCATTAGTATAGAAACACTTTAGTTTGTGATTGGTTTCTCTTTCTCCAATATTTGTATTAATTAGATTCTTTTGTCTTTGTTCTTCCTTTCCACTTCTAATAGCAGAGTTCTCAATAGCATTTGTCAGGTGTATGGCTTTTTCTGGTCTTTTGCTTCCCTTCCCATGTTGTTCTACTTTAAAGCTCTCCTTACAAGTGTAGCAAGGCGACTTCCAAATACCTGCTTTCCAGTCTTCGTAAGGTGCACCCCATCTCTAGCAAGTAGTCCATCGTATAGGTAATTCACTCCGTGATCCATAAATCCAAATCGTTGCTGACGGCACCATCGACGTAGCCAGTTGTTCACCTGCAGAATCTTATTCCACCTCCTTGTTCCATGGCCATCCACTGGGAGGATGGAAGAGAAGACCACCTGCGCTCCCAGTTCTTTCACTTTCTTGCCTAAGTCTTCAAAGTCTCTGCAGATGGTTTCCAGGTTGTTTCTTGCGGTGTCATTTGTCCCCACATGTAGTAGCAGGAATGGGTAGTCATCTGTAGGTCTGAAGAGTCCTGATATCCTGTCAGACACATCTTTAATTTTTGCACCTGGCACAGAACATTTCTCTTGAAGTTATATCCGGTCTGCAGATAGCGGCCTCTGTTCCTCTCAACAGGGAATCCCCCATGACCACCACTCTCCGTTTCTTCTTCACAACATTTTTCTTTCTCCATCCAGGAGGACTCTGAAGGCGTACAAGGTTGCTGTTTGTGGGTAAACTCTTATCCTGATGTATTTCTTCATCGTTTTCCTGCGTGAGATCCTGGTACTGGTTTCTGAGCAGTATGGGTGCTGACTGCCTCCTGATCCTCCTGCTTCTCTGGGTCACATGTCTCCATTCCTCTGTTTCTTCAGGTGCACTTCGAATTTCTTCTCTTTCTGTAACATGAAGAGATAATTTTGCTCTGTCCAAGAACTCTTCACCTTCCTTAATGATCTTCAACGTAGCTAACCTCTCTTCGAGATTTTGCAACTTTTCCTCCAACAGGGACACAAGCTTGCATTTGTGGCATGTGAAGTTTGGCTTTTCCACTGGTAAGTCTGTGAACATGTAGCAAGAAATGCAGCTCACCAAATGGCTCCTGGCCTCTTCCATATTGAGATTTCTTAAAAACGATGAAAGATGAGCCAAAATTCCGATTTCCTCTTTTCAGCTGCAATGGCCAAAACCCAGTGGTCGTTGAGCTCGCGGAGACTCTTCACTTTTCCCAGAAGGCACTGGGAATATGCAAATTATCTCCTCAAGAGTGTTCCCCTGGCGCCTCCAAGGAAACTGGGGGTCTCATACAAAGTAAAGGCATCCTTTACCCTCTCAGAAAGCCCCTGACAGAACTGACTACGGAGTGTAGCGTTATCCATATACCATCTACGGAACTCCGGGCAATACTCCTCAGCTTGCCGGTTTCACTGCTGCAGCTGACTTAGACTGGACTCAGCCAGAGAAACATGGTCGGGGTCATCATAGATAAGACTCAGAGCCAGAAAAAATACCTCGACCATCTGAAGTGACTAGGAATCAGGCGGGAAAGAAAATGCCCAAGCTTGATGGTCTCCCTTCAGAAGAGGGTTTACAATCCCCACCCATTGCTCCTTGGTACCCAAGGAATGAGGATGTAATCTAAAATAATGTTTGAAAACCTCCCTGAAAACCACTTATCCTGACCCCCAGAGAACATATTCGGCAAAGTGATCTTGCCTCCACCAGGGGTTGTCCTGGAGCCGCGGTTCCTTAGCTTGGAGTCAGTGGGCGCTGTAAAGCCAAGGAGCATAAGTTTGCCACCTCCTGGCAGACTTGTTGCAGCTGCGCTGCCAGAGTAGCCACAGGAACCATAATGGATCCATAAAGGTTAGGTCAGTGATAATGTCATGTAGTGACAACGGCCTGTGGGCACCTACCCGATCCCTCAAACTAGGGGCACCCTAGTCTATCCCTGTCCCTTGGATTACTCCAGATGGTGGAAACATCAGGGTCTAGTACCTAGCTATGCCCCTAACTTAACCCTTATCTGATTCTTCTCCCACCCTGGGAGGTGAGGGGCCATAGTGTATAGGAAAACACTAACCAGACAGACAGCGATGAAAGAAAACAACAATCATACAAATACACTTACAAAGCAACAGAGTGGGAAATGGGAGGAATAGCAAACAGAAACAAAATGTGACAGGATAAGGATAGACACGCAATCTATATAAAAACTCTCCAGCCGCCAACTCCAAACACTGAATCTTCTCCTTCACCACCAAACCAGGAAGTAAGAACTATCACTGGCAATTCCCAAGTGACATAGGTGACTATAACAGAGGGGAGTGGCCAACACAGAAAAACTGAGACAATTCAGGATGGAGAGCTCCAGGAGATCAACTGAACTGATTAACCCTTGCAATGACAGAGCAAGGCAAAACCTTCACTGTTTACCTGACATCAGCATCAACATCCCACAAAAGATCTACAGTCATATGTTAAAGTTTGGGCACCCCTATTAATGTTAACCTTTTTTCTTTATAACAATTTTGGTTTTTGCAACAGCTATTTCAGTTTCATATATCTAATAACTGATGGACTCAGTTATATTTCTGGATTCAAATGAGGTTTATTGTACTAACAGAAAATGTGCAATCTGCATTTAAACAAAATTTGACCCGTGCAAAAGTATGGGCACCCTTATCATTTTCTTGATTTGAACACTCCTAACTACTTTTTACTGACTTCCTGAAGCACTAAATTGGTTTTGTAACCTCATTGAGCTTTGAACTTCATAACCAGGTGTATCAAATCATGAGAAAAGGTATTTAAGGTGGCCACTTGCAAGTAGTTCTCCTATTTGATTCTCCTATGAAGAGTGGCATCATGGGCTCCTCAAAACAACTCTCAAATGATCTGAAAACAAAGATTAATCAACATAGCTTTTCAGGGGAAGGATACAAAAAGTTGTCTCAGAGATTTAACCTGTCAGTTTCCACTGTGAGGAACATAGTAAGGAAATGGAAGAACACAGGTACAGTTCTTGTTAAGCCCAGAAGTGGCAGGCCAAGAAAAATATCAGAAAGGCAGAGAAGAAGAATGGTGAGAACAGTCAAGGACAATCCACAGACCACCTCCAAAGACCTGCAGCATCATCTTGCTGCAGATGGTGTCACTGTGCATCGGGCAACAATACAGCGCACTTTGCACAAGGAGAAGCTGTATGGGAGAGTGATGCGAAAGAAGCCGTTTCTGCAAGCACGCCACAAACAGAGTCGCCTGAGGTATTCAAAAGCACATGTGGACAAGCCAGTTACATTTTGGAAGAAGGTCCTGTGGACTGATGAAACTAAGATTGAGTTGTTTGGTCATACAAAAAGGCGTTATGCATGGAGGCTAAAAAACACAGCATTCCAAGAAAAACACTTGCTACCCACAGAAAAATTTGGTGTAGGTTCCATCATGCTTTGGGGCTATGTGGCCAATGCCGGCAGCGGGAATCTTGTTAAAGTTGAGGGTCACATGGATTCAACTCAGTATCAGCAGATTCTTGACAATAATGTGCAAGAATCAGTGACGAAGTTGAAGTTACGCAGGGGATGGATATTTCAGCAAGACAATGATCCAAAACACCGCTCCAAATCTACTCAGACATTCTTGCAGAGGAACAATTACAATGTTCTGGAATGGCCATCCCAGTCCCCAGACCTAAATATCATTGAACATCTGTGGGATGATTTGAAGCGGGCTGTCCATGCTCGGCGACCATCAAACTTAACTGAACTGGAATTGTTTTGTAAACAGGAATGGTCACAAATACCTTCATCCAGGATCCAGGAACTCATTAATAGCTACAGGAAGCGACTAGAGGATGTTATGTTTGCAAAAGGAGGATCTATGAAATATTAATGTCACTTTTATGTTGAGGTGCCCATATTTTTGCACAGGTCAAATTTTGTTTAAATGCAGATTGCACATTTTCTGTTAGTACAATAAACCTCATTTGAATCCAGAAATATAACTGAGTCCATCAGTTATTAGATATATGAAACTGAAATAGCTGTTGCAAAAGCCAAAATTGTTATAAAGAAAAAAGGTTAACATTAATAGGGGTGCCCAAACTTTAACATATGACTGTATCTTACTGCTCTGAATGTCCTCCTCTGGACCCCTCCTTATATCCAGGGGTAGGCAGACAGGTTGGAGGGTTTTCAGGTTCCCCAGACCTGGGAGTGGTTCTTCAGAGATCAGGGCACTACAAGGGGTGATTTGCGGAACTTGGAGAGCAGAGGGGTCATGAATGGACAGTCAGGAAAAGTCAGCAGGGGTTCATCAAGAGGCATGGAAACATTCAAGCTCCAGATGGTAATTGAGCTAATGAAATTATCGGACCTTTTGTAAGGTAAATAAGACTCTAGGCCATACGGGGAATACACAGAATGAGGCAGAGCAACCAGCTCCTAAAATCAGTAAAAATATGAACAAAGACAGAATGATGCCCCACACACCATATCACAGCATCACACTTATAATGAAATAGCCAAAACCCAAAGTTAGTGGACATCACGCTTTGTCACTTGGACATGAACAGGACACATTGCAATTCACATTTTACACAAATCTCACTTTATTGGACAGTTTGGGGAAGGCTATTTTCTGTTGCCCATGATTGTGACCCGGTGCACTAGGTCCATACAGACATGGAGGTGGAGTTAGAAGTGGAGGAACAGATATAACTACATAGCCCGGACCTTAAACCCATCTTTGGGATGATTCAGAAAGCCACCAACAGTCTTTTGGCTCAACGATCACTGATTCTCACAAATGACAGAAAAAACTGACGGCACATCTAGAACTAGTCTGAATAGGTGCATACCAAAAAACAACTTGCATATCAAATAAGGAAATGGTTGCACTTAATTGCATTAAGGCATGTCAAATATGAAATATATGAAATACGAATAGCATAATGGCTTTTGTAATCTAGAAAAACATATGAGATACTTAGCACAAAATTTGGCCAAAAGATGTGAGCCCATTCACCAACGTCAAGGTGATCTCATTGAACGGGTCCCTAGACTAACTGCCTAGTGTGAACCAACCTCTGGCTAATAACATGGTAAAGCCTGTATTTATAGGAAGATAGGAACCAAAATGTGATTGGATGTAATTAAAATCACAGCCTGATGAAGGGCGGAGTGCTCAGTCAGAAAGCTAACATACAAATGAGAGAAAACACTGACGGCACATCTAGAACTAGTCTGAATAGGTGCATACCAAAAAACAGCTTACATATCAAATAATATGTAAGCTGTTTTTTGGTATTTCTGCATTGATGCCAATTTATTTTCCTAACTGAAACCACATTTCGGAGGGTTTCAGCTTTCAAAAGAATAATTTATACAACCAATGGATGAATTTAACGTCAGGTTATAAGCTTTTATTTACATAACATGGATAAGCGACATAACTTCTGTCAGGGAGTGTACTTTCTAACAAGCCCCTTTTCGTGACTTATTGATTATTGAGTCACCATAAAATAAATTTTAAAACTGTGCTCGCAAGATGATAATTAGTGGGAGACTAGTCGTGGGGGCATTGATTTCCCCAGACCAATTCTCCTACTAATCATGTAATCACACCCCTGACAGTGCGTAGTGACGCCGGGTGTATGCTCCTCGGCATCATCAGCGCAGCAGTGACACTAGTCCAGAAATCTCGAGGACTTCTTAATTCACAGATTTTTGGTTTCCGTGGACCTGTGGTTGAAGTTTGTCAAACTTGATCTAAATGGATGTATGACTTGTTCTGTATCAAGGAAGGAGATGAATGGAAGAAGGCAAACACGAGGGTCACTACGAATATCTTCCGATGACTTTCGGACTGAGTAACCCACCTGCTGTTTTTCTGAATTTTTCAATGACGTATTCTGGAATATAAGTGGTCGATATGAGGTTGTCATCTTGGTTTATTCACCAGATTATGAGTCAAGCATCTGACATGTACGTAACTGTGGTCCAAAGACTCGGAAACAATTCATTACTTGCAAAATGAAAAAATATATTTTTCCTAGAGCTTATCTTGTCCTCCAAAAATATTCTGAATGGACGTTCAAAGGTTTATTAAGGATTTGATTAAATCAAATTACCATTTCTTAGCATTTGCAAATTACTATCGTAAATTACAATTTTTTCCAAGATTGACTTAACTAAAAAAGAAAAAAAGTGTCTGAGGTGGTCAAATGAAAATTTGAGGCCTTCACACAGTTAATGCATCTCATCTGGCCCGCTTTTGTTTCACCTTGACCTTCAATGTCCTATTGTAGTAGAGGTTGATGCCTCAGTGGCTGGAGTTGGAACGATGTTACCATAGGGTACATCGTGCGCTTATTTTTCAATTAAAGGAATTACAATAACGGTAATCAAGAATTGTTGGCAATGAGAAATTCTGTCATTTCCTAGAAGGAGCTAAACATAAAGTCACAGTCATCACCGACCAAAATCTGAACCAGCCTAGAGTCTAAACTTTACAGTACACAAGATAGATGGGCTTTGTTCTTTTCGAGATTGCATTTTATGGTGACATTAAGACCTGGTACTAAATAGTTAAAAGCAAAATTTTTTCTTGTCTTTGGCCTCATTCAAGTGCTAATTAAATGGTCTGAGTGTCATCAGTGTTTTGGATCTGTGTTTCATTAGTGTTTGGACAGTGTCCGTTTTTTATCATCAGTGTTTTGTTTCTACATTTGAATAGATAAATATATTACAAAGCTTCTCCTATCCTTTGTAATGTTCATTACATGCAGCACCGCGATCCATGATTTTCATACCTATAGACTTGTATTGGTACTTTTCATCTGTGACACTGAAAAAAAGACAGACATCTCCATGATCTTTACACAGACACTTGGTCCACAAAAAAAACACAGACATGTGAGCAGCCTCATAGAATATAATGGGTACTTGTTCTATTCATAAAAGTCATGGACAGAACATTGCGTGAAAATCGGATGTCTGAATCAGGCCTGTCCGATTTGTGCGTATCAGTGCTATCCATGTTTTTCACTCGTACCCATGATACTCTATGTGACCAATTACATGTCCACTTTATCCTCGGAGTGGCCAGCGGCAAATATCAGAGACATGTCAATGCATCCGTGAAAAAAAGGACCACGCCCTAATGACTCTGTCTTTGCAGATCACTCTTGGATAAATAATATATTTCAAATTGTAGCCAGAGATTTTCAGTGGGCGACCGTGGCTAGTGACTGTAAGGAATATGTGTTCCAGCCAAAATGCCCCAAACCCGTCCTGCTGGACTACTCCGGCCCTTGACCATTACTTAAAATCCCTGGACCTATTTCACCATTGAGTATCTTACTGATCTGCCAACTATCGTTTACTTGGGTAGTGGTGGACATATTTAGCAAATGGTGACACATCCGCATGGTATTATAGAAGACATTGTGTCCGATCAGTGTACTCAATTCATTTCCAATATCTGGAAGACATTCTGAAATAAATTCAGTTTTAAGTTGGCTTGTTCCTCTTCCTTCCATCCATAGACAAACGGTCAGACAGAATTGGCTGACCAGACGCTAATCTTCGAGGCTATGTCTCTGATCATGTCTGTAATCTTGGGTATCATCTTCATTTTGCTTCTTTTTCAACCTTCAAGTTGGATGCTGTGGAAACTGATAAATCTGTATAGATAACGTATATATGGTCTTAAGAGTTTTCAGTGTATGGTCCGACCGTCTTTATAATAAACTAGCTGAAGAGCGCGGCACTGCCCGGGCATAGCAACTAACTGTGGTTAGTTATAACAAATTATAATTATCCTCCATCCCATAGTCCCGTACCCATATACCCAACATACCTATCCTCCATCCCGTAGTCGAGTGCCCATATACCCATCACACATCCTCCATCCCATAGTCCCGTGCCCATATACCCAACATACATATCCTCCATCCCATAGTCCCGTGCCCATATACCCATCATACATCCTCTATTCCATAGTCCCGTGCCCATATACCCAACATACATATCCTCCATCCCATAGTCCCGTGCCCATATACCCATCACACATCCTCTATTCCATAGTCCCATGCCCATATACCCATCATACATCCTCTATTCCATAGTCCCGTGCCCATATACCCAACATACCTATCCTCCATCCCATAGTCCCATGCCCATATACCCATCATACATCCTCCATCCCATAGTCCCATGCCCATATACCCATCACACATCCTCCATCCCATAGTCCCGTGCCCATATACCCATCATACATCCTCCATCCCATAGTCCCATGCCCATATACCCATCACACATCCTCCATCCCATAGTCCCATGCCCATATACCCATCACACATCCTCCATCCCATAGTCCCATGCCCATATACCCATCACACATCCTCCATCCCATAGTCCCATGCCCATATACCCATCACACATCCTCCATCCCATAGTCCCATGCCCATATACCCATCACACATCCTCCATCCCATAGTCCCGTGCCCATATACCCATCATACATCCTCCATCCCATAGTCCCGTGCCCATATACCCATCATACATCCTCCATCCCATAGTCCAGTGCCCATATACCCATTACACATCCTCCATCCCATAGTCAACCATTATGACATCATAATGAGCGTCGGGGCTTGCAACCTATGATGACATCAGCGTCGCCATGGCAACCATTGTGACATCCTAATGATTGGCGGGGCTTGATACGCACACACTGTTTCCCCATTATGTAGATAGGGGCAAAATTGTTTGGTGAATTGCAACGCGCGGGGTTAAAATTTCACCTCACAGCAAAGCTTAGGACGCTCTCGGGGTCCAGACGTGTGACTGTGCCAAATTTTGTGGCTGTAGCTGCGACGGTGCGGATGCCAATCCCGGACATACACACACATACATACATACACACTTTGAGCTTTATATATTAGATGAGTGATTGCGCCCCCTTCAGGCGTGCGCTTGGATTACAAACCACGCAATGGGATGTAACCACGCACCAGACCGGCCTCGCAATGAGGTGTAACCACGCACCAGACCGGCCTCGCAATGAGGTGTAACCACGCACCAGACCGGCCTCGCAATGAGGTGTAACCACGCACCAGACCGGCCTCGCAATGAGGTGTAACCACGCACCAGACCGGCCTCGCAATGAGGTGTAACCACGCACCAGACCGGCCTCGCAATGAGGTGTAACCACGCACCAGACCGGCCTCGCAATGAGGTGTAACCACGCACCAGACCGGCCTCGCAATGAGGTGTAACCACGCACCAGACCGGCCTCGCAATGAGGTGTAACCACGCACCAGACCGGCCTCGCAATGAGGTGTAACCACGCACCAGACCGGCCTCGCAATGAGGTGTAACCACGCACCAGACCGGCCTCGCAATGAGGTGTAACCACGCACCAGACCGGCCTCGCAATGAGGTGTAACCACGCACCAGACCGGCCTCGCAATGAGGTGTAACCACGCACCAGACTGGCCTCGCAATGAGGTTTAAACACGCACCAGACCGGCCTCGCAATGAGGTGTAACCACGCACCAGACCGGCCTCGCAATGAGGTGTAACCACGCACCAGACCGGCCTCGCAATGAGGTGTAACCACGCACCAGACCGGCCTCGCAATGAGGTGTAACCACGCACCAGACCGGCCTCGCAATGAGGTGTAACCACGCACCAGACTGGCCTCGCAATGAGGTGTAACCACGCACCAGACTGGCCTCGCAATGAGGTGTAACCACGCACCAGACCGGCCTCGCAATGAGGTGTAACCACGCACCAGACCGGCCTCGCAATGAGGTTTAAACACGCACCAGACCGGCCTCGCAATGAGGTGTAACCACGCACCAGACCGGCCTCGCAATGAGGTGTAACCACGCACCAGACCGGCCTCGCAATGAGGTGTAACCACGCACCAGACTGGCCTCGCAATGAGGTGTAACCACGCACCAGACCGGCCTCGCAATGAGGTGTAACCACGCACCAGACCGGCCTCGCAATGAGGTGTAACCACGCACCAGACCGGCCTCGCAATGAGGTGTAACCACGCACCAGACTGGCCTCGCAATGAGGTGTAACCACGCACCAGACTGGCCTCGCAATGAGGTGTAACCACGCACCAGACCGGCCTCGCAATGAGGTGTAACCACGCACCAGACTGGCCTCGCAATGAGGTTTAAACACGCACCAGACCGGCCTCGCAATGAGGTGTAACCACGCACCAGACCGGCCTCGCAATGAGGTGTAACCACGCACCAGACCGGCCTCGCAATGAGGTGTAACCACGCACCAGACTGGCCTCGCAATGAGGTGTAACCACGCACCAGACCGGCCTCGCAATGAGGTGTAACCACGCACCAGACTGGCCTCGCAATGAGGTGTAACCACGCACCAGACCGGCCTCGCAATGAGGTGTAACCACGCACCAGACCGGCCTCGCAATGAGGTGTAACCACGCACCAGACTGGCCTCGCAATGAGGTTTAAACACGCACCAGACCGGCCTCGCAATCAGGTGTAACCACGCACCAGACCGGCCTCGCAATGAGGTGTAACCACGCACCAGACCGGCCTCGCAATGAGGTGTAACCACGCACCAGACTGGCCTCGCAATGAGGTGTAACCACGCACCAGACCGGCCTCGCAATGAGGTGTAACCACGCACCAGACCGGCCTCGCAATGAGGTGTAACCACGCACCAGACTGGCCTCGCAATGAGGTGTAACCACGCACCAGACTGGCGTATGTGCAGACTAACAGCAGACATAAATACCTGGTGCACCTCTCCTGCTACTCCTACCTTGTATGAAAAAGCTCTGTCGTTAATACTGTTCGGGTAGAGCTATCCGATAGCGCCATCCCTCAATGTTCCTGAGTGTAAGCTATTTCACATGGTTGAGCGCACTTGGGATCTGCCCCCAAGGCCCTGCCCATGCCCAATGTTTGGTCCGTAGACCGCGGCTAGGAGTTAGTCCCGCTTTTGTGTACAAAATTTTTGGGCTTTTACAATTGTCAAAAATCTTATTAAAAGACTTGTTTGTACACACAGTTGACAGTAAACCATTTGGCAACGTCAGGAATAGGTCAGAAGGCCGCAGGTAGATGGTGACGGTCCTTCTATACAGCTCCAGCAGTGATGGTGGATCTGTTGGACTTCAGGGCGCTGGATGCTGAGGTTTCCCTGTCTTTTAGATGTCTGTAGGGGAGCGGCAACAACATGTAAACACGCGGGCAGCCCTGGATAATCCGCGCCGGCAGGATGATAAGATCCGGCGGAAGATGGAACCTATGAGAAGAGAAGTAAATGTAATGTTAGTGATGGGACGCCATAGGACATGATACTACTGTGCGGTCACTGTGGCCGGACGGCAGAGGAATCTCATCACACAGAGGTCAGGGATCATCGTCAGCCTTCATACATGTCATAATCCCATCACCGACAGATGACATCTGCTCCATGTGAATTATCCTCCTTGACCGACATCACACAACATGGAGCCGATTCTCACACTTACCTCGTCTCTTTTTCCCCTTTTCCACATTTTCTGATTTTTCTTGTTCTAGAAACAAAAGCAACAACTCAGTAAGGACATATTGTTATGGGATGTGCTGTGTATCTGTGCTGTGTATAGTGGGATTGCTCTAGTCCTGACCCCTATAGTTCTGATAATCTGGTATTATATAATGGGGCAGAATCAGTCCTATACCCCGGACATGTCCTCATCTGAGAGGCATTAGATGTGTCACTAATATGGGGCGCTGAACGCCCTTTGTGCCGCCATGTGGTGCACCCCTAATGAGCGATATTCTACTATAGGAGACGATGTCTTGTTATGATGACGGAGGTTACTGGATGCTACAACGTATCACAGGATCCATGATAATAAAGTACAAAGTTACGGAAATAGAGACTGGGCCCATGGGCAACATAATTGGGATCCATGAAACATGGGTAACCTAGACCTATTACAAAAAAACCATGTGGAGATATTGGACTCTTGGTGGCAACAGTCACATTTTTGGTGCTATAGACATGTACATACCTGACAATGGGGACGAGGATGGCAAGCTGGTTATAGCATCATCTCTATCAGGTTCAGGAAAAGACTTTTTCTGCCTGTTTGGAAGAAGAAAAATATGTAAATCAGTATAAAAAGGATTGTCTGACCAGAAGAACACTGACTATAGGGCCTAATAGGACATATGAAAGTCTTAGGGGGGGAAGGTCTCCTGCTCAAAACTACCTTCTATGGAGCAGAGCGGAAAACAACTACCAAGAATGGCCGGCATGTAATACTATGTATCTCCTACAGTGTGGGCAGAACTAACAATACATGACCGGCTGCAATTATGGGCTGTTATCACCAGCGGGTTCTGAAGCCATAATCACAATCACAATGACCAGTAATCATGGGGCACCTGATATTATGGTATTTATGTCCTATATTTGGTGTTGTGCACATAGATCATCCTGGAGGCCCCAGTAATGACCCCATAATCTACTCACATTCCTGGGATGTTTATGTCTGATGCTGGGGTACACACTAGAGGGGACTTGGGATCCTCGTTGTTTGTTATCCTGGTAGCAATGGTACAGAGCTAAATATGGATAAAAATAAGACATTAATTTATTTTTTACTTTTAGATGTCATTTTTAAATATTCTGAATCTATTGATCACAAACTTACCTTAGAAAGCCTTTCAGAGGATGATGTGAAATTTTGGAAGTAAAGGCTCTCATTGTCCACACTTGTGTCCTCTTCCTCTGAGACCATTTGATTGTCTGGATCAGCGTGATCTACAAGACATATATAATGACATATTGTTAGAGGTTGTCACTATGGCACAGTCACCATTTATAACAAATATTAATAGGAACCGATTGTCCCATATTAAGGAAGATGAGACGAACAGCCGCTTAGCCTAGATGACGTGTTATCTACTTACTGATAAATAAGCTGGTGTCCACGTCCGACACAAGCTGAGGAATGTACTCTGGCTTCTGACTTAGAAGGTTGTCAAAATCTATGTCACTCAGAAATGGATGACTCTTGATCTCAAACGCTCCTCCTAGAAATGGAAAAACAAAAGTGATGCGGACGTTGTCAGAGACTACTTCATATCTGAACAGTTTACCTTAATCTGAACTACTGACATGACCGAAGGAAATAGACTGAAAGTCATTGTATGAGAACTAGAAATAGGCAAGCAGATAGAGAAATGCTGATCCTCAAGGATATGAGCCATGAGACCTTGTAAGAAGTGAATATTAATACTATTACATCTGTTACCTGTCCCAATTCTTTGTGCAGGGTTTGTTCTCAGCAGGTCACTGATGAGGTCCTGAGCATCGGGGGGAGGAGCGCAATCCCAGTCCCAATTTATGTCTCCTGTTATATAGAAAATTACAGAAAATAAAACCTCTGTATTGGACTGCAAGGTAAAGCAAAGGAAATAACTAAACCCATGTAACCAGGCAAAGCAATGATGGGATTATTCTACTTACCACCGACAATATTGTCACGCAGCTCAGTTAGGGTATCTCCGTGAAATGGTACATATCCCAGAAGAAGTCTATGCAGGATTATCCCCATTGACCACCAGTCGGCAGGTCTTCCATAGCCTTTCTTCAGGATGATTTCTGGGGCCATGTAAGATGGGGTGCCACATTCCTGGAAACCGACAGAAGATAGTGATCAGAATCGATGAAATGATTATCATGACAAGTACTTGCCATAAAAAAAAAAATAACAGAAGATAAAATATCAGTGAAAAAATTGTCTAGAAATGAAGAACGTAGAGAAGAGACAATAGTGTGATGAGATGTGTAAAGAACAAGCTAAGTTCCTGTAAGTGATGCCGACCTCACGGTCCTGGAACTCTCTGGTGATGTCCTCCACTGATTCTTTGTGGGTGTTGGTTTTTGGTGTCATGACACCAACTGTTGAAAGCCCAAAATCTGCGACTTTAATGTGTCCAGTAGGTGTAATCAGGAGGCTGTGGAAGAGAAGATGGATTTAGTCTCACAGGCAATAAATGATAACTTCCCACCATTATTATACTACAGGGTGCACTTACTTCTCTGGCTTCAGGTCTCTATGCACCACACCATAGCTGTGCAGGTATTCCACAGCAACAACCGCTTCTGCAAAGTACAGGCGGGCCAAGGGGACAGATAAAGGACCCCTGGTGGTTAGAAGGGTCTCACAGTCTCCACCTATAGAAGAAAGGAAATATGAGCGGTGAGCGGTTTGTACAGCAGATCACCACGATGTATCCTGAAAAGTGAGCGGAGACATCGGGGCAGGAGAGATTATATACAGATATCATGTATAGTATTCGGAATATTAGTCTGAGGTCGTGGTGAAATGTCGTCCATGTCACTAATAACGTGATCTGACATCTGGTCTACAGCTGGAGATACTGACGTGCTCAGTGCGGACATACAGGGACATCACACACATCAATGACTTTCCGTAATACCTATAGTGAATGCTCAGTGGGGATGTGACCGTCCACGGGGACAAGTCCTAATGATAGGAGCGGTGATAAGATGTCAGCAGACATGGGCTGAACACAATACATGGACATGTCCTACCTCCTACATACTCCATGACCATACACAGGTGAGATCTGCTAGAGAAGGAGCAGAGCATGGAGGTCACAAAGGGACAATCAGCGAATGTCAGGATGTCCCTCTCCAGAAAGGCCCCTTCCACGTCTTTTGGAGTCTTCATGTTCTTCTTGGCCATTTTCTTCATGGCAAAGATCTTCTGTGAGTCTTTATGGCGAACTAAGCAGACGGCCCTGGAGAGAAGGAGAAGCCATGGTTTATAATGAATCCTTATTAACAGTCCGGTGATTTGGGACAGATCAGTTTGCTCCACTGCTTATAACGGAGCTGAATAGTGACAATTAGATGTGGACAGTGGTGTGGACTCAGATCATGTCCCTATGATAACACTGAATGGCCGAGCACAGAGGCTGAAGCCTTGTCATAGGGAACCCTGAGAAATGTGGACTAGGCCAATCTCACCCAAAAGATCCGCTGCTGATCAGCTTGGATGTTTCGTAGTCGCTCATCTGCGGCTTTCTCGCCGGGATCGATGATTCCATCAAGTTCTATAAAAGAAGAAGAAGAAATGATATTAAGATCTAGAAGCTGCAGGAAAACATCTCCAGATGCTGAAACGTCTCCTCCTATATTGTGTCCCCGCTGATGTGCACTGATCCGATGTAGGGAGGATACGAGCCGGACGCTCCGCAGACACAGATGTCATATAAGGGGGGTCCTCCATACACCGGAATCATTGTACAGTGATAGATAATGTGGGAGATCCCACAGATGAGAACTTACAGGGAATGTGTCAGCAGGTTTCTGCTATGTATTCTGAGAGCAGCATGATGTAGGGGCTGAGACCCTGATACCAGGGATGTGTCATTTATCAGGCTGTGTAGTGTTGTGTCAATAAAATCAGTGTTTAATCAGCAGGAAATTATCACTAGAGGACCATCTGTCTTGTGCCATGAAGTCCAATTGCTCTATGTAACCCACCCCCACCACTGATTGGCAGATTTCTTCTTATGCGCAATGTACACAGAAAGCATCCAATCACTGGTGTGGGTGGGGTTATACACAAACAGCATCCAATCACTGGTGTGGACGGGGTTATAGACAAAAAGCAGCCAATCACTCGTGTGGGTGGGGTTATATATGAAGTAATGGATACATCTCTGGAATCAGGGTCTCTGCCTCTATATCAGGCTGCTCTCAGATGGGAGCAAAAACCTTCTGACAGATTGTCTATATTATAAATGATATTATCTAATGCAATAGTGTCATCTCCTCTTAGAATAGAGACGTCCCCTGGTTATATGGGGATAATACTGGACGGGTCTCACACCCCATGATCAGTGACACACAGACATCTCCCTCTATAATACTTACATCGTCAGGTTCTTGGATCTCCGGGATCTCTAAGATTACACTGTCAGGATCCACCAGCTCAGTTGTTTCTAAAATAGTTAGTGATAAAACGATGAAGAAATACAGTAGATTAGAGGATATTAATCCTACAGACATAACTCAGCGATATAACGGAGAAATGACAAGACGCCTGTAAATGGGATTAACCCTCGCTATAGGGGGATTCTGAGTATGGGAACGTCCGGCGCATCCATAGATAAGTGTCATGTAATGATGGAGGACCCCAATCTCCACATGAATGAGGATCCCATCGCCCTCACTGCACATGTGAGTGATGGGAAGAAAACCGAAGCATAGGAGCCATATGCAAATTAGCCTGGAGGTGCACTGGGGCGTGTCACTGCACTCAGACTTCTTCCACGCCCCCAGGGCGCATCCATTCTGATTTCTTTATGACTTCTACATTAGATTTCTCCTGACTGGCACATTGGACATCTGGAAGAAATGTGAGAAAATGTCCTGTACAGTCCTCCCGCTCCTCCCATATGTAACATGTGCTGCCAGGTTCCCATTACACAGAGTGGAAAGAGTAAATGTTCTCTATAATATCCGGATATTTCTTGTAGAAGGTTGTGTGATCGGCTCACCTGTGGTCAGATCGCTGCTCGGCCCCGGCTGACTCGTATTAGGGTCAGGGGTTTCGGTGGTCACATTTTGCCCATCTTTGGTGTCGCCTTCTGGTGTCTCCTGATAGATAGAATATATAGAATTAACATGTGGAACCTTCCACTAAATCACCAAACACATAAATCAGGAAGGACTAAACCTGCATTTACAGACGCACCGCCTGTAACTACAGATCAGGCGCCATCATGAGGGCTTTTCTCAGAACGTTCTCTCAGATCTGACACCAGATCTTCTGATATCTGACTGGTGATCTGGAGAAGATCAGAAAACAAGGACGTGTGATAGAGAAGATGATGGCTCCTTACCAGGCGATCTGATGAGCGGGCCGGACCTTCCAGGACACACAGGACTTCTTCAGCCAGTTCTTTAATAAGAGATAAATCTCCATGTTGAGATCTATTTTCAGCCTATAAAGAAGAAAAGAAACAAAAATGAAATTCTGAGATGAGAAAGGTGACAATGGAGGCGGCCATTGTATGTGAGGTCTGCTCCTCTCTCTGCAGATACCACGACTGCACATCTGGGGACTCGTCCTGTGTTATATTGGAGGAATGAAGAAGCTTCTATCCCACCATTATTATCCAGTATTGTGGAGATGTGTGCGGAGCGTCCGCCATTTACCTGCTGTAGTAATGTCCTGATGTTCTGGGGTAAATCCGTCAGATACTCTGAGGTGAGATGACCTCGGTGGTATTTGGTCAGGCAGTCCCTTACTAGCCCCACCACCAGCCGGTGAGTGAAGCTGAGGACGCCATCGGGTGGTAGAAGCACAATCTCAGGGCGATTGGTGGTAAGAATCTCCCATAGTGCTTCTACCTGAAGATTGTCCAAAAGGAAATCAGTCATAGTGAAAAACTGCAAGTGCTCAGTCACTAAGGAGCCAACAATGGCAGCCGTGATAGCGAGAAACTGCAAGTGCTCAGTCACTAAGGAACCAACAATGGCAGCCGTGACCCTGTGTACATTGTATAAGTAGACTGCGGGCGGTGATGTCATAATGCATAGTGATGTCATAATAGCTCATCTTCTCCAGTGATGTCATAATGGCAGACCATCTCATAATGGCTGGTGATGTCACCATGGAATCTTGTGATGGAATGTTCTAGGGTGGCTTTGAACAAATACATGCTGCCCAGCAATATTTAAAATGTGTGAGGGCTCATACTGTATATAGGGGCTATGTGATGGCTCAGCTGTTTATAGGTGGCTGTTTGTGGGCTCATAGTGTATATAGGGGGCTGTGTGTGGGCTCATAGTGTATATTGGGGCTATGGGATGGCTCTTACTATATGTAGGGGGCTATGTATGGGCTTATACTGTATATAGGGGGATGTTAGGGTACTTTACTTCTGCTTAATATTAAGTGATAAAATTAATAAGCCTAGAAGCCTGAGAATGAATGGAGCTGCGGTCAGATATCCCACCTGCTCCATTTTATAATGTGGATAAGTTTCCTATCAATTATTAAACTTTCTCATTCTTCCGATCGATGCAGTTTCTAATGGTCGGACCTAAGTGATCACCTATCCTGTGGAGCCCATGGATCAGTGATAACTTGTTTTAACCAAAGAACCCCATTAATGTAAACTACTGTAATTATACTTCGCAGTTATGGGGGCGCACAGCAGATGTGCAGGAGCCGCCTGTGCTTTACAGTCGATGGTCCACTATAATGGGGATAATGACTGACAGATATTTGCATATAGCTGTAGGGTGGGCCCCATAGAGTCCATTCCCCTGGTGGGCCCCAGACACCCCAGTCCGACCCTGGACAGAAGTGATTACAGACTGCAGGGAGAAAATCAGACAGACATTAGATTGTATACTCACATTTTGATAATTCAGAGTCTTCAAAGAAGATGCAATGGCTTCTAATCACTTCCAGAGTCTGGAGAGTTCTGGACTTCCAGTGCCCACGCCCGCTTTTTATACAGCTTTGTTTGGGGGGTGGCTTAAACCAGTTCCTGAACATGTTTACTCAGAAAAACGCATGCGTACGCAAATGCAAGCATACGCATGTCCTTGCGTACTTATGCCTTCCCATAGACGGTAATGTGTTGTTTTGACGCACTCCATCTGCAAGTGTCCGCATGCGTTTGGCTGCGGATATTTGACGTCTCCAAAACTGCAACATGTTGCGTTAGCCGCGCCCCGCTGCACACCGCAAAACGACGCATGCGTATGCATCCGCAGGTGAACGCATGCAAACGCATGTCTCTGCGTACACCATGTTAAAGATATGCACGCAGGGCACATGCGAATGTATGCGGTTGAAACGCTGCGTACACAGACGCAAATGTGAAAGCAGCCTAATCCGATGCCTCCATATAATTGTAATTCCCCTTTACGTCCTCCCATCCAGTGACCTGGTAATAAAAATGAACTAAGTCTCCCCTCTCCCACAACAAGTGGTGCTGTCTTTGTGCCTGCGGCCTGTAGCTCCGACTCCGGCGGTGCGATGAAGTGATGTCATTGCACTGGAGAAGTAATTCAGGCATGTGCTCATGTAAGATAACAGCAGGTACGCAGGATGCAGTGACGAGACGCGAGACTGGGTGAACTTTGGCTAAGGAAACTTTTATAAATTTGAGCCACTAGGGCTATGCTTAGCAACCAAAAGCAACAATAAAAGATTTTGTCCTCACAGGGACTATGCACGAACAAGCACTTTACTGAGAACACGACTAGTCCGGCAACAGCCGGTTGCTATAGGGCTGCGATATGGCCGACTACGGGTCCTTATTTACTAAAGTGTCACTTATCCGTCCTGACGTCCCTCAGCGTTGCTGATGGGGCTGCGTTGGCGTCACAGCCGCGGGGCCCAGCTGCTGAAGATCTGTCGTAATCTTCGGGCGCCCCAGCACCCAGGAGGAGTTGGGGCACAGCAGGCCTTGAAGGAGTCCTGGAGTTGGGGCACAACAGGCCCTGAAGGAGGCCTGGAGTTGGGGCACAACAGGCCCTGAAGGAGGCCTGGAGTTGGGGCACAACAGGCCCTGAAGGAGGCCTTTGTTGAGGTAACCCCTGTTAAAAAAGCGGGGTTCGGCTTATCAGCAAGTTTTATGAGACTCTCGTCTCCAAACTGGGTTGTGTCGCAGTTCCCAGGAGTGGCGGTTGGCAGGCCACGCGCACGGCTTGTGAAAAATGAGGATGAATGAACTCATGGAGATCAACATCCAGCACTGCGGAGACACCATCACATGTTTCTCAACGCAGTGATTCTAGAGCAATGCCCCCATCCCTTATGGGAAATATGCAAAAACATGCAAAACACAAGCCGCGGAGACACCATCGCATGTTTCTCAATGCAAGCAATGACTAGCCAGGTCTTTCCCCGGGAAGAAACAACCACGGGAAGGGCAGTCTCCAATGAAGGAAACCACCTATGCCAAAACATGGTATCCATCCACAGACAGCTGTTTCGGGGTATTGCCCCTCATCAGTGTGGAGTAGGAAACTGGCTTGGACCTATCCGAAGAGTTCCCCTGTAGGCGGGGAGTAAGCCCCAACTGCCGACTGCAGCGGGGTGGCGTCCACTGCGGCCCACGATGAAGAGGCTGCAGCCGTGGACTGAGGCGGGGCGGCAGCGTGCAGGCCGCCGCGGGCTGGAGTGAAGTGGCAGCGGCTGCGAGGTGCGGCGGATCAGCCGCAACAGACCGGAGCACAGCGGTAACGGCTGCGGACGACCGTGGGCGGGGAGCGGCGCCAGATTGGAGTAAAGCACAAGTCTCTTGTCGGTAGGTTCGTCACTTACTCTCCACAGGCCGCTGAAGGTCTCCCCTCTGATCAACATCTGTCACTCTGGCTCTCGACCTCCCACGGTTTCTTGCTCCGTGTCTTCCTCTCTGCCAACTGACTCCCCTGCGTGCTCCCTGTCCCTTTTATACTCGCCCCTCCCCTTGCTGTCCTTTCACTCTCAGCAGTCCACTCTCCTCCTCTGTTCCCCGGGTACTGTTTCCTTAGGAACCCAGATGGTGGTCCCCTTGGTTCCGGCCCGGACACTCTGCGGGGGCCCTCCTCCCTACACTGCGAGGACTGGCGGAAGCCGGGGCATGGTGCTCCATAGAATATATGGACAGACAGGACGGAGCACACGGTGGGATGTATATAGAGATTTAATATGTGTACGCTCATTTCAATTTAGACAAGTGAATTAATTACATTTTATAATATTTATCTGGGATGAGAAATTTTTACACTTAGCGGGAAACAATTTGAGGAGGCGAAGGCTCGTAAAGTGCGTGCCACACCTAGAGCACTACCTTGAGCACATGATGGGAAGTTATGTCAGATAGCGCTATCAACCTGCCAATATGGGGCTAAACCTGCAGGTCGCATTCACTATTACAGGTAAGCGTGCAATCTGTGAAAAACACTAGTGCTAATCATATGCAGCAAATATACGTGAATAAGCTCTTATTTGGAGCGCTGTCTGCCTTTTCTATATTTTATACAGTGGACCTCACTTCGGTGACCAGGGGTTCGCGTCCAATATTCCACGGAGCGGCTGTTATTATTTTAAAAATATATTTTTCTATCTAATTGTACCCAATTACTATTTTCATCTTTATGTATCTCATTTTCTATGTTATCTATGTCAGATAAATACATTTATTTTACTATCTATCTCATTTTTATCAATCAATTTCATATCTACAACCCCGAATCAAAATAAGTTGTGACAGGTTTAATAGAAGCCTGGGAAAGTAAGTGGAAGTAATAAAAAACAAGGGTCAATTTCTAACTAAATCACATGACTTGTGTATAAAAATAGATTGTAAGAGAGGCAGAGTCTTCCAGAAGCAAAGATGGTCAGAGGTCACCAATCTGTGAAAAGCTGGGACTAATAATTTTGGAATAATTTCAAGAAAATGTTCCTCAATGTAAAATTGTAAAGATGTTGAATATACCGCCAACAACATAAAATCATCAAATAATTCTGGAAAAATCCAAGTGCACAAGGAACAAGGTCGATGAAAACATAATTCTCCCTCTGTACAAATCACTCGTCAGACCACACTTGGAGTATTGTGTGCAATTTTGGACGCCGGTGCTCAAGAAAGACATTACTGAACTTGAAAGGGTTCAAAGGCGGGCTACTAAAATGATAAATGGAGTTGGTTCACTACAATACCCAGAAAGGTTATCAAAATTAGGTCTATTTACTCTAGAAAAGAGAAGACTTAGGGGAGACTTAATATATATGTACAAGTGTATCAGAGGGCAATACAGAGATCTCTCCAATGAACTATTTGTACCAAGGACTGTGACAAGAACAAGGGGGCATTCTCTTCGTTTGGAGGAAAGACAATTTCTGCACCAGCATAGAAGAGGGTTCTTCACGGTAAGAGCAGTGAGGCTCTGGAATTCTCTTCCTGAGGAAGTGGTGATGGCCAGCTCACTGAATGAATTTAAGAAAGGAATGGATGCTTTTCTTGTGAGTAACAGTATAGAAGGTTACGAATAACAGAATATTATAGGTAGATGGTTGACCCAGCTTAGGGGAAGGAATTTTTTTCCCTATGGAGAAAATTGGCATCTACTCTGTGGGTTTTTTGCCTTCCCCAGGATCAACAGTGCAGAACAGCTGCACTAAAAATAGGCTGAACTAGATGGACATAAGGTCTTCCTTCAGCCTTCAAAACTATGTTACTATGTTACTATGATGATCAATGCTGGATGCTCATGATCTACGGACCCTCAGGCGGCACTGCATTATATAAAGATATCATTCAGTATTGCAGATCACTGCAGTGTTTCAGGAAAACTTCCTGAAACCAATGCCTGTGATCACAGTTCACTGTGCGATCAACAAATGTAAGTGACCGCTCCATCATGTAAAGGAAAAGCCATAAATCAACATAATCCAAAAATGCTGCCATCTTCTCTGCACTCATTTATAACGGATGGAAGCAAAATGGAAAACTATGCTGTGGTCAGAAAAATCAAAATGTGAGAAGAGGAACCATCTAGCTTCTTATCGAGAAGATGGACCATCCAGCTTGTTATCAAGAAGACGGACCATCCAGCTTGTTATTGAGGAGAGGGACCATCCAGCTTGTTATTGAGAAGAGGGACCATCCAGCTTGTTATCGAGGAGATGGACCATCCAGCTTGTTATCAAGGAGAGGAACCATCCAAATTGTTATCGAGGAGAGGGACCATCCAGCTTGTTATCAAGGAGACGGACCATCCAGCTTGTTATTGAGGAGAGGGACCATCCAGCTTGTTATTGAGGAGAGGGACCATCCAGCTTGTTATCGAGGAGACGGACCATCCAGCTTGTTATCAAGGAGAGGAACCATCCAAATTGTTATCGAGGAGAGGGACCATCCAGCTTGTTATCAAGGAGACGGACCATCCAGCTTGTTATTGAGGAGAGGGACCATCCAGCTTGTTATCGAGGAGATGGACCATCCAGCTTGTTACTGAGGAAAAGAACCATCCAGTTTGTTATTGAGGAAAGGAATCATCCAGCTTGTTATTGAGGAGAGAGACCATCCAGTGTGACAGATGTGTCAAGTGTGACAGACAGTCATTCTGGATCCTGCTGTAGAAGATCATTACGATTAGCTCTACAAGCATCTTCTTGATTTTTGCATCTCTGTTATGGAGTGATATCCTTCTCCCTCTTGGACCCAACAGTTACCTCCACCTGCGGCTGCTAATTGACACACCCTTGCTGATGGTTTAAATACCTGCAGTATCTTCAGCAATATGCTGGTGTTAGCTCAGTTTTCCTCTGTGTGGTTGGAAGTACTAGCAGTCGGCTAATGTCTTCTTGGAGGACTCTTGGAGGTTTGCTGGCGAGGAGTCAGGCGAGACAGGGTGTTGTTAGATCTGCTTAGGGGTCTCCACTCCCCCCTTCCCTAGTGTTTGGGCTTTCCCTCCCTCTCCCCATTGTTATGCACTTTGCTTCTCACACACCCAGCGTGACATCCAGCTTGTTATCATGGAGGGGAACCATCCAGCTTATTATCGAGAAAAGGGACCATCTGGCTTGTTATCGTGGAGAGGAACCATCCAGATTGTTATCGAGGAGAGGGACTATCCATTTAGTTATCGGTGCACAATTCTGCATCTCTGACAGTATTGGGCTGCATTAGTGCCTATTGCAGGGGCTGCGCACACAAGAAAGGCTCCATCTATGCTGAGCATTATTTAGAGGTGTTAAAACAACATCTGCTTCATCCAGACAATATCTATTTCAGTGTTGACTTTACATATGTCAGCAGGGCAATGGTAAACAACATACTGCATCCATCACACAGCACGGCTCTGCGGAAGAAGAGTTCTGGTGATGAACCTGCCACCTGCAGTCCAGTCCTTTCACCAATAGAAAACATGGGGCACATTATGAATTGAAAAATCCGAAAAACACCCAAAACTGAGGAGCAGCAAGATTCTGACATCAGACAAGAATAGGACAGCGTTCCTCTCCCAAAACCCCAGAGAAGATCTCACTTCCCAAATGCTAACGGACAGTTGTAAGAAGAGGGGATGCTACACAATCGTAGACAGGGCCCAGGCATAACTTTTTTGAGATGTGTCACTGCCAATTTATAAATGTGATAATTTTTTCTAATGAAATTATAAAAAGTCAAACGTTCGACTTCTCATCTGTTCTATGTTCTGCTGTGAATAAAATATATCGATAAGAGATTTCCAAATCATTAAGTTCTTGCTGTCTTTACATTTTAAACAGCGGACCAACTTTTTTATGGACTTAGCTTTATATACAGGGGCATAACTGCTGTGCCGCGGTCGAGCAGTGAGGGGGTCCGCCAATGCTAGCAAACACTTGAACTGGACGTGCGTCCTTCGATGCACATTCAGCTGAAGTGTATTGCAGTGCACAGACTCGTTGGCTCCATGCACGGCAATACATGCTGTCGGCCAATCGGAGGCGAGCAGCTGATGTCGGCGTGCAGGTGACAGGGGGCACATAGCAGTGACATCATGTGCTCCCGTCACTTGTACGCTGCAGTTAGCTGCCGACTTCAGAAGAGGACGCCACGCAGCAGGGCAGCGCAGGGAAGGTATGTTTTTTTGTTTTTCTTTAAATCAGTGAGTACACGGATGTCATACTACTACATGGAGGACTATGGGCTGTGCATTATACTCTATGAAATATGAGCTGTGCAATATAGTAATATGTAGGAGTATGGAAAGTACAATACATTATATGGAGGACGATAGGGTGCCTTGTACTATATGGAGGACTATGGGCTGTGCATTATATGAAGGATATATGCTTTATATTATGCTAAAATAGAGGACTGTGAGCTGTGCATTATATATGGAGGTGCATTATAATATATGGAGGAATATTCGTGGTACATTATATATGGAGGATTATGTAGGGTGCATTATATGGGATGTATTATACTATATGGAGGACTATGTGGAGTGTACTATATTATATTGAGGACTATGATGCACATTATACTATATGGAAGGCTATGGGAAGTGCAATATACTATATGGAGGACTATGGGGAGTGCATTTTAATATATGGAGAACTATGGGTTGTATCAATATACGGAGGACTATGGGGTTCATTTTACTGTATGAAGGACTATGGGAGTGTATTATACTACAGGGAGGACTATGGGATGCTTTATATTATATGGAGGACTATTGAGGGTGAGTTATACTATATGGAGAACTATGGGACGCATTATACTATATGGAGGACTATGTGATGCATTATACTATATGGAGGACTATGAGGAGTGCATTATACTATATGGAGGACTATGGGGAATGCATTATGCTGCATGGAGGATTATGGGGAGTGCATTATACTATATGGAGGACTCTGGGAGTGCATTATACTTCTGCAATGGGAACCATTACTTCCATGTATTTCTCTGTCAAGTATAATGGTTTATTTTTTTTTAATACATTAACCCCTTCCCGACATGTGCCATACATGTACTTCTCTGCGGGAGCTGCATTCCCACAAATAGCGGTACAGGTATGGCACACTAATCGCGTGGCCTCATGCTGACAGCTGCGGCGATTGGCTGCGGGTGTCAGCTCTGTGTGAGAGCTGACACCCTGCAGCCATGCCCACAATCGGTGCTGGCACCAATAATGGGCATTTAACCCATCTGATGCTGCTGTCAATAGTGACAGCGGCATAGATGAGCATTGCTCAGGAAATGAGTTCCCTGCGCGCTTCCTTCAGGACAGGATTGTCTTGCAACGGAAGGTGGCTGACTTGTCTCCTTCATTGCCTGCATATGCCGATGTGATACTCTGCAGTGCAGAGTATCAGACCAGCGATCTGACACCATAGACTGGGGTCACACTTGCAACTGCAATGCGAGAACACGGAACGGTATAGAAAAACGAAAAAAAATTCTTGAATTGATGGTTTTTGTTCATTCTGTCTTTTAAAAGCAGAATAGAAGGCGATCAAAAAATGTCATGTGCTTGAAAATGGTACGAATAGAAACGTCAGCTCGTCCCGCAAAAAACAAGACCTCACATGACTCTGTCGGCCAAAATATTACAAAATTATAGCTCTCAAAATGTGGTGATGCATAAACTAGTTTATTGCAATAAAAAGTGTCTATTAGTGTGTGACAGCAGCCAAACATAAAAACCAGCCATAAATTTGGTATCGCTGTAATCGCACCGACCCGAAGAATAAAGGCGCCTAATCACTTATACCACACAAGGAACAGCGTAATAAATAAATAAAACCAATTCTTCACGTTGTTGATTTTTTCATTCTGCCTCCTAAAGATTGCAGTAAGGCTCGGCGCACATTTATCCTGCGCTCTGTGCTGAGCGCTTACATCGGGGTTTCCATGTAAATCTCTGAAATACATGATTCAGACAGAGCCCCTGGCATAAGATTCCCTATAATGAGGCAGATGGAGACACTGTGGATGCCATATAACCCATGATCTGGTGGTGTCCGTCTATCTAGAATTACATAAAGGTGCTCTCGACCACAGTTTTGTGCACTTCTGAAAAGGAAACTGCGGAACAAAGGTCAGACGATGTCCAGAGTAACTCTGCTGCAGTGGGATCCCTTGAAGCGTTCCAGAGTTATAACCTCAGAAGGTGACAGTGGTCAGAATTGTAAAACTTTCCTGGTCAGGAAGGTGAAAACGGGCGTCGGGGGGGAAAGAACAGCGGCAGAACAGGAGACATTTACCAAAATGAAGGAAATATATATATAGCGTTTCTCATCTATCCCAATCAGATATGGCTTCCATCAGGATCCTGAATCTGTTACGTGTCACCATCTGCACAGATCCGATGTCATACCAAGAAAACTGGTGACATTTTTACGAGGCTGAAGTTGGTTTCTTATTCGACAGTTTTTTTCTTTTCTATTTTTTATAGGTTTATCAACAAAAAAATAATCATCACAACAAAAACATACAATGCAGCGAGGAGCCCTGATGTGAATACACTTAAAAACAGCTACAAAATGATAAAACTTGCTCAAAAATGGGCATCAAAGTGGGCACCGAAGGGGGTTAATGAAAGGTTTAAGTGACTTTGAGCCACTGATAACACAGTGCAGACATATAGAACAGGGAGCCCCACATCAAAACCAGGACCCTCCAGCCTGGGCCTAATGGATTCTGGGCATCAAAACTGGCATCAAAGTGGGCAGACAGACGATTTTCACAGATAGTGTTTTTACGGGGTTAAATGACTTTGAGCCACTGATATCACACCATGAATACACAGAACAGTTATTGTTGTGATTTTTTTTTTTTTTTGTTAAACCTATAAAAAACAGAAAAGAAAAAATTGCCGAATAAGAAACCAACTCCAGCCTCAGCCATTTTGAGCTTGTAAAGGCGCAGCCTGTCCTGTGCTCAGCTACAGCGCCATCTAGTGGCTGATCAGCGCAGCATCAGCTCAGCCTGCTCGTTTTCGTCTTAGTAACTGATGACGCGTCAACATGGTAAAATATGATTGGGTCCCAGTGAAAATACAATTCTGGGAGCCGGCTGCTTTGCTCCAATCGTCGCGCTTTGGAAGATACCAACATTGTCTAGACCTGAGGGGGAGCTGAGGAGAATAACGTTGTTAGCGATTGTACGGTATAAGTGCAGCCATGTAATGAAGTGATGGGTGAAGTAAAGCTGCGGCTGCGCTCAGTGACGGGGCAGAGTGACAGCAGGTTGTGTAGTTACACCCCCCCGCCGCCCGGTGGAGTGGTAGGCGTGACTCCGCCTCCGCCTTCGGAAGCCGGAAGTGGCAGGCAGTGTTGTGAGAGAGGAGCAGAGAGACAGGTGGGTGATTGGCTGCTGTGCACGCTGCCCCCTGCTGGTCGCTTCGCCGCAATGCAGGTTGTTATGGGCTCATCAGGGGCCCCTGTGTCCCTCTCCGTGGTGCGACCCTCACTGCTGTGTCCTGGGGTCTGTGCGCGACCCTCACAGCCGATCTGTGAGCTGAGTAACTGCAGCAGCTGGGGCCCCTGACACCATCACTATGTGGCCCCTACACCTGATATATAGGAGCTGAGTAACTGCAGCAGCTGGGGCCCCTGACACCATCACTATGAGGCCCCTACACCTGATATATAGGAGCTGAGTAACTGCAGCAGCTGGGGCCCCTGACACCATCACTATGTGGCCCTTACACCTGATATATAGGAGCTGAGTAACTGCAGCACCTGGGGCCCCTGACACCATCACTATGAGGCCCCTACACCTGATATATAGGAGCTGAGTAACTGCAGCAGCTGGGGCCCCTGACACCATCACTATGTGGCCCCTACACCTGATATATAGGAGCTGAGTAACTGCAGCAGCTGGGGCCCCTGACACCATCACTATGAGGCCCCTACACCTGATATATAGGAGCTGAGTAACTGCAGCAGCTGGGGCCCCTGACACCATCACTATGTGGCCCCTACACCTGATATATAGGAGCTGAGTAACTGCAGCAGCTGGGGCCCCTGACACCATCACTATGTGGCCCCTACACCTGATATATAGGAGCTGAGTAACTGCAGCAGCTGGGGCCCCTGACACCATCACTATGTGGCCCCTACACCTGATATATAGGAGCTGAGTAACTGCAGCACCTGGGGCCCCTGACACCATCACTATGAGGCCCCTACACCTGATATATAGGAGCTGAGTAACTGCAGCAGCTGGGGCCCCTGACACCATCACTATGTGGCCCCTACACCTGATATATAGGAGCTGAGTAACTGCAGCACCTGGGGCCCCTGACACCATCACTATGTGGTCCCTACACCTGATATATAGGAGCTGAGTAACTGCAGCAGCTGGGGCCCCAACACCTGATATATAGGAGCTGAGTAACTGCAGCAGCTGGGGCCCCTGACACCATCACTATGTGGCCCCTACACCTGATATATAGGAGCTGAGTAACTGCAGCAGCTGGGGCCCCTGACACCATCACTATGAGGCCCCTACACCTGATATATAGGAGCTGAGTAACTGCAGCAGCTGGGGCCCCTGACACCATCACTATGTGGCCCTTACACCTGATATATAGGAGCTGAGTAACTGCAGCACCTGGGGCCCCTGACACCATCACTATGTGGCCCCTACACCTGATATATAGGAGCTGAGTAACTGCAGCAGCTGGGGCCCCTGACACCATCACTATGTGGCCCTTACACCTGATATATAGGAGCTGAGTAACTGCAGCACCTGGGGCCCCTGACACCATCACTATGAGGCCCCTACACCTGATATATAGGAGCTGAGTAACTGCAGCAGCTGGGGCCCCTGACACCATCACTATGTGGCCCCTACACCTGATATATAGGAGCTGAGTAACTGCAGCAGCTGGGGCCCCTGACACCATCACTATGAGGCCCCTACACCTGATATATAGGAGCTGAGTAACTGCAGCAGCTGGGGCCCCTGACACCATCACTATGTGGCCCCTACACCTGATATATAGGAGCTGAGTAACTGCAGCACCTGGGGCCCCTGACACCATCACTATGTGGCCCCAACACCTGATATATAGGAGCTGAGTAACTGCAGCAGCTGGGGCCCCTGACACCATCACTATGTGGCCCTTACACCTGATATATAGGAGCTGAGTAACTGCAGCAGCTGGGGCCCCTGACACCATCACTATGTGGCCCCTACACCTGATATATAGGAGCTGAGTAACTGCAGCAGCTGGGGCCCCTGACACCATCACTATGTGGCCCCTACACCTGATATATAGGAGCTGAGTAACTGCAGCAGCTGGGGCCCCTACACCTGATATATAGGAGCTGAGTAACTGCAGCAGCTGGGGCCCCTGACACCATCACTATGAGGCCCCTACACCTGATATATAGGAGCTGAGTAACTGCAGCAGCTGGGGCCCCTGACACCATCACTATGTGGCCCCTACACCTGATATATAGGAGCTGAGTAACTGCAGCAGCTGGGGCCCCTGACACCATCACTATGTGGCCCCTACACCTGATATATAGGAGCTGAGTAACTGCAGCAGCTGGGGCCCCTGACACCATCAGTATGTGGCCCCTACACCTGATATATAGGAGCTGAGTAACTGCAGCAGCTGGGGCCCCTGACACCATCACTATGTGGCCCCTACACCTGATATATAGGAGCTGAGTAACTACAGCACCTGGGGCCCCTGACACCATCACTATGTGGCCCCTACACCTGATATATAGGAGCTGAGTGCAGCAGCTGGGGCCCCTGACACCATCACTATGTGGCCCCAACACCTGATATATAGGAGCTGAGTAACTACAGCACCTGGGGCCCCTGACACCATCACTATGTGGCCCCAACACCTGATATATAGGAGCTGAGTAACTGCAGCAGCTGGGGCCCCTGACACCATCACTATGTGGCCCCAACACCTGATATATAGGAGCTGAGTAACTACAGCACCTGGGGCCCCTGACACCATCACTATGTGGCCCCTACACCTGATATATAGGAGCTGAGTAACTACAGCACCTGGGGCCCCTGACACCATCACTATGTGGCCCTTACACCTGATATATCGGAGCTGAGTAACTGCAGCAGCTGGGGCCCCTGACACCATCACTATGTGGCCCCTACACCTGATATATAGGAGCTGAGTAACTACAGCACCTGGGGCCCCTGACACCATCACTATGTGGCCCTTACACCTGATATATCGGAGCTGAGTAACTGCAGCAGCTGGGGCCCCTGACACCATCACTATGTGGCCCCTACACCTGATATATAGGAGCTGAGTAACTGCAGCACCTGGGGCCCCTGACACCATCACTATGTGGCCCCTACACCTGATATATAGGAGCTGAGTAACTGCAGCACCTGGGGCCCCTGACACCATCACTATGTGGCCCCAACACCTGATATATAGGAGCTGAGTAACTGCAGCACCTGGGGCCCCTGACACCATCACTATGTGGCCCCAACACCTGATATATAGGAGCTGAGTAACTGCAGCACCTGGGGCCCCTGACACCATCACTATGTGGCCCCTACACCTGATATATAGGAGCTGAGTAACTACAGCACCTGGGGCCCCTGACACCATCACTATGTGGCCCTTACACCTGATATATCGGAGCTGAGTAACTGCAGCAGCTGGGGCCCCTGACACCATCACTATGTGGCCCCTACACCTGATATATAGGAGCTGAGTAACTGCAGCACCTGGGGCCCCTGACACCATCACTATGTGGCCCTTACACCTGATATATCGGAGCTGAGTAACTGCAGCAGCTGGGGCCCCTGACACCATCGCTATGTGGCCCCTACACCTGATATATAGGAGCTGAGTAACTACAGCACCTGGGGCCCCTGACACCATCACTATGTGGCCCCTACACCTGATATATCGGAGCTGAGTAACTGCAGCAGCTGGGGCCCCTGACACCATCACTATGTGGCCCCAACACCTGATATATAGGAGCTGAGTAACTACAGCACCTGGGGCCCCTGACACCATCACTATGTGGCCCTTACACCTGATATATCGGAGCTGAGTAACTGCAGCAGCTGGGGCCCCTGACACCATCACTATGTGGCCCCAACACCTGATATATAGGAGCTGAGTAACTACAGCACCTGGGGCCCCTGACACCATCACTATGTGGCCCTTACACCTGATATATCGGAGCTGAGTAACTGCAGCAGCTGGGGCCCCTGACACCATCACTATGTGGCCCCAACACCTGATATATAGGAGCTGAGTAACTACAGCACCTGGGGCCCCTGACACCATCACTATGTGGCCCCTACACCTGATATATAGGAGCTGAGTAACTACAGCACCTGGGGCCCCTGACACCATCACTGTGTGGCCCCTACACCTGATATATAGGAGCTGAGTAACTGCAGCACCTGGGGCCCCTGACACCATCACTATGTGGCCCCTACACCTGATATATCGGAGCTGAGTAACTGCAGCACCTGGGGCCCCTGACACCATCACTATGTGGCACCTACACCTGATATATCGGAGCTGAGTAACTGCAGCACCTGGGGCCCCTGACACCATCACTATGTGGCCCCTACACCTGATATATAGGAGCTGAGTAACTGCAGTACCTGGGGCCTCTGACACCATCACTATGAGGCCCCTACACCTGATATATAGGAGCTGAGTAACTGCAGCAGCTGGGGCCCCTGACACCGTCACTATGTGGCCCCTACACCTGATATATAGGAGCTGAGTAACTGCAGCAGTTGGGGCCCCTGACACCATCACTATGTGGCCCCTACACCTGATATATAGGAGCTGAGTAACTGCAGCAGCTGGGGCCCCTGACACCATCACTATGTGGCCCCAACACCTGATATATCGGAGCTGAGTAACTGCAGCAGCTGGGGCCCCTGACACCATCACTATGTGGCCCCAACACCTGATATATAGGAGCTGAGTAACTACAGCACCTGGGGCCCCTGACACCATCACTATGTGGCCCCAACACCTGATATATAGGAGCTGAGTAACTACAGCACCTGGGGCCCCTGACACCATCACTATGTGGCCCCAACACCTGATATATAGGAGCTGAGTAACTGCAGCACCTGGGGCCCCTGACACCATCACTATGTGGCCCTTACACCTGATATATCGGAGCTGAGTAACTGCACCAGCTGGGGCCCCTGACACCATCACTATGTGGCCCCTACACCTGATATATAGGAGCTGAGTAACTGCAGCAGCTGGGGCCCCTGACACCATCATTATGTGGCCCCTACACCTGATATATAGGAGCTGAGTAACTGTAGCACCTGGGGCCCCTGACACCATCACTATGTGGCCCCTACACCTGATATATCGGAGCTGAGTAACTGCAGCACCTGGGGCCCCTGACACCATCACTATGTGACCCCTACACATGATATATAGGAGCTGAGTAACTGCAGCAGCTGGGGCCCCTGATACCATCACTATGTGGCCCCTACACATGATATATAGGAGCTGAGTAACTGCAGCAGCTGGGGCCCCTGACACCATCACTATGTGGTCCCTACACCTGATATATAGGAGCTTAGTAACTGCAGCAGCTGGGGCCCCTGACACCATCACTATGTGGCCCTTACACCTGATATATCGGAGCTGAGTAACTGCAGCAGCTGGGGCCCCTGACACCATCACTTTGTGGCCCCTACACCTGATATATAGGAGCTGAGTAACTGCAGCAGCTGGGGCCCCTGACACCATCACTATGTGGCCCCTACACCTGATATATCAGAGCTGAGTAACTGCAGCAGCTGGGGCCCCTGACACCATCACTATGTGGCCCCAACACCTGATATATAGGAGCTGAGTAACTGCAGCAGCTGGGGCCCCTGACACCATCACTATGTGACCCCTACACCTGATATATAGGAGCTGAGTAACTGCATTAGCTGGGGCCCCTGACACCATCACTATGTGGCCCCTACACCGATATATAGGAGTTGAGTAACTACAGCACCTGGGGCCCCTGACACCATCACTATGTGGCCCCTACACCTGATATATAGGAGCTGAGTAACTGCAGCAGCTGGGGCCCCTGACACCATCACTATGTGGCCCCTACACCTGATATATAGGTGCTGAGTAACTGCAGCAGCTGGGGCCCCTGACACCATCACTATGTGGCCCTTACACCTGATATATAGGAGCTGAGTAACTGCAGCAGCTGGGGCCCCTGACACCATCACTATGTGGCCCTTACACCTGATATATAGGAGCTGAGTAACTGCAGCACCTGGGGCCCCTGACACCATCACTATGTGGCCCCAACACCTGATATATAGGAGCTGAGTAACTGCTGCACCTGGGGCCCCTGACACCATCACTATGTGGCCCCTACACCTGATATATAGGAGCTGAGTAACTGCAGCAGCTGGGGCCCCTGACACCATCACTATGTGGCCCCTACACCTGATATAGAGGAGCTGAGTAACTGCAGCAGCTGGGGCCCCTGACACCATCACTATGTGGCCCTTACACCTGATATATAGGAGCTGAGTAACTGCAGCAGCTGGGGCCCCTGACACCATCACTATGTGGCCCTTACACCTGATATATAGGAGCTGAGTAACTGCAGCACCTGGGGCCCCTGACACCATCACTATGTGGCCCCTACACCTGATATATAGGAGCTGAGTAACTGCAGCAGCTGGGGCCCCTGACACCATCACTATGTGGCCCTTACACCTGATATATAGGAGCTGAGTAACTGCAGCACCTGGGGCCCCTGACACCATCACTATGTGGCCCCAACACCTGATATATAGGAGCTGAGTAACTGCTGCACCTGGGGCCCCTGACACCATCACTATGTGGCCCCTACACCTGATATATAGGAGCTGAGTAACTGCAGCAGCTGGGGCCCCTGACACCATCACTATGTGGCCCCTACACCTGATATAGAGGAGCTGAGTAACTGCAGCACCTGGGGCCCCTGACACCATCACTATGTGGCCCCAACACCTGATAAATAGGAGCTGAGTAACTGCCTCACCTGGGGCCCCTGACACCATCACTATGTGGCCCCTACACCTGATATATAGGAGCTGAGTAACTGCAGCAGCTGGGGCCCCTGACACCATCACTATGTGGCCCCTACACCTGATATATAGGAGCTGAGTAACTGCAGCAGCTGGGGCCCCTGACACCATCACTATGTGGCCCCTACACCTGATATATAGGAGCTGAGTGACTGCAGCAGCTGGGGCCCCTGACACCATCACTATGTGGCCCCAACACCTGATATATAGGAGCTGAGTAACTGCAGCAGCTGGGGCCCCTGACACCATCACTATGTGGCCCTTACACCTGATATATAGGAGCTGAGTAACTGCAGCAGCTGGGGCCCCTGACACCATCACTATGTGGCCCCTACACCTGATATATCGGAGCTGAGTAACTGCAGCAGCTGGGGCCCCTGACACCATCACTATGTGGCCCCTACACCTGATATATAGGAGCTGAGTAACTGCAGCAGCTGGGGCCCCTGACACCATCACTATGTGGCCCCTACACCTGATATATAGGAGCTGAGTAACTGCAGCAGCTGGGGCCCCTGACACCATCACTATGTGGCCCCTACACCTGATATATAGGAGCTGAGTAACTGCAGCAGCTGGGGCCCCTGACACCATCACTATGTGGCCCCTACACCTGATATATAGGAGCTGAGTAACTGCAGCACCTGGGGCCCCTGACACCATCAGTATGTGGCCCCAACACCTGATATATCGGAGCTGAGTAACTGCAGCAGCTGGGGCCCCTGACACCATCACTATGTGGCCCCTACACCTGATATATCGGAGCTGAGTAACTGCAGCAGCTGGGGCCCCTGACACCATCACTATGTGGCCCCTACACCTGATATATAGGAGCTGAGTAACTGCAGCAGCTGGGGCCCCTGACACCATCACTATGTGGCCCCTACACCTGATATATAGGAGCTGAGTAACTGCAGCACCTGGGGCCCCTGACACCATCACTATGTGGCCCCTACACCTGATATATAGGAGCTGAGTAACTGCAGCAGCTGGGGCCCCTGACACCATCATTATGTGGCCCCTACACCTGATATATAGGAGCTGAGTAACTGTAGCACCTGGGGCCCCTGACACCATCACTATGTGGCCCCTACACCTGATATATCGGAGCTGAGTAACTGCAGCACCTGGGGCCCCTGACACCATCACTATGTGACCCCCACACCTGATATATAGGAGCTGAGTAACTGCAGCAGCTGGGGCCCCTGATACCATCACTATGTGGCCCCTACACCTGATATATAGGAGCTGAGTAACTGCAGCAGCTGGGGCCCCTGACACCATCACTATGTGGTCCCTACACCTGATATATAGGAGCTTAGTAACTGCAGCAGCTGGGGCCCCTGACACCATCACTATGTGGCCCTTACACCTGATATATCGGAGCTGAGTAACTGCAGCAGCTGGGGCCCCTGACACCATCACTATGTGGCCCCTACACCTGATATATAGGAGCTGAGTAACTGCAGCAGCTGGGGCCCCTGACACCATCACTATGTGGCCCCTACACCTGATATATCAGAGCTGAGTAACTGCAGCAGCTGGGGCCCCTGACACCATCACTATGTGGCCCTCACACCTGATATATAGGAGCTGAGTAACTGCAGCAGCTGGGGCCCCTGACACCATCACTATGTGGCCCCTACACCTGATATATAGGAGCTGAGTTGCTGCAGCAGCTGGGGCCCCTGACACCATCACTATGTGGCCCCTACGCCTGATATATAGGAGCTGAGTAACTGCAGCCTATGGGGCCCCTGACACCATCACTATGTGGCCCTTACACCTGATATATCGGAGCTGAGTAACTGCAGCAGCTGGGGCCCCTGACACCATCACTATGTGGCCCCTACACCTGATATATAGGTGCTGAGTAACTGCAGCAGCTGGGGCCCCTGACACCATCACTATGTGGCCCTTACCCCTGATATATCGGAGCTGAGTAACTGCAGCCTATGGGGCCCCTGACACCATCACTATGTGGCCCTTACACCTGATATATAGGAGCTGAGTAACTGCAGCAGCTGGGGCCCCTGACACCATCACTATGTGGCCCTTACACCTGATATATCGGAGCTGAGTAACTGCAGCAGTTGGGGCCCCTGACACCATCACTATGTGGCCCTTACACCTGGTATATCGGAGCTGAGTAACTGCAGCAGCTGGGGCCCCTGACACCATCACTATGTGACCCCTACACCTGATATATCGGAGCTGAGTAACTGCAGCAGCTGGGGCCCCTGATGCCATCACTATGTTGCCCTTACACCTGATTTAGAGGAGCTGAGGAACTACAGCACCTGGATCCCCTGATACCATCACTGTGACCCTTACCCCTGATATATAGGAGCTGAGTACAGCACCTGCTGGGGCCCCTGGTACCATCACTGTGGCCCTTACACCGGTGCCTTGTTATAAGGCCCATTCCATTATAAATCTGTATCCATTGCTGTTGTGCTCTGCTGGGACTCGGTGTGCCACCTGCATTACGGGGCCCATGAATACTCTGCACATAAGGGCCCTCTTGCTGCTCTGTAATAACGGATCCCTGCATGGTGTGGACCCTTTGACTTAAGGACCCCCCTGTAGGTGCTGCACACCAGTTATCAGGTTGCATGGTGGGGTCCGGGACCCCTGATTTTTGTACTGGCTCTGGAATATATGTTCATTATAAGGGTTCTCTTCTCAGACATCTATTCTCCATCCGTCTGTCTCGCCCGTATTCACCATCTCTCCCAGGAGGTTTCCAGAAAAAGGGCAGAACCTGCTGGACTTTTGTGAAAGTTGACAGATCTGTTGAGCGCGGCTAATGCCTCCTGGGACCTGAGGTTTGGGACACTTTATCGGTGCCAAAATGCAGATTCAGTGTCCCTGGCAAATTGCAGCTCACCTGCCTGTTGTGCTCGGCACTGTTCTCTCCCGGCACAGAGATGTCACAGATCGCTCCTGCCGGGGATTCAGGAGCCTCTGCTGACGTTAAGGCTACAGAGCGGAGGCTTCTGTTCCACTCCGCTCTATCCACCGGGCAGGACTCCCAACATCATTCTGATTGATAGCAGGATCCCGCTTTCTAATTGGGGGAGCCGGTTGTCAATCAGAACGATGTTGGAAGTCCTGCTCTGTCACGTCAGCTGAATTCCCGGCAGGAGCGGTCTGTGACATCTCTGTGCCGGGGAAGAACAGCGTCGGGCAAAACAGGCAGGTGAGCTGCAGTTACCTGCCATATAGTGCTTGTATTTCCATAAAGTCCCAGACACTAGTAATCTGGCCCGTGCCCTGCAGGCTCTGCAGACAGCATTGTATTCTTCTTTATATATACCTCCTTCTTTCCATTTGATAAACGTTTTTCTTCCTTTTCAACACACTTTTAAAGGGAATCTGTCCCCTTTTGTTTGGCCTTGCAGCTGCTGGCATAGACATCGGGGGCTTATCTACAGCATTCTGTAATGCATTCTGTAATGCTGTAGATAAGCCTCCGTTGTACCCTGAAAGAGAAGAAAAACACGTTATATTATACTCACCGAGGAGGGCGGTCCGATGGGTGTCGCCGTCCCGTCCGGCGCCTCCCTTCTTCATGCGATGACGTCCTCTTGTCCCGTCCTGTAATGGCGCAGGCGCACTGCTCTGTTGAGGGCAGAGCAGAGTCCTGCAGTGCACAGGCGTCGGGGGAGGTCTGGCGTCTGCGCACTGCAGAATTCTGCTCTGCCCTCAACAGAGCAGTGCGCCTGCGCCGGAGCCATTACAGGATGGGAGAAGAGGACGTCATCGCATGAAGAAGGGAGGCGCCGGACGGGACGGCAACACCCATCGGACTGGACCTCCCACCTCGGTGAGTATAAGGGTATGTGCACATGGTGCGGATTCTGCTGCATTGTACAGTACCTTTATTTCCTATGGAAATTTAAAAAAGCAGTGCATATGCTGCAGATTTTTCCGCGCGGTTTTGCTGCGGTTTACAATCCGCAGCATGTCAATTGTTTGGTGCAGAAACGCTGCAGTTTTACACCTCATCCATTATGAGGTGCAAAGCCGCAGATAAACCGCATGACTTTTGTCCTGCGGATTTACCTGCGGTTTTCTCTCCAAACTCCGCACACCCAAAAAACTACGTGTGCACATACCCTTATATAACTCATTTTTCTTCTCTTTCAGGTTACATCGGGGGCTTATCTACAGCATTACAGAAAGATGTAGATAAGCCCCTGATGTCTATGCCGGCAGCTGCAAGGCCAAAAAAAAGGTGACAGATTCCCTTTAAGTTCTGTGTTCATCCATTCTGGTTTCCTTAACCCTTCTCTGCCATCCAACGTACTTTCATGTCCATGTGCCCAGGGCCTGTCTGACTATGGACAGAATAGTACGTCATAGCGATCACCGCGCACTCGGAGGATGTGCGGCCGATCGCCGCCAGGTATCAACTGATTCTCACAGCTGACACCCGGCACTAAGTGCCAGAAGTGGTCACAGACTGCTCCCGGAACTTTAACCCCCGAAATGCTGTGATTAAACACGATCGCAGCATTCCGGGAGCAGGCAGAGGTCTGACAGACAGCTCTGCCTTTGGATTGGAGACCCCGCAGCGTGACACGGGGTCCCGATCGCTCCCATGGTAACCCAATGACGTCATCTGGGTTATCAGAGCTAAGAAACTTCCTGACATGCGCAGTGCATGATCAGTAAGTCTCTTAGGTCAGTGCACAGCTGACAGCTTATATAGCATGCAGATGCTGCTTCATCTGCATGCTATAGAAGCGATCAGTCTGCAAAAAATGATTGTCCCATAGTGGAACAAAGTAAAAAAAAAAGTCAGAAAAAGGTAAAAAAAAATTTTTTAAATAATTGTAAAAATATTTTTAAAAAATAATAAAATCAATATTTATTCTATCACTAAATAAATTTGAATGAAAAAAAATGTAAACAATAAAAGTACACATATTTAGTATCGCTGCATCCGCAACGACCCAACCTTTAAAACTGTCCCACTAGTTAACCCCTTTAGTGAACACCATAAAAAACAAGGCAAAAAGCAATGCTTTATCATCATACCACCGAACAAAAAGTGGAATAACACGCGATCAAAAAGACTAATATAAATAAACATGGTACCGCTGAAAACGTCAGCTTGTCCTGCAAAAAATGAGCCGCCACACAGCATCATCAGCGAAAAAATAAAAAAGTTATAGCTCGTAGAATAAAGCAATGCAAATATAATTATTTTTTATATAAAATTGTTTTTATAGTATAAAAGCGCCAAAACATAAAAAAAAAAAGAAAAAAAAAAGGCAAATGAGGTATCGCTGCAATCGTACTGACCCGAAGAATAAAACCGCTTTATCAATCTTACCGCATGCGGAACGGTGTAAACGCCCCCCCCCAAAAAGAAATTCATGAAATGCTGGTTTTTGTTCATTCTGCTTCCCAAGAATCGGAATAGAAAGCTATCAAAAAATTTCACGTGCCCGAAAATGGTACCAATAAAAATGTCAACTCATCCCGCAAAAAACAAGACCTCACATGATTCTATGGGCCAAAATATGGAAAAATTATAGCTCTCAAAATGTAGTGATGCAAAAACAATTTTTTGCCATAAAAAGAATCTTTTAGCGTGTGACAGCAGCCAAAAAGAAAAACCCGCTATAACGCCTCTTTCGCACGTCCTGTTATTTCCGGTATCGGAGATGTCAGTGTGTGTAATACTTGCGGCACACATGTGGCATGCGTGTGCCTCATCACTACAGTTAGCGCTGTTCCCCGGCGCCGGGTGCTGAACACAGCTCTCATCATTCTCCCCTGCTCTGCCAGCGATCGTCGCGAGCAGGGCAGAATGATGAGAGTTAAATTTAAGTAATAAAACAGACAGCAGGCGGCGGCTGATGGGACTATTACTCCCATCAGCCTACCCCTGCAGGCTGGTAAGGTGCCATAGATATTGACCCCCCCCAGCCTAAAAATAGCCGCCCACAGCTGCCCAGAAAAGGCACATCTATTAGATGCGCCAATTCTGGCGCTTTGTCCGGCTCTTCCGACTTGCCCTGTAGCGGTAGCAAGTGGGGTTCATATTTGTGGGGTTGATGTTACCTTTGTATTGTCCAGTGACATCAAGCCCACCACCAGCTTACCAGCCTGAGAATACCAACACCCAGCTGTGAGTTATGTCTGGCTCATTATCAAAAATAGGGGGGAACCCACAACGTTTTTCTTTTAATTATTGTTTTTATTTACAGTGCAGGAGCACTCCCCTCGCTGCTCCTTTCCGTCCCTCCTCCCCTCGCTGCTCCTTTCCGTCCCTCCTCCCCTCGCTGCTCCTTTCCGTCCCTCCTCCCCTCGCTGCTCCTTTCCGTCCCTCCTCCCCTCGCTGCTCCTTTCCGTCCCTCCTCCCCTCGCTGCTCCTTTCCGTCCCTCCTCCCCTCGCTGCTCCTTTCCGTCCCTCCTCCCCTCGCTGCTCCTTTCCGTCCCTCCTCCCCTCGCTGCTCCTTTCCGTCCCTCCTCCCCTCGCTGCTCCTTTCCCTCCCTCCTCCCCTCGCTGCTCCTTTCCCTCCCTCCTCCCCTCGCTGCTCCTTTCCCTCCCTCCTCCCCTCGCTGCTCCTTTCCCTCCCTCCTCCCCTGGCTGCTCCTTTCCCTCCCTCCTCCCCTGGCTGCTCCTTTCCCTCCCTCCTCCCCTGGCTGCTCCTTTCCCTCCCTCCTCCCCTGGCTGCTCCTTTCCCTCCCTCCTCCCCTGGCTGCTCCTTTCCCTCCCTCCTCCCCTGGCTGCTCCTTTCCCTCCCTCCTCCCCTGGCTGCTCCTTTCCCTCCCTCCTCCCCTGGCTGCTCCTTTCCCTCCCTCCTCCCCTGGCTGCTCCTTTCCCTCCCTCCTCCCCTGGCTGCTCCTTTCCCTCCCTCCTCCCCTGGCTGCTCCTTTCCCTCCCTCCTCCCCTGGCTGCTCCTTTCCCTCCCTCCTCCCCTGGCTGCTCCTTTCCCTCCCTCCTCCCCTGGCTGCCCCTTTCCCTCCCTCGCTGCCCCTTTCCGTCCCTCCTCCCCTCGCTGCCCCGTTCCGTCCTTACCCTCCTTCGGTCATTACTTGCATACTTGTTTATATAACCTCTGTGCTGGTCCTTGGCTTCCTTCTCTCTCTCCTGCGGAGCGTCCACATATCTTGCTCTCACCTTTGTAGATAATCCCTTTCATCAGGTGACATGTTCCAGGTCTTTCAGTTTCCATCATGTCTTGCTTTCGATCTTCCCAGGATCTTCAGGTGGCAGAATGAGTGTCCCGGATTACATGCAATGTGCCGAGGACCACCAGACCCTCCTAGTGGTGGTCCAGTTTGTGGGGGTCTTGAAAAGTGACAATTTCTTCAAGATCTACAAACGCATTTCTTCAGTGTCTCAAGTGAATGCCAGCAACTCCCAGCGTGCCCTCTACATCCGCTACCGCCATCAATATCCGGTGGAGAACAACGACTGGGGAGATTTCCAGACCCATCGGAAGGTGGTGGGCCTCATCTGTGTGGCAGAGTGCGGCCTCCTGAACGAGCTGTCCCCCATTCTGCGCACTCCCGACCAGATGCCGAATTCGTCCCTGTTCTTTTTTGGGACCTCGGTGACCTCCCCGTAACGGGAAAGCCACGTCATGATGTCCACGCCTGCGAGTGACTCGTTACATGTAACCACGGTCACTCGCTTGACGGAATTTTGGCGAGACACCGCTTGAGCCACGAAGTCTCGCCATCCGGGCTCTTCTCGCACCAGCTCGTAATTCGACCAGAAGAGCTCAAGCCCCTCTGGCCGCACGAAGCTGACGTCGAAGAAGCGGGATGCCGAAGGATGTATCAGGGCAAAGATGTCATTTGCCCCGAAGCCCATCCTAAGGAGGAGCTCCACCACCTTGCTCCTAGGTGGACAAGCTTCACTGCCCCCCCACCTAAGACGGACCACATTCCTTCTTGGCGGCCCCTGCCCGGCTGTGGGGAGAGACCAAACAGTCCCTCCCTTTGATTTTGGAAGGCGGCAAGGCCGTGTCTCTCTATCCAGAAAGACAAGTCCACTGTCCTCCCCTCTACCACTATCGACCTTTCTCCCCTTTTGAGAGCCTCCAGGAAACGGCGGTGCAAAACGCCGTCCCTGGAGCCCGGAGGCGAGGAGACCCCCCCAGGACCACCCCGACCCCCAGCCGCGGCCCCCGCATAATTGCGTTGAGGTCTCGCGGCCGGAGGGGCAGACGGGCCAGCCCTCCCACCACTACCACCACTTGTGCCAGCACCCTCATTCGTCCTCCCAGTCACTCTTTTATTATTTGCATTCACCCCAGCATTCACTCCAGCACAGTCACCCACATTCACAGTAGCACTCACTCCCTCATCCATGTCACTCATATCACCATTCACTTCAGCAAACATCTCCTCAAATATGTCCACTCCGCTTTCGTACTCACTCTCACTCGCACAATTGGTGTTCATAGCAACATTATTTACATTATTTACATTTCCTGAACTAGTGCAGTTCCTCTCTTTGCCTGCTGGGGGCCCTGAGCTCTCTTGCTGGGAGCTACTCCAGCTCCTGTCCAGGAGCGCTGCTGCCCCTTTAAATGCCTCAGTGCTGATGACATCATGTACACTGCCCTGGCTGGGCCTAGGAGCAACAGCAGCTCCTGGTTTCAGCTCCATTTTTTTTTCTTTTGTTGAGTTTTCCTTGCTCTGGGCAGGGATGGCCACTGGCACCGCTCCCTGCCCTGCACTTTTCTTCACCCCCGCCGCCGGCTTGCCAGGGTGCGCCAGAGTCCCCGCACCCTCAGATGAAGGTAGGTGGGCCGGGGACCCCGACAACTCCCTGCCAGCTTTTGGGGCAGCACATCATTACTTGGAAGGGTGGGTGGGACAGAGGGCAGCGGGCCCGCCGTGGCCACGCCTCCCCCGCCAGTCGCAGCCACCCCAGGCAGAGCAGCGGCCCCTTGCGAGGCCACGGCCCCCCCGGGTGACGCGAGCACAGCGGGCGGAGCCGTGACCGCCGAGGCCACGCCCCCCCCCGCCAGTCACAGCCACCACGGGCAGAGCAGCGACCCCTTGCAAGGCCACGCCCCCCCCCGGGTGACGCAGACGCAGCGGGTGGGAGGACGGCCGAGGAGGACATGCCCCGCACGCCACAGCCTTTGCAGGCCGGGCAACACTCGGGGAGGCCACGCCCCCCTCACGGACCACCGCCGCCACCCTATGCCCACCACTTGAGACAGGCAAGGCCGGCCACTCCCCCTCGTCGCCCAGCGGCGGCGGAGCCCCCTGCACGGACCCCTTTTTGGGTCGACGTGCTGGAGACCCCGCTCTCACCACAGGCGCCGACATGGGAGCGACCAGCACTTTGCACCGCCTCAGCTGCTGCTTGATGTTCTGTTCGCCCTTCCTAGGCTTCTGGACCCCCACTAGCGATCCAGACTTAGCGGATCCGTACGTGGGGGGCCCAGAAGCCCCAGCACTCGCCGCCGGAGGTGCGGCCCTGGCTGTACCAACTTTACCTGGTGCCAGGCCAGCCCCTCCTGCCACCGAGGGCTGAGCCTGGACACCACCACCACAACCAGCACCGACCTCCATGTCGCTGCCCTGGTCTGAACTGTCACCAGATGCGACAGTCAGGTCACAACAGTCATCTCTCTCCCCGCTCCCTCGCTGCGGACCCACCACAGGGCCCGAGCCAGGGTGGGTAGCGGGTTCCACACAGCGGGACAGAGGGGCCCCGGGAAGAGGAGCAAAAACCAGTTGTTGCTCCACGCCTTCAGAGGCCTTACGCCTGCGCCTCCTGTTTCTTCTCCTCCCGGTTGCCTCATCCTCCGGGCAGACCTCATACCCAAACAACAGCGTGCCAAACCGTGCTGGGGATTCTGTCTGCCGTACTTGTTTAAGGATGAGGCAGCCCCCCTCAGAACAACTCCCGCTCCCTCCATCCTCCCCCTCGCTCCCGCTTTCCTCCGCGTTACTGGAGTCCAGCGGGAGGGCCACTTGCTCGGGGGCTATCCCACTGTATGTTACCTGGCTCACGCTGGTATCCGCCAGGTCTTCAGGTGGAGGTGGCCCGGGTGTGGTGTGGGCGCCATCTTGCTCTTCCTCCTCCTCGCTTTCCTCCACCTGGGTGGGGACTCCTGACCCCCCAGGAGACCCACCGGCCATGGCCCTGAACCGGTCCTCGTTCTGCAGCTTCTCCTGGAAGGGGCCGCTGCCGGCCATGATGGTACTTCGCCGGTCCTCCAGGGCCCGAATCTCCCCTTTCAGCCGCTTGACCGTGACCTCCGCTCTCTTTGAGGCAGGGAGCCTGTTTTTACTGATGACCCGGGCTCCCTCCAACTCCCCCCGGAGTCTCCTGAGCTGCTTGCCGGCCTCCTCGTACTCGGAGAGGTGGGCATGAATGCGGGAGGCGTAGGTGGTAGCTGGCTCTCCCGCAACCTTGGAGCCCCAGATGTTAAGGGGGGGCCCCGCCTCACCTCTGCCGGCTGCTGCACCTCCGGGGGAAGGGCCCGCCACAGCCTTCACTTCGGGGGTCCCAGACCCTGGAGCCTTGCGGCCCTCTGGGGTCCGCTTTTTCCCCATCCCTGGGACTGGCTGGCTGTGCCTTGGGCCTCCTGGTGGTGGATGAGGCCCCCCACCCCCAGCTGGCTTGCCGGAGGGTGGGAGCCAGGGGCACAGCCCCAGCGCTCAGTCCCAAGGAGAGTCCTCTTTCCTGGGAAGGGGGCAGATGGAAAGTCCTTGCAGGAAAAAAAACCTCCCTTCCCAGGAGCTTAGCAAAACCCCAGCCTGCAGAGGCTCAGCTGCGACGCTCCTCCTCTTCCAGGGTGTGTCCAGAGCTGCACTCAGTATGCTGCTGGTGCAGTCACTGTGGACATACATTACATTACTGATCCTGAGTTACATCCTATATTATACCCCAGAGCTGCACTCACTATTCTGCTGGTGCAGTCACTGTGTACATACATTACATTACTGATCCTGAGTTACATCCTCTATTATACTCCAGAGCTGCACTCACTATTCTGCTGGTGCAGTCACTGTGTACATACATTACATTACTGATCCTGAGTTACATCCTGTATTATACCCCAGAGCTGCACTCACTATTCTGCTGGTGCAGTCACTGTGTACATACATTACATTACTGATCCTGAGTTACATCCTGTATTATACTCCAGAGCTGCACTCACTATTCTGCTGGTGCAGTCACTGTGTACATACATTACATTACTGATCCTGAGTTACATCCTGTATTATACCCCAGAGCTGCACTCACTATTCTGCTGGTGCAGTCACTGTGTACATACATTACATTACTGATCCTGAGTTACCTCCTGTATCTCTTTTATTATAAAAATATCAAAAACACAATACATAAGACAGACAAAAACAACATTCCAGAAATCAAAAACCACGATACATGAACTAAAATAAACCACACCGACATACAAAAAAAAAACTTGTGCAAATATGCTAGTTTACGACAGTCCATCTCTGAAGAACATAGTGCAGTGTCTCCAGGCTTTGCAGCCTGAGGGACCCCCAGCAGGAACCTCCAAAAAAAAAAACAAAGAAAACAAACAAAAATCCATTCCTTCACATTCAACCCCATTCACACCTTCACTCATGCTCCCATTCATTCCTATATACTGGATTTAAAACAGGAAAGTAAACACTTTTTCTGGCCCACTGCCTTAAACAGAAAAAACAGCCATCTTGGCAGACCCTCAACTACTTCCCCTCAACACAGCAAGAAACCACCCCCCTTTTTCCCTTTTTTTTTTTTTTTCCCACCACCCACACCACAGGTCCACAAGTTCGTAGCCTTTTCCACACCTAGGTCCATGAAAGTTTATGGCCTCAGAAAAAAAAACAGCACCTCAGGGTCCAGGAAAGTTTATGGCCCGTATCTACATTTCCTTATATATTTCCCATGGTCCTTGGTGTAGTTCCCAGGCCATCTCCTTCTGATCTTCGGCCCTTGATTTCTCAGGGTCCATTCCAGGGTCCAAACTTCCCCCCTCCCTCCCGCAAGAAACCCCCACCCAACCTGACTGTACCCCTTCCCCCTTTCCTAACTATAATATATACATTTTTTTAAAAGCACCATCCTAGCGACATACATACAATACTGCATACATGTACAGATACACAAAAAGCACATACTACACTTTTTATACACCTAAGATACGACCTGCTATAACCAGTGATAATATTACCCAAACAATAAGTATTAACCACATTTCCAAAAACCTTGCCACAGGCCCAAGTTTGGTGCCTGCAAGCCCAATATCCATTAAATTTCATGCTTCCAAAACAAAAAGCTAAAGTGACATGCACCAGCCCAACACCAGGAAAGGAGTTCTGGAGGCCCCATCCCTCACTAACACATTCACCCTGTCCCTCAACAACTAAGACTGTCCCTACTTCTGTCCCTAAAAAAACCTGTCCCTATCTGTCCCTACCTGCCCCTACTCTACCTAACTTATCATAACTAACTCTCTATCTGTCCCTCAGTGCCTGTCCCTCCCTGTCCCTATCTGCCCCTAATTCTGTCCCTAACACCCAGTGAAACTTATGCTATCCCTACCCTCATTCACACGGAGCTAGCTCTCCCTTGAGTGCGTTTCTAAAAGGAGAGGCCCCTCCAAAGCCAAGAGGCCTTCCTCACACCCAACCTTTCGAACTCCAAAGAACGGACCTTCACCAGGTCACCCAAGATGTTTCCTACCACCTCATCCCTCGGAAGGGTTTTTTTCCGCGTCGAAACTGGGCACCGTGCATTCCAAGTGTAGAACCTAACCACTACACTGACTAGGAATAAAGTGCACGGGTCCCGGCCACCCAGGGATCTGAACGCTCCATAGGCCCACTCAGCGTAGGAGAGGGACGCCAGCCGCGGCCAACGTATGGAAGCACCCACCCTGTTGTAAACCTCTGCATTAAAGGGACAATGAAGCAGGAAGTGCTCCATGCTTTCCAGCACGTCGCCACACTCCTCACGGGGACAACCCCGATCATCGGATTTCCTGCACTTCAAGTTATCCTTTACATACAGCCTCCCGTGGAAGCAGCGCCAGGTCAAGTCCCAAAACTTCATGGGGATCCGCTTAGAATTTAAAAGCCCCAGCCCGACCTCCAGATCCCGGCCTGGGCAATCCTTAAGGGCCAGGGGCTTCTGGAAATGGGTCAACAGGACCCTCCTGTCAAGGCATTGCCTCGACATGGTCCTGATTTCCCACATTCCCAGACCCCACCGGCGGATCACCTTCAGAACCGGGGTAGCGTAAGCCGGGAGATGCCCATGAGGTGTGCGTAGGTCCTTCACCTGCCCTCCTGTCTCCCATTCCTGGAAGAAAGGCCAAAGCCAACCCTTGCAGGAGACTACCCACGGAGGAGCCCTCTCTAGCCAGAGGTTGGAGATGTTAGTCTTAAGAAAGGTGTTTACTAGAAACACCACCGGGTTGACCATACCCAACCCACCTAGTCTCCTCGTACGGTATGTAACCTCCCTCTTGATTAGGTTAAGCCTATTCCCCCATAACAATTGGAAGAACAGGCTATAGACCCGTGTCCAGAGAGGTTCCGGCAAGATGCACACACTGCCCAGGTATATTAATAAAGGTAGCAGAAAGCCTTTAGCCAGGGCAACCCTTTCCCTCAGGGTTAAAGACCAACCCTTCCATTGGTCCACCTTTTGGGCGGCGATCTTAAGTCTGCCCTCCCAATTTTGCTGGGGGTAATCCCCGGGGCCAAATTCGATGCCTAGAATTTTGGCGGTGGCCTGGGGCCCTGGAAGGGTGTCCGGGAGATCAAACCTGGGATCTCCCCCTCCCAGCCAGAGACTTTCACACTTATCCCGGTTGATCATGGACCCGGATGCCTCCGAGTAGCGCACTACCTCCGACATGACCCAATCCGCCTCCCTTCTCGAGGACACGAAAAGGGAAACATCATCGGCATACGCCACCACCCTCAGAGAGGACCCAGAGCCCGCCTGGTCCATCCCGACTCCCGCCAACGGTCCACGATCTACCCTCCTTAGGAAGGGATCGATCGCGAACACGTATAAAAGCGGGCTCAGCGGACAGCCCTGACGGACCCCAGAACCCACCTCAAAAGGGCGACCTGACCAACCGTTCACCAGCGGAAAAGTCTCAGCCCCTTGGTACAAGATCTCTAACCATTTTACAAACCTCCCAGGCAGACCATACCTCAAAAGGACGGACCAGAGGTACTCGTGGTTGACCCGGTCAAAGGCTTTCGCTTGATCTAATGACAGCAAGTACCCCTTCCAGTGACCTGCCCTACCCTGCTCCACTGCCTCTCGGACACCGAGCACAGCACTAAAAGTACTGCGGCCCGGAACAGAGCAATGCTGGGCCCCTGAAAGGAGCCGGGGTGCAAACTTCACCAGCCGATTAAACAGCACCTTGGCCAGAACCTTCCGGTCCGTATCGAGAAGCGCTATGGGACGCCAATTCTCGATACGGGACGGATCCTTACCCTTTGACAGAATAATGAGGGCTGACTTCCTCATTGAGTCGGGAAGAGTGCCCGAGGAGAGACACTCATTAAATACCCCTGTCAAGAGGGGGACCAAGGAGTCCCTAAAAGTCTTATAGAACTCGGATGTTAAGCCATCCGGACCTGGCGATTTCTTGGGCCGAAGCCCATCAATGGCCAGTCTCACTTCCTCTTCCCTGATTTCCTCTGCCAAAACACCAAGAGAGGGATCACCCCCTGGCTCAGGGACGGTTTCAGCCAGGAAAGCCGACATCCTGTCCCGATCCAGATCCTTCTTTTCCAAGAGGTGTGAGTAGAAGGATCTGACCACCTCCAGGATCCCTGATTTGGATCTGTTCAGGGACCCCGTACTGTCGATCAGTCCTGTCACCATCTTACAATTCACTGACATCTTACAGTTTCTGTAAGGGTCGGGTGAGCGGTACTTCCCGAAGTCCCTCTCAAAAACTAAAGATGCGTGTCTATCATACTGACACCTCTTGAGCAAAGATTTCACTCTGGAGATTTCCTCACGGTCACCTCCAGTCGAGACAAGCTGCTCGAGTTTCCTCCCCAGGGCCTGGTACAAGCGGTGCCTGTTCAGACTCCTGAGGCTCGAGAGCTGACGGAAGAACCCCGCCACCCGCTTTTTGAAGATCTCCCACCACTCTGACTTACTACTACAGAGATCCAACAGCGGTACCTGGCTCTGAAGAAAGTCCTCGAAGGATTGTCTCACCTCCGCTTCTTCCAGCAGGGACGAATTGAGCTTCCACAGCCCTCTTCCCATCCGATGAGTCTCTGCAACACTCAGAGAAAAGAAAATTAGACAGTGATCGGAGAACTCCACCTCAACGGCGGACACAGCAGAAAAGATGGCGTCCTCCTTCAAAAAAAACCTGTCTATTCTAGACCTACAGCTACCCCTATGGTAGGTGAAACCTCCGTGACCTGGGGTGTGCCGGATGTGGACATCCACCAGGCGAGCTTCGCTGGCTATGCTATTCAACGCGACGCTATCATAAGCCAGGCGATCTCCGGGACCCCCCCGGTCACGGGACCTCGTAATGGTGTTGAAGTCCCCACCGAAGACCACCTGCCGGCTCGTAAAAAGAAAGGGCTTGATCCTCAGGAAGAGACATTTGCGGTCCCACTTGGACTGCGGGCCATAGATGTTGATGAGCCGGAGCTCTTGTCCCCTCATGAAGACATCTAGGATCAGGCACCTCCCCATTTCCAACTCAGTAACCCGTCGGCATTCAACAGCTGCAGTCTTAAAAAGGACTGCCACCCCGCTATACGGCTCGGCCGCAAGAGACCAATATGAGGGCCCGCACCTCCACTCCCTCCGTGCTTTATAGATGGCCCCCATGTCTGTTAGTCTGGTCTCTTGCAAGAATAAAATTTCTGCCTCAATCCGGGAGAAAAAATCAAAGGCCGTGAAGCGAGCCGCATCTGACTTTATGCTGGCAACATTAATAGATGCCAGCGTCAACGGGGCGAGTTCCGCCATCATGGGTGATCAAGTTGGATGGCCAACTTCTTACCACTGCTATCACCTCCACCTGGGGAGGGGTCGGACACCTTCCTTTTCAGGGAAGCTCCCGTTGTGTCCATCCCACCCCCCCCGGTGTCCTCGCCCCCGGGTTCCAGGTCTGTCCCCCCCCCAGGAGGAACACTGCCCCCTGAGGGACGGACCCCACCATCCCCCGAAGGACCCTCCGGTGGTACCCCCGGCCCAGCATCCTCGTCTTGCGGCCCATCATCCGAGCCTCCGAGGACGCTGAACCGGTTGGAGAGATCAATCAGAGGGGGGTCAGCGGGCCCTTCCGTGCGCACCCTGGTGGTCGGGGGCGGGGGAGATTTTGAAGGCTTGCCAGCCTTCTTCCCCCCCGATTTGTTACGATTGGCACGTTTACTTTTGCCACCCGCTGCTGTAGGCTGCTCCTGGACCTCCTCATCAACACTTTCATACTGTGAGGACCCGTCCGAGTCAGCCGCTTTATCCTCCCTCTCCATCCTCCTGATCTCCTCTCTCACCACACTCTCCCTCAGGACCTCAGAGGCTTTTGCCACGGGCCTGGAGGGAGGAGCAGGCATCGACCCGGTTGCCCGAGACTTCACCTGCCCCCCACCCCCATGGCGTTTTTCTTGCCTCCGCACATACGCGGGGCCCCTCACCTTGGCATTGCCCTTCCTCACCGGTCCCTCAGCCCCTTCCCCTCCGCCACCACCTGCCACAGCTGCAGGAGCGCCGCCAGAGGTTTCTCCCTCACGGACTCCTCCCGCCGGGCCTGCAGCGGCATTAGAAAAGGAGCGAGGGCAGAGGCTGAGAGGGTGACCTAGGTCACCACACAAGTGACACCGAATGTCTTTACACGAGGCGGCCAGATGACCTACCCCACCACACAAGGCACATTTCTGTACCTTGCAGCTAGCGCTGAAGTGAGTGGGGTCGCCGCACTTGTGGCAGACCTTCGGTTGCCCCTGGTAGAAGACCAGGATCCTGTCCCTTCCCAGGAACGCCGAGGAAGGGATGTGGGTGACCGTGCCGCCGGAAACCTTCAGTTTAACCATGAAGGTCCAGCCCCCCGACCAGATGCCGAATTCGTCCCTGTTCTTTTTGGGGACCTCGGTGACTTCCCCGTAACGGGAAAGCCACGTCATAATGTCCACGCCGGCAAGTGACTCGTTACAAGTGACCACGGTCACTCGCTTGACGGAATTTTGGCGAGACACCGCTTGCGCAACGAAGTCTCGCCATCCGGGCTCTTCCCGCACCAGCTCATAGTTAGACCAGAAGAGCTCAAGCCCCTCTGGCCGCACAAAGCTGACGTCGAAGAAGCGGGACGCCGAAGGATGTATCAGGGCAAAGATGTCATTCGCCCCGAAGCCCATCTTAAGGAGGAGCTCCACCACCTTGCTCCTAGGTGGACAAGCTTCACTGCCCCCCCACCTAAGACGGACCACATTCCTCCTTTGCGGCCCCTGCCCGGCTGTGGGGAGAGACCAAACAGTCCCTCCCTCCCTTTGGTTTTGGAAGGCAGCAAGGCCGTGTCTCTCTATCCAGAAAGACAAGTCCACTGTCCTCCCCTCTACCACTATCGACCTTTCTCCTTTTTTGAGGGCCTCCAGGAAACGGTGGTGCAAAGCGCCGTCCCTGGAGCCCGGAGGCGAGGAGACCCCCCCAGGACCACCCCGAGGACCACCCCGACCCCCAGCCGCGGCCCCCGCATAACTATGTTGGGGTCTTGCGGCCAGGGGGGCAGACGGGCCAGCCCTCCCACCACTACCACCACTTGTGCCAGCACCCTCATTTGTCCTCCCACTCACTCTCCCATTCACTCTTTTATTATTTGCATTCACTCCAGCACACTCACCCACATTCACAGTAGCACTCACTCCCTCATCCATGTCACTCATATCACCATTCACTTCAGCAAACATCTCCTCAAATATGTCCACTCCGCTTTCGTACTCACTCTCACTCGCACAATTGGTGAACATAGCAACATTATTTACATTTTTTACATTTTTAACATTTCCCAAACCAGTGTAGTTCCTCTCTTTGCCTGCTGGGGGCCCTGAGCTCTCTTGCTGGGAGCTACTCTAGCTCCTGTCCAGGAGCGCCGCTGCCCCTTTAAATGCCTCAGTGCTGATGACATCATGCACTCTGCCCTGGCTGGGCCTAGGAGCAACAGCAGCTCCTGGTTTCAGCTCCATTTTTTTTTCTTTTGCTGAGTTTTGTTTACTCTGGGCAGGGACGGCCACTGGCACCGCTCCCTGCTCTGCACTTTTCTTCACCCCCGCCGCCGGCTTGCCAGGGAGCGCCAGAGTCCCCGCACCCTCAGATGAAGGTAGGTGGGCCGGGGACCCCGACAACTCCCCGCCAGCTTTTGGGGGCAGCACAGCATTACTTGGAAGGGTGGGTGGGACAGAGGGCAGCGGGCCCGCAGCGGCCACGCCCCCCCCCGCCCGTCGCAGCCACCCCAGGCAGAGCCGCGGCCCCCTGCGAGGCCACGGCCCCCCCGGGTGACGCGAGCACAGCGGGCGGAGTCGCGACCGCTGAGGCCACGCCCCCCCTGCCAGTCACAGCCACCACGGGCAGAGCAGTGACCCCTTGCGAGGCCATGCCCCCCCCCGGGCGACGCAGACGCAGCGGGTGGGACGACGGCCGAGGAGGACATGCCCCCCCCGCACGCCACAGCCTTTGCAGGCCGGGCAACACTCGGGGAGGCCACGCCCCCCTCACGGACCACCGCTGCCACCCCATGCCCACCACTTGAGACAGGCAAGGCCGGCCACTCCCCCTCGTCGCCCAGCGGCGGCGGAGCCCCCTGCACGGACCCCTTTTTGGGTCGACGTGCCGGAGACCCCGCTCTCACCACAGGCGCCGACATGGGAGCGACCAGCACTTTGCACCGCCTCAGCTGCTGCTTGATGTTCTGTTCGCCCTTCCTAGGCTTCTGGACCCCCACTAGCGATCCAGACTTAGCGGAGCCGTACGTGGGGGGTCCAGAAGCCCCAGCACTCGCCGCCGGAGGTGCGGCCCTGGCTGTACCAACTTTACCTGGTGCCAGGCCAGCCTCCCCTGCCACCGAGGGCTGAGCCTGGACACCACCACCACAACCAGCACCGACCTCCATGTCGCTGCCCTGGTCTGAACTGTCACCAGATGCGACAGTCAGGTCACAACAGTCATCTCTCTCCCCGCTCCCTCGCTGCGGACCCACCACAGGGCCCGAGCCGGGGTGGGTAGCGGGTTCCACACAGCGGGACAGAGGGGCCCCGGGAAGAGGAGCAAAAACCAGTTGTTCCTCCACGCCTTCAGAGGCCTTACGCCTGCGCCTCCTGTTTCTCCTCTTCCCGGTTGCCTCATCCTCCGGGCAGACCTCATACCCAAACAACAGCGTGCCAAACCGTGATGGGGATTCAGTCTGCCGTACTTGTTTAAGGATGAGGCAGCCCCCCTCAGAACTACTCCCGCTCCCTCCATCCTCCCCCTCGCTCCCGCTTTCCTCCGCGTTACTGGAGTCCAGCGGGAGGGCCACCTGCTCGGGGGCTATCCCGCTGCATGTTACCTGGCTCACGCTGGTGTCCGCCAGGTCTTCAGGTGGAGGTGGCCCGGATGTGGTGTGGGCGCCATCTTGCTCTTCCTCCTCCTCGCTTTCCTCCACCTGGATGGGGACTCCTGACCCCCCAGGAGACCCACCGGCCATGGCCCTGAACCGGTCCTCGTTTTGAAGCTTTTCCTGGAAGGGGCCGCTGCCGGCCATGATGGTACTTCGCCGGTCCTCCAGGGCCCGAATCTCCCCTTTCAGCCGCTTGACCGTGGCGGTGACCTCCGCTCTCTTTGAGGCAGGGAGCCTGTTTTTACTGATGACCCGGGCTCCCTCCAACTCCCCCCGGAGTCTCCTGAGCTGCTTGCCGGCCTCCTCGTACTCGGAGAGGTGGGCATGAATGCGGGAGGCGTAGGTGGTAGCTGGCTCTCCCGCAACCTTGGAGCCCCAGATGTTAAGGGGGGGCCCTGCCTCACCTCTGCCGGCTGCTGCACCTCCGGGGGAAGGGCCCGCCACAGCCTTCACTTCGGGGGTCCCGGACCCTGGAGCCTTGCGGCCCCCTGGGGTCCGCTTTTTCCCCATCCCTGGGACTGGCTGACTGTGCCTTGGGCCTCCTGGTGGTGGATGAGGCCCCCCACCCCCAGCTGGCTTGCCGGAGGGTGGGAGCCAGGGGCACAGCCCCGGCGCTCAGTCCCAGGTAGAGTCCTCTTTCCTGGGAAGGGGGCAGATGGAAAGTCCTTGCAGGAAAAAAAACCTCCCTTCCCAGGAGCTTAGCAAAACCCCAGCCTGCAGAGCTCAGCCCAGACGCTCCTCCTCTTCCTGGGCGTGTCCAGAGCTGCACTCACTATTCTGCTGGTGCAGTCACTGTGTACATACATTACATTACTGATCCTGAGTTACATCCTGTATTATACCCCAGAGCTGCACTCACTATTCTGCTGGTGCAGTCACTGTGTACATACATTACATTACTGATCCTGAGTTACATCCTGTATTATACTCCAGAGCTGCACTCACTATTCTGCTGGTGCAGTCACTGTGTACATACATTACATTACTGATCCTGAGTTACATCCTGTATTATACCCCAGAGCTGCACTCACTATTCTGCTGGTGCAGTCACTGTGTACATACATTACATTACTGATCCTGAGTTACCTCCTGTATTATACCCCAGAGCTGCGCTCACTATTGTGCTGGTGCAGACACTGTGTGCATAGATTACATTACTGATCATGTTACCTCCTGAGCTCTATTTATAATTCTGCTCTCTTCAGAGCTCATAGCTCCATACATGCCCTGCTTCTTCTGTGTCCTGTGTAAAGTTATCTGATGTAGAAAAAAAAGACAAAGTATTCCCCTGTATTGTTGGAGCTAAGTTCGGTGCGTCTAACGTCAGACTTGCTGACTGTTTCCAATAACAACCATCAGAATCATTGACGCTTTGTTAGGTTATTTGTCGATTGTTTAATTCACAGATATTTTGCCCAAGAAAATCCTGGCCAGTGACTACTTAAAAATGTTGGAGAAGGAAGAAGAAGGTGTTCATGAAGATAACGACAAGGAGGAGGAGGAGGATCAGCAGCAGGAGGAGGAAGAAGAGGAGGAGGAGGAGGAGGATGATGTGGAGGAAGTGGAGGAGGATGAAGAGGAGAGTGATCCGTCCGATGAAGACGTGGATTACGAGCAGGATGATAACGAGGATGATGATGATGATGATGATCCGTGATGTGCCCGCCTGGTCCATGTTGTGGGCGGTTTATTCTTCGTGTTTTGTTGTGGATTTATTTTTCTACTTTGGATCGGCGTGAGTTTCCATCCATCCCAATAAACTTTCTGAATTTGTTTCTTGAAAGACGTTATGTGCTCCCCTGGCGCCCCCCATCCCCGTGAAGCTCGGGGGCCACATTCAAGTTTATTCGATATTGAGCCGCGGAAAAGACTTGTTTTATGCAGGAGAGATTGTAATTTTTTTTTAGGACGGTTCCCGCGTTTCATGGGAATTTCTATCATTTATATAAAAAAGTATGCGGCACAAGAAATCGCTGGACACCACTGGCAGCCTTTTCCTTCTTTGTTTTATACTCGTCACGATTCACAGTAAATAACCTTTTTTGTAGATTTTTACTAATAAATGTATTTTATACTAAAAACAAAAAAGTAAATCACTCGTTGGTGTTGATGTTTTACATTTTTTTTCTCGTGGTTCGTAATAAATATACACACACACAGTTGTGGTGAAAAGTTCCCTTCACTAATGTCCTATAAGGGAGGAGATTAGCGAAGGGAATGAGGATGTCGAGTCCATATGGGTCGGAATACATGGAGGGAAATATAGTGACAAAATTCTCATTGGGGTCTGTTACACCCCCCCCAAATATAACAGAAATCATGGAGAGTTTACTACTAAGGCAGATAGATGAAGCTGCAACCCATAATGAGGTCCTTGTTATGGGGGACTTTAACTACCCGGATATTAACTGGGAAACAGAGACCTGCGAAACCCATAAAGGCGACAGGTTTCTGCTAATAGCCAAGAATAATTATCTCTCACAATTGGTGCAGAATCCAACCAGAGGAGCAGCACTTTACACCTAATACTATCTAACAGACCGGACAGAATAACAGATCTGCAGGTTGTTGGGCGTCTAGGAAACAGCGACCACAATATTGTACAGTGTCACTTGTCTTTCGCGAAGAGGACATGTCAGGGAGTCACAAAAACACTGAACTTTAGGAAGGCAAAGTCTGACCAGCTTAGAGACGCCCTTAATCTGGGTGACTGGGACAATGTCCTCAGAAATAAGAATACAGAAAATAAATGGGAAATGTTTAAGAACATCCTTAATAGGCGCTGTAAGCGGTTTATACCTTGTGGGAACAAAAGGACAAGAAATAGGAAAAACCCAATGTGGCTAAGCAAAGAAGTAAGAGGGGCAATTACCAGTAAAAAGAAAGCATTTACACTACTAAAGCAGGATGGTACCGCTGAAGATCTAAAATACAGAGAGCACATTGCTCAGGAGAGTAACACTAATCCCAAACTGTTCTTCAACTATATCAATAGTAAAAGAATCATAAGTGACAGTGTAGGCTCCTTAAAAAATTATGAGGAAAGTATGGTTGTAGATGATGACGAAAAAGCTAATATATTAAACACCTTCTTCTCCACGGTATTCACGGTGGAAAATGAAATGCCGAGAGACAAAGAAAACCCGATATTAAGGGTCACCAATGTAACTACCCCTAATATCCCACATCATCCCGTCAGCCAGAACTACCGGACTACTACCCCTAATATCCCACATCATCCCGTCAGCCAGAGCCACTGGACTACTACCCCTAATATCCCACATCATCCCGTCAGCCAGAACTACCGGACTACTACCTCTAATATCCCACATCATCCCGTCAGCCAGAACTACCGGACTACTACCCCTGATATCCCACATCATCCCGTCAGCCAGAACTACCGGACTACTACCACTAATATCCCACATCATCCCGTCAGCCAGAACTACCGGACTACTACCCCTGATATCCCACATCATCCCGTCAGCCAGAGCCACCGGACTACTACCCCTAATATCCCACATCATCCCGTCAGCCAGAACTACCGGACTACTACCACTAATATCCCACATCATCCTGTCAGCCAGAACTACCGGACTACTACCACTAATATCCCACATCATCCTGTCAGCCAGAACTACCGGACTACTACCACTAATATCCCACATCATCCCGTCAGCCAGAACTACCGGACTACTACCACTAATATCCCACATCATCCTGTCAGCCAGAACTACCGGACTACTACCACTAATATCCCACATCATTCCGTCAGCCAGAACTACCGGACTACTACCCCTAATATCTCACATCATCCCGTCAGCCAGAACTACCGGACTACTACCCCTAATATCCCGCATCATCCCATCAGCCAGAGCCACCGGACTACTACCCCTAATATCCCGCATCATTCCGTCAGCCAGAGCCACTGGACTACTACCCCTAATATCCCACATCATCCCGTCAGCCAGAATTACCAGACTACTACCCCTAATATCTCACATCATCCCGTCAGCCAGAGCTACCGGACTACTACCCCTAATACCCCACATCAACCCGTCAGCCAGAGCCACCGGACTACTACCCCTAATATCCCGCATCATCCCGTCAGCCAGAGCCACTGGACTACTACCACTAATATCCCACATCATCCCATCAGCCAGAGCCACCGGACTACTACCCCTAATATCCCACATCATCCCGTCAGCCAGAGCCACCGGACTACTACCACTAATATCCCACATCATCCAATCAGCCAGAACTACCGGACTTCAACCCCTAATATCCCACATCATCCCGTCAGCCAGAACTACCGGACTACTACCCCTAATATCCCACATCATCCCGTCAGCCAGAGCCACCGGACTACTACCCCTAATATCCCACATCATCCCGTCAGCCAGAGCCACCAGACTACTACCCATAATATCCCACATCATCCCGTCAGCCAGAGCCACCAGACTACTACCCCTAATATCCCACATCATCCCGTCAGCCAGAGCCACCGGACTACTACCCCTAATATCCCACATCATCCCGTCAGCCAGAGCCACCAGACTACTACCCATAATATCCCACATCATCCCATCAGCCAGAGCCACCGGACTACTACCCCTAATATCCCACATAATCCCGTCAGCCAGAGCTACTGGACTACTACCCCTAATATCCCACATCATTCCGTCAGCCAGAACCACTGGACTACTACCCCTAATATCCCACATCATCCCGTCAGCCAGAACTACCGGACTACTACCCCTAATATCCCACATCATCCCGTCAGCCAGAGCCACTGGACTACTACCACTAATATCCAACATCATCCCGTCAGCCAGAACTACTGGACTACTACCCCTGATATCCCACATCAACCCGTCAGCCAGAGCCACCGGACTACTACCACTAATATCCCACATCATCCTGTCAGCCAGAACTACCGGACTACTACCACTAATATCCCACATCATTCAGTCAGCCAGAACTACCGGACTACTACCACTAATATCCCACATCATCCTGTCAGCCAGAACTACCGGACTACTACCACTAATATCCCACATCATTCCGTCAGCCAGAACTACCGGACTACTACCCCTAATATTTCACATCATCCCATCAGCCAGAGCTACCGGACTACTACCCCTAATATCCCGCATCATCCCGTCAGCCATAACTAGCGGACTACTACCACTAATATCCCACATCATCCCGTCAGCCAGAGCCATCGGACTACTACCCCTAATATCCCACATCATCCCGTCAGCCAGAGCCACCGGACTACTACCCCTAATATCCCACATCATCCTGTCAGCCAGATCCACCTGACTATTACCACTAATATCCCACATCATGCCATCAGCCAGAACTACTGGACTACTACCACTAATATCCCACATCATCCCGTCAGCCAGAGCCACCAGACTACTACCCATAATATCCCACATCATCCCGTCAGCCAGAGCCACCGGACTACTACCCCTAATATCCCACATCATCCCGTCAGCCAGAACTATCGGACTACTACCCCTAATATCCCACATCATCCCGTCAGCCTGAACTACCGGACTACTACCCCTAATATCCCACATCATCCCGTCAGCCAGAGCCACTGGACTACTACCACTAATATCCCACATCATCCCATCAGCCAGAACTACCGGACTACTACCCCTGATATCCCACATCATCCCGTCAGCCAGAGCCACCGGACTCCTACCCCTGATATCCCACATCATCCCATCAGCCAGAGCCACCGGACTACTACCACTAATATCCCACATCATCCCTTCAGCCAGAGCTACCGGACTACTACCCCTAATATCCCACATCATCCCATCAGCCAGAGCAACCGGACTACTACCCGTAATATCCCACATCATCCCTTCAGCCAGAGCCACCGGACTACTACCCCTAATATCCCACATCATCCCATCAGCCAGAGCCACCAGACTACTACCACTAATATCCCACATCATCCCTTCAGCCAGAGCCACCGGACTACTACCCCTAATATCCCACATCATCCCATCAGCCAAAGCAACCGGACTACTACCCCTAATATCCCACATCATCCCATCATCCAGGGCCACCGGACTACTACCACTAATATCCCACATCATCCCATCAGCCAGAGCCACCGGACTACTACCACTAATATCCCACATCATCCCATCAGCCAGAGCCACCGGACTACTACCCCTAATATCCCACATCATCCCATCAGCCAGAGCCACCGGACTACTACCCCTAATATCCCACATCATCCCATCAGAGCCTCCGGACTACTACCCCTAATATCCCACATCATCCCATCAGAGCCTCCGGACTACTACCCCTAATATCCCACATCATCCCATCAGCCAGAGCCACCGGACTACTACCCCTAATATCCCACATCATCCCATCAGAGCCTCCAGACTACTACCCCTAATATCCCACATCATCCCATCAGACAGAGCCACCGGACTACTACCCCTAATATCCCACATCATCCCATCAGAGCCTCCGGACTACTACCCCTAATATCCCACATCATCCCATCAGAGCCTCCGGACTACTACCCCTAATATCCCACATCATCCCGTCAGCCAGAGCTACCGGACTACTACCCCTAATATCCCACATCATCCCGTCAGCCAGAGCCACCAGACTACTACCCATAATATCCCACATCATCCCATCAGCCAGAGCCACCGGACTACTACCCCTAATATCCCACATAATCCCGTCAGCCAGAGCTACCGGACTACTACCCCTAATATCCCACATCATTCCGTCAGCCAGAACCACTGGACTACTACCCCTAATATCCCGCATCATCCTGTCAGCCAGAACTACCGGACTACTACCCCTAATATCCCACATCATCCCGTCAGCCAGAGCCACTGGACTACTACCACTAATATCCCACATCATCCCGTCAGCCAGAACTACTGGACTACTACCCCTGATATCCCACATCAACCCGTCAGCCAGAGCCACCGGACTACTACCACTAATATCCCACATCATCCTGTCAGCCAGAACTACCGGACTACTACCACTAATATCCCACATCATTCAGTCAGCCAGAACTACCGGACTACTACCACTAATATCCCACATCATCCTGTCAGCCAGAACTACCGGACTACTACCACTAATATCCCACATCATTCCGTCAGCCAGAACTACCGGACTACTACCCCTAATATTTCACATCATCCCGTCAGCCAGAGCTACCGGACTACTACCCCTAATATCCCGCATCATCCCGTCAGCCAGAGCCATCGGACTACTACCCCTAATATCCCACATCATCCCGTCAGCCAGAGCCACCGGACTACTACCCCTAATATCCCACATCATCCTGTCAGCCAGATCCACCTATTACCACTAATATCCCACATCATGCCATCAGCCAGAACTACTGGACTACTACCACTAATATCCCACATCATCCCGTCAGCCAGAGCCACCAGACTACTACCCATAATATCCCACATCATCCCGTCAGCCAGAGCCACCGGACTACTACCCCTAATATCCCACATCATCCCGTCAGCCAGAACTATCGGACTACTACCCCTAATATCCCACATCATCCCGTCAGCCTGAACTACCGGACTACTACCCCTAATATCCCACATCATCCCGTCAGCCAGAGCCACTGGACTACTACCACTAATATCCCACATCATCCCATCAGCCAGAACTACCGGACTACTACCCCTGATATCCCACATCATCCCGTCAGCCAGAGCCACCGGACTCCTACCCCTAATATCCCACATCATCCCATCAGCCAGAGCCACCGGACTACTACCACTAATATCCCACATCATCCCTTCAACCAGAGCTACCGGACTACTACCCCTAATATCCCACATCATCCCATCAGCCAGAGCAACCGGACTACTACCCGTAATATCCCACATCATCCCTTCAGCCAGAGCCACCGGACTACTACCCCTAATATCCCACATCATCCTATCAGCCAGAGCCACCAGACTACTACCACTAATATCCCACATCATCCCTTCAGCCAGAGCCACCGGACTACTACCCCTAATATCCCACATCATCCCATCAGCCAAAGCAACCGGACTACTACCCCTAATATCCCACATCATCCCATCATCCAGGGCCACCGGACTACTACCACTAATATCCCACATCATCCCATCAGCCAGAGCCACCGGACTACTACCACTAATATCCCACATCATCCCATCAGCCAGAGCCACCGGACTACTACCCCTAATATCCCACATCATCCCATCAGCCAGAGCCACCGGACTACTACCCCTAATATCCCACATCATCCCATCAGAGCCTCCGGACTACTACCCCTAATATCCCACATCATCCCATCAGAGCCTCCGGACTACTACCCCTAATATCCCACATCATCCCATCAGCCAGAGCCACCAGACTACTACCCCTAATATCCCACATCATCCCATCAGAGCCTCCGGACTACTACCCCTAATATCCCACATCAGCCAGAGCCACCGGACTACTACCCCTAATATCCCACATCATCCCATCAGAGCCTCCGGACTACTACCCCTAATATCCCACATCATCCCATCAGCCAGAGCTACCGGACTACTACCCCTAATATCCCACATCATCCCGTCAGCCAGAGCCACCGGACTACTACCACTAATATCCCACATCATCCCATCAGCCAGAGCCACCGGACTACTATCCCTAATATCCCACATCATCCCGTCAGCCAGAGCCACCGGACTACTATCCCTAATATCCCACATCATCCCATCAGAGCCACCGGACTACTACCACTAATATCCCACATCATCCCATCAGAGCCTCCGGACTACTACCCCTAATATCCCACATCATCCCATCAGCCAGAGCTACCGGACTACTACCCCTAATATCCCACATCATCCCGTCAGCCAGAGCCACCGGACAACTACCCCTAATATCCCACATCATCCCATCAGCCAGAGCCACCGGACTACTACCACTAATATCCCACATCATCCCATCAGAGCCTCCGGACTACTACCCCTAATATCCCACATCATCCCATCAGCCAGAGCCACCGGACAACTACCCCTAATATCCCACATCATCCCATCAGAGCCACCGGACTACTACCACTAATATCCCACATCATCCCATCAGAGCCTCCGGACTACTACCCCTAATATCCCACATCATCCCATCAGCCAGAGCCACCGGACAACTACCCCTAATATCCCACATCATCCCATCAGAGCCACCGGACTACTACCACTAATATCCCACATCATCCCATCAGAGCCTCCGGACTACTACCCCTAATATCCCACATCATCCCATCAGCCAGAGCCACCGGACAACTACTCCTAATATCCCACATCATCCCATCAGCCAGAGCCACCGGACTACTACTCCTAATATCCCACATCATCCCATCAGCCAGAGCCACCGGACTACTACCACTAATATCCCACATCATCCCATCAGCCAGAGCCACCGGACTACTATCCCTAATATCCCACATCATCCCATCAGCCAGAGCCACCGGACTACTATCCCTAATATCCCACATCATCCCATCAGCCTAGAGTCAGAACCAGAGCGCTGAGTGGAACGGTCCTAACTTCCATACTGGGGATCCCTTTAAGAGGGAAGATGTGCCTATGGGATGGAGGATGTGTGATGTGTATATGGGCACAGGAGGGGGGATTCATTTCTGTCATGTGCTCTCTGCTCCTTTCAGGGGGGCAGACAATGGCTGGGAGCTTAGGCCATGTGCACACGCTGCGGTTTTGCTGCGGTTTTGGCCCTGCAGAGCTGCAGCAGTTCCGCAGACATGGTACTTTACCATGTTAGCCTATGGGTTTTCAAAACCGCAGTGTTCACGCTGCGGTTTTTTACCTGCGGAAAAGCTGCGATTTTTTTTCCGCAGCATGTCAATTGTTTCTGCGGATTCTGCTGCGGTTTCACACCTTTAACATAGTAGAGGTGTGAAACCGCAGGGCAAAACCGCAGGCCAAACCGCAGCAAAACCGCAGGTCACTTTACCTGCGGTTTTACCTGCGGTTCCGCGGGAAAAAACCCGCAGGTGAATCTGCAGTGTGTGCACATAGCCTTATGTTCCCGAAGATGCTATATTTGTCCCACCATGTCAGTGTCTGCTGAGGTGTTGTCAAGTGGGAAAACTGCTGGCCATAGCAACCAATCACAGCTCAGCTTCTTTTGAACAGCTCTGGTGAAATGAAAGATGCTTTGTGATTGGTTGGTGACACACACACAGACTCATTTTTATATATCGATATATATTTATATATATACACACACATACACAGTTGTGCTCAAAAGTTTACATAAATTTTTGCTTTCTTGGCCTTTTGGCAGAGAATATGATTGATAACACCAAAACTTCTTCTCCACTCATGGTTAGTGGTTGGGTGAAGCCATTTATTGTCAAACTACTGTGTTTTCTGTTTTTAAACCATAATGACAACCCAAAACACCCAAGTGACCCTGATCAAAAGTTCACATACCCTGGTGATTTTGGCTTGATAACATGCACAGAAGATGACAACTTCATAATCTCTGCAAAAAGGCCAAGAAAGCAAAAATTCTGCCGGGGTATGTAAACTTTTACATACACAGTTAGCAAGGCTGAAAAAAGACTAAATCCCCAGATCTACGTCCTTCTAAAGAACCTAATAACTGTAAGATACAATATTGTTACGCTCCGGGAAGACATCCAGGCCTCTCTTGAACCCCTCCACTGAGTTCGCCATCACCACCTCCTCAGGCAGGGAATTCCAGATTCTCACTGCCCTAACTGTAAAGAATCCTCTTCTATGTTGGTGGAGAAACCTTCTCTCCTCCAGACGCAGAGAATGCCTCCTTGTGACCATCACCTTCCTTGGTATAAACAGATCCTCGAGAGATATGTGTATTGTCCCCTTATATACTTATACATGGTTATTAGATCGCCCCTCAATCGTCTTTTTTCTAGACTAAATAATCCTAATTTTGCTAATCTCTCTGGGTATTGTAGTTCCCCCATCCACTTTATTAATTTTGTCGCCCTCCTTTATACTCACTCTAGTTCCATTTTATCCTTCCTGAGCACCAGTGCCCAAAACTGTGCACAGTACTCCATGTGCGGTCTAACCAGGGATTTGTACAGAGGCAGTATAATGCTCTCATCATGTGTATCCAGTCCTCTTTTAATGCACCTCATGATCCTGTTTGCCTTGGCAGCTGCTGCCTGGCACTGGCTGCTCCAGGTAAGTTTATCATTAACTAGGATCCCCAAGTCCTTCTCCATGTCAGATTTACCCAGTGGTTTCCCGTTCAGTAATGGTGATATTGATTCCTTCTTCCCATGTGTATAACCTTACATTTATCATTGTTACACCGCATCTGCCACCTTTCAGCCCAAGTTTCCAACTTCTTGAGATCCATCTATGGCAGAATACTACCTTCTCTTGTATTGACTGCTTTACATAGTTTTGTATCATCTGCACATATCGATATTTTACTGTGCAAACTTTCTACCAGATCGTTAATAAATATGTTGAAGAGAAGAGGTCCCAACACCGACCCCTGCGGTCCCCACTGGTCACAGCGACCCAGTTAGAGAATATACCATTTATAACCACCCTCTGCTTTCTATCACTCAGCCAGTTACTTACCCATTTACACACATTTTCCCCCAGACCCAGCATTCTCATTGTGTGTACCAACCTCTTGTGCGGCACGGTATCAAACACTTTGGAAAAATCAAGATATACCACATCCAATGATGCACCTTGGTCCAGTCTATAGCTTACCTCTTCATAAAACCTGATTAGATTGGTGTGACAAGAGTTCTGGCTGACGGGATGATGTGGGATATTAGGGGTAGTAGTCCGGTGGTTCTGGCTGACGGGCTGATGTGGGATATTAGGGGTAGTAGTCCAGTAGTTCTGGCTGATGGCATGATGTGGGATATTAGGGGTAGTAGTCCGGTGGCTCTGGCTGACGGGATGATGTGGGATATTAGGGGTAGTAGTCCGGTGGCTCTGGCTGATGGGATGATGTGGGATATTAGGGGTAGTAGTCCGGTGGCTCTGGCTGATGGGATGATGTGGGATATTAGGGGTAGTAGTCCGGTGGCTCTGGCTGATGGGATGATGTGGGATATTAGGGGTAGTAGTCCGGTAGTTCTGGCTGACGGGATGATGTGGGATATTAGGGGTAGTAGTCCAGTGGCTCTGGCTGACGGGATGATGTGGGATATTAGGGGTAGTAGTCCGGTGGCTCTGGCTGACGGGATGATGTGGGATATTAGTGGTAGTAGTCCGGTGGCTCTGGCTGACGGGATGATGTGGGATATTAGGGGTAGTAGTCCGGTGGCTCTGGCTGACGGGATGATGTGGGATATTAGGGGTAGTAGTCCGGTGGCTCTGGCTGATGGGATGATGTGGGATATTAGGGGTAGTAGTCCGGTGGCTCTGGCTGATGGGATGATGTGGGATATTAGGGGTAGTAGTCCGGTAGTTCTGGCTGACGGGATGATGTGGGATATTAGGGGTAGTAGTCCAGTGGCTCTGGCTGACGGGATGATGTGGGATATTAGGGGTAGTAGTCCGGTGGCTCTGGCTGATGGGATGATGTGGGATATTAGGGGTAGTAGTCCGGTGGTTCTGGCTGACGGGATGATGTGGGATAATAGGGGTAGTAGTCCGGTGGCTCTGGCTGATGGGATGATGTGGGATATTAGGGGTAGTAGTCCGGTAGTTCTGGCTGACGGGATGATGTGGGATATTAGGGGCAGTAGTCCAGTGGCTCTGGCTGACGGGATGATGCGGGATATTAGGGGTAGTAGTCCGGTTGCTCTGGCTGACGGGATGATGCGGGATATTAGGGGTAGTAGTCCAGTGGCTCTGGCTGACGGGATGATGTGGGATATTAGGGGTAGTAGTCCGGTGGCTCTGGCTGACGGGATGATGTGGGATATTAGGGGTAGTAGTCTGGTGGCTCTGGCTGATGGGATGATGTGGGATATTAGGGGTAGTAGTCCAGTGGCTCTGGCTGACGGGATGATGTGGGATATTAGGGGTAGTAGTACGGTAGCTCTGGCTGACGGGATGATGTGGGATATTAGGGGTAGTAGTACGGTAGCTCTGGCTGACGGGATGATGTGGGATATTAGGGGTAGTAGTCCGGTGGCTCTGGCTGACAGGATGATGTGGGATATTAGGGGTAGTAGTCCGGTAGTTCTGGCTGATGGGATGATGTGGGATATTAGGGGTAGTAGTCCGGTAGCTCTGGCTGACGGGATGATGTGGGATGTTATAGTGAATGGGGCTATGCGGAATGGGCGGGGCTCTACACTCAGCTTTATATATATATATTAGATATAATTATTATAATTTGTTATAACTAACCGTAGTTAGTTACTATGCCCGGACAGCGGGCAGCGCCGGGCTCTTCAGCTAGTATATATATATCATCTTAGTGTCTTACGAGATGCCATAAATGAACACTTTTATTTTTAATTGTAATTCTAGTTTATATTGGAGCCCTGAAGATAATCGCCCCAGGTCAGATTACGTACTCGCACTCTCAGACACCTTGAGAAGTTCTGCCGAGGATGTTAGAGTTAAGAGCATGTCACACTAAGAGATATCGCTAGCAATATCGCTATAACTAGCGACGTTATAGTGATATTGCTAGCGATATCGCTGTGTCTGATACTTACCTACGACCCGCTTCCCCGCTGGTTATCACTGATCGCGCGAGAACAGGCTGGACCGTGGAGCCGGGCGGGAGGACGAAGGATCGCCTGGTGTGACAGGTAAGTAGCGACCCCCGTCCCCAGCGATGTCGCTAGTGAGATCTGCCTGTGTGGCAGCTCACTAGCGACCACTTAGCGATGTACCAGTGATCCTGACAGCGTCATATCGCTGGTCGGGATCGCTGGTACATCGCTAAGTGTGACAGTACCCTTAGCCTTTGCATTTGTAGGAAATTTGGCCGACACTGAAGATGAAGTGATAAAGAGGGAAATTTGCATCTCTGTGACTTTGCATCAGTATTCTCAGTGTTTCAGCCTCGGTGTCTCCTATGTGATGTATGCGACAGTCTCAGTGTCTCTTCTGTAATGTGTATACTGCAGTCTTGGTTCCTCCTCTGCGATGTATACAGCAGTCTCGGTTCCTCCTATTCGATGTATATGTCTCTCTTGGTTTCCCCTATGTGATGTATACAGCAGTCTTGGTGTCTCCTCTGTAATGTGTATATGGCAGTCTTGGTTTCTCCTCTGTAATGCGTTTTCTCTCAGTCTTGGTGCCTCCTATGTGATGTATAGAGCAGTCTTGGTGTCTCCTTTGTGATATATATGGCAGTCTTGGTGTCTCCTGTGTGATGTATACTGCAGACCTCCCATTGCTTGCGTTATAAATGTAACATCAGCAGTGATTAATTTTCCACTGTGAGGAGCATTGCATTGTAATATACATCTTTGTTTGGTATGTCTTACTCCTGCGAATATATAGCAGTGTAATTTTCAAGTTGATCATTTTGTTTGACCCCTGAATGATGGTATAAATATTGAAATGGCCATTGGCAGAAAAAAAGGTTCCCCACCCCTGCTATAAACCAAGTTATAAGTACTTAGTGAGTTTATAGACTGCATATATTACCTAAGAAACATGCCATAAAAATAGACTGCATATGAGTCTGGACCCCGACGTATGTTTCGCCTTTGGTTTTCTCATGGAGTTATGCTTCTTGAGAAAGCCAAGGGCAAAACATATGTCAATATCATATAGTAACAAGGGACTGTGGGGTACCTACCCGATCCCTCGAGTTAGAGTAGTCCTAGTCTTTCACTGTCCCATGGATGATGGGCTCACTTGGGTCCTGTACCTTCCTATGCTTCTAACTTAACCCGTATCTGATCCCTCCCTCACCCAGGAAGGTGAGGGGCTGAAGTGTATAGGAAAACACTAAGCAAACAGACAGGAATAAAAGGAAAACATCTCTTGAAAGTAGCAAATGCCATACTGGCCAGACTGGACCATTTAGAAAAGTTTTTCCTTTTTCTGGTGATATCCGTCAGTGGTTTCTCCACTATCGAAAAGTTCTTGATGAACTTAGAGGAATAATTGTAGTGCCCTAAAAACCTTTGTAAAGCTTTTGGTCTTCAGCACGATACCAATCCATAACCGCTCAGATGTTCGCCGGATCCATGCAAGAAACAGTGGACTATAAAAAAGGGATCTCCTGAAGTGAAAACATACATTTCTCTGGTTTGACTTATAAATTATTGTGCCTCACATGTACCTGATGTGAATCAAAGTCCGACAATTACAGTGGGTACGGAAAGTATTCAGACCCCTTTATATTTTTACTTTACTTTGTTTCATTGCAGTCATTTAGTAAATTCAAAAAAGTTCATTTTTTTCCTCATTAATGTCCACTCTGCACCCCAACTTGACTGAAAAAACCCCAGAAATGTAGAAATTTTTGCAAATTTATTAAAAAAGAAAAACTGAAATCTCACATGGTCATAAGTATTCAGCCCCTTTGCTCAGTATTGAGTAGAAGCACCTTTTGAGCTAGCACAGCCATGAGTCTTCTTGGGAATGATGGAACAAGTTATTCACCCCTGGATTTCGGGATCCTCTGCCATTCTTCCTTGCAGATCCTCTCCAGTTCCGTCAGGTTGGATGGTGAACGTTGGTGGACATCCATATTCAGGTGTCTACAGAGATGCTCAATTGGGTTCAGGTCAGGGCTCTGGCTGGGCCAGTCAAGAATGGTCACAGAGTTGTTCTATAGCCACTCCTTTGTTATTTTTGCTGTGTCCTTAGGGTTATTGTCTTGTTGGAAGGTGAACCTTCGGCCAAGTCAGGTTTAGACCACTCTGGAAGAGATTTTCATCCAGGATATCTCTGTACTTGGCCACATTTTTGTTTCCTTCAATGGCAACCAGTCATCCTGTGAACAACACCCCAATAGCACGATGCTGCCACCACCATGTTTCCCTGTTGGGATTGTATTGGGCAAGTGATGAGCAGTGCTTGGTTTTCTCCACACATACCGCTTAGAATTATCAGCAAAAAGGTCTATCTTCGTCTCATCAGACCAGAGAATCTTATTTCTCATAGTCTGGGAGTCCTTCATATGTTTTTTAGCAAACTCCCATCTCCCTACTGCATCTGTGGAGCTCAGCCACAGTGATCTTGGGGTTCTTCTTTCCTTCTCTCACCAAGGCTCTTCTCCCACGATTGATCAGTTTGGCTGGACGGCCAGGTCTAGGAAGACTTCTGGTGGTCCCAAACTTCTTCCATTTAAGGATTATGGAGGCCACTATGCTCTTAGGAACCTTGTGTATTGCAGAAACTCTTTTGTAACCTTGGCCAGATCTGTGCCTTGCCATAATTCTGTCTCTGAGCTCCTTGGCCATTTCCTTTGACCTCATGATTCTCATTTGGTCTGACATGCACTATGAGCTGTGAGGTCTTAAGCTGGAGTCACACATAGCGACTCACCAGCGATCCCGACAACGATATCAACGTGTCAGGATCGCTGGTAAGTCGCTTTTTTGAATTTACCAAATGGCTGCAATGAAGCTAAGAGTGAAAAATTTAAAGGGGTCTGAATACTTTCCATACCCACTGTAAATCAATATGTCGTCCTGATAGACTACCAGAAATGCACCTGGCAGATGACAAAAAATGTCATTTTCAAAGTTCTGAAAAACTGCGAAAGTATTAGTCAGCCTAAATGGCATAACAAGGTTTTCATAGTGTCCCTCGGGTGTATTAAAAGCAGTCGTCTTCTGTTCACTCCCCTCCATTGTACAGATGAGATTATATGCCCCCTGATGTCCAGCTTGTAAATCCACTTAGCTCTGACAATCTGGTTAAAGAAGTCCGGAATGAGAGGGAGCGGATACAGATCCTGAACCGTGATCTAAATTAGTTCACGTAAATTGAGGCAGGGATTAGCAAATAAAAACCCTGCTGCAACAAAAGATGAGGAATGTCTGATATGAACCTTAGCCAGACTTTCTGAGATATAGTCCGTCATAGGCTGCCTCTCCGGATCTCAAATATTATACACTCTGCTGTTAGGCTCTTTGGCCCCAGAAATTAAATTAAAGGCGCAATCATTAGGGCGATGAGGAAGAAGTTTCTGACACCCCTGTTCCAAGAACATATCCTCAAAATCAGATCAGTATTACGGCAGAGACTGGGTATCAACTCTGGCTAAACGGGTGCCCAAGCAGTGTCTTTGACAGTACTTGCTCTACCTTACTACCTTCCGAATCTGCCAGTCCACCACAGGAATGTGCAACATCATCCAAAATAGACTAATAACCACAGGAGAGGACAAGCCCTCCAGTATATAATAATTGATTGAGTCTAATTGCATGCCCCCAACTGCAGACGTATCCCTGGCGCAAGGGTGCAGAATCAATAGCGATCATAGGTATAGATCTAGACAGTTTGTGAGGAGTGAGACTCTGGTCCTGGGCGAATCGTATGTCAATCAGATTAAACCCAGCCCACTGTTTAAAATGCTGAAATAACCACCTTACATTCGCCAAACTGAATCCCGGGCTCCTTAGTTCTCTAGTAGCCGTTTGCAGCTACGTATAGATGGACCAGTACCAACAAAATGACACTTCTTACCACATAAAAAACACACTCCCTCTATGCGCCAAGCTGCAGAAAGACCAGTAAAAGGAGTCGTGCGCCCAACTGCATAGGTTCCTCGGTAGACTCAGCCCTAGGTTCCATTGACCCCTGACCACCCAAAAATGTAGGTGTCTCTATATGTCTCTGACGTAGATAGCGGTCCAGTCGGATAGCTAGAAACATAGAATCATAGAATCGTAGAGTTGGAAGGGACCTCCTGGGCCATCTGGTCCAACCCCCTGCTCAAAGCAGGATTCACTAAATCATCCCAGTCAGATGTCTGTCCAGCCTCTGTTTGAAGACTTCCATTGAAGGAGAACTCACCACTTCTCGTGGCAGCTTGTTCTACTCATTGATCACTCTGTCAAAAAGTTTTTTCTAATATCTAATCTGTGTCTCCTCCCATTCAGTTTCATCCCATTGCTTCTAGTCTTTCCTTGTGCAAATGAGAATAAAGATGATCCTTCTACAATGTGTCAGCCCTTTAGATATTTGTAGACAGCTATTAAGTCTCCTCTCAGTATTCTCTTTTGCAAACTAAACAATCCCAAATCCTGCAACCTTTCCTCATAAGACAGGGTTTGCAGACCGGTCACCATTCTGGTCGCTCTTTTCTGAACTTGCTCTAGTTTGTTGATGTTTTTTTTTTAAATGTGGTGCCCAAAACTGGACACAATATTCCAGATGAGGTCTGACCAAAGAGGAGTAGAGGGAAATAATGACTTCATGTGATCTAGACTGTATGCTTCTGTTAATACATCCTAGAATTGCATTTGCCTTTTTTGCTGCTGCATCACACTGTTGACTCATATTCAGTCTGTGATCTATTAGTGTACCCAAGTCTTTTTCACATGTGCTGTTGCCTAGCCCTATTCCTCCCACTCTGTATATGCTTTTTCATTTTTATTGCCCAGATGTAGTACTTTGCATTTTTCCCTGTTAAAAACCATTCTGTTAGTTGCTGCCCACTTCTCCAGTTTATTTATATCTTTTTGAATCCTCTCTCTTGTCTAGTATTAGCTATCCCTCCTAGCTTTGTGTCATCAGCAAATTTAATCAGTTTACCCTCAATTCCTTCATCTAAATCGTTGATAAAGATGTTGAACAATACAGGGCCCAGGACAGAGCCCTGTGGTACCCCACTTGAGACATTCTTCCAACTGGATGTGCAGCCATTTATGACCACTCTTTGGGTCCGATCACTAAGCCAGTTAAGAATCCACCTAACAGTTGCCTTGTCCATTCCATACTTAGTCATTTTTTCAATAAGGATTGTATGAGATACTTTGTCAAATGCTTTGCTGAAGTCAAGATATACTATATCTACAGCATTTCCTTGATCCACCCAATCAGTGATTCCATCATAGAAGGAAATTAAGTTAGTCTGACATGACTTATTAGTTACAAACCCATGCTGACTCTGTTTAATCACTTCATTCTTATCCAGGTACTGACATACATGTTGTTTAATAATTTGTTCAAAGATCTTTCCTGGTATAGAAGTCAGACTCACCGGCCTATAGTTGCCTGGGTCCACCTTCTTCCCCTTTTTGAAGATAGGAACAACATTTGCTCTTCTCCAGTCTTCTGGGACTTGTCCTGTTCTCCAAGAATTTTCAAAGATTATGGAGTGGGGTTCAAAAATTTCTTCTGCTATCTCCTTCAGTACTCTGGGGTGTAATTCATCTGGACCTGGAGACTTGAATTCATTTAGGTTAGCTAAGTGTTTCCTCACTATATTTCTGTTTATAGATATCCTGGATTCTTGTATTCCCATAATAGGACAGTGAAGAACAGTTGATGTTACATTTCTTTTCTGAGAGAAAAGAGATGCAAAATAGGAATTTAAAAGTTCGGCCTTCTCAACATCCTGTCTTACCATTTCATCATTTTCATCCTGTAAAAATCCTATAGCATCTTTGACTTTTCTTTTACTTTTGACATATCCTCAAAATCCTTTATTATTGCTTTTGACATCTCTTGCAAGCTTCAATTCATTGTCAGCTTTACTAATCTGATTTGTGCCCTGCAGGTTCTGCAGACAGCATTATATTCTTCTTTAGATATGCCTCCCTCTTTCCATTTTATAAACATTTTTTCTTCCTTTTTAGCATGTACTTAAGTTCTGTGTTCATCCATCCTGGCTTCCTTAAATGCTTCCTATTCTTCCCTCTTTTCGGAATTGTTAACAATTGTGCTTTGAGAATTTCATTTTTCAAGATTTCCCATCCTTCTTGGACATTTTTGTCTTTAAGGATATCCAGCCATTGGATCCCTCCAATTCTCTTTCTGAATCCCTTAAAATCTGCCTTTCTGAAATCTAACCTTGACGTCTGAGTCTTCACAGGTCTTCCTCCTCTAGTTATCCAAAATTCTAAAATAGCATGGTCGCTACCTCCTAGGGTCCCAGCCACTTTTACCTCCTCAACCATTTCCTCCCTGTTTATAAAGATTAGATCCAAGGTAGCAGTTTCCCTTGTTTTCTCCCCTACCTTTTGGAAGATAATGTTGTCAGCAAGAGAGGATAAGAATTTCCTTGACCTGTTAGTTTTGCCTGAGAGAGATTCCCAACAAAAGTCTGGATAGTTGAAATCTCCCATGACAACTATGTCATATTTTTTGGAGAACTTGGCCATTTGATGCATAAAGAGTTCATCCATATCTTCAGCTTGCACAGGCAGCCTGTAGTAAATGCCTACAATGGTGTCCTTTCCATTGTTCTGTCCTTGTATTCTTACCCAGTTTCCACAGAACTCCCAGTCTCTGAAGCTTCAATCTCTGTGCAGATATACGCGTTTCTAACATACAATGCGACACCCCCTCCTCGTTTATCAAGTCTGTTTCTTGCAAATAATTTGTATCCTTCTAGTCTTGTATTCCAATCATGTGTATTGTCCCACCAAGTTTCAGTGATTCCAATGACATCATATTTCTTTTCCTGTGTTAGTAGTTCCAATTCTCCTTGTTTGTTGCCCATGCTTTGTGCATTAGTATAGAAACACTTTAGTTTGTGATTGGTTTCTCTTTCTCCAATATTTGTATTAATTAGATTCTTTTGTCTTTGTTCTTCCTTTCCACTTCTAATAGCAGAGTTCTCAATAGCATTTGTCAGGTGTATGGCTTTTTCTGGTCTTTTGCTTCCCTTCCCATGTTGTTCTACTTTAAAGCTCTCCTTACAAGTGTAGCAAGGCGACTTCCAAATACCTGCTTTCCAGTCTTCGTAAGGTGCACCCCATCTCTAGCAAGTAGTCCATCGTATAGGTAATTCACTCCGTGATCCATAAATCCAAATCGTTGCTGACGGCACCATCGACGTAGCCAGTTGTTCACCTGCAGAATCTTATTCCACCTCCTTGTTCCATGGCCATCCACTGGGAGGATGGAAGAGAAGACCACCTGCGCTCCCAGTTCTTTCACTTTCTTGCCTAAGTCTTCAAAGTCTCTGCAGATGGTTTCCAGGTTGTTTCTTGCGGTGTCATTTGTCCCCACATGTAGTAGCAGGAATGGGTAGTCATCTGTAGGTCTGAAGAGTCCTGATATCCTGTCAGACACATCTTTAATTTTTGCACCTGGCACAGAACATTTCTCTTGAAGTTATATCCGGTCTGCAGATAGCGGCCTCTGTTCCTCTCAACAGGGAATCCCCCATGACCACCACTCTCCGTTTCTTCTTCACAACATTTTTCTTTCTCCATCCAGGAGGACTCTGAAGGCGTACAAGGTTGCTGTTTGTGGGTAAACTCTTATCCTGATGTATTTCTTCATCGTTTTCCTGCGTGAGATCCTGGTACTGGTTTCTGAGCAGTATGGGTGCTGACTGCCTCCTGATCCTCCTGCTTCTCTGGGTCACATGTCTCCATTCCTCTGTTTCTTCAGGTGCACTTCGAATTTCTTCTCTTTCTGTAACATGAAGAGATAATTTTGCTCTGTCCAAGAACTCTTCACCTTCCTTAATGATCTTCAACGTAGCTAACCTCTCTTCGAGATTTTGCAACTTTTCCTCCAACAGGGACACAAGCTTGCATTTGTGGCATGTGAAGTTTGGCTTTTCCACTGGTAAGTCTGTGAACATGTAGCAAGAAATGCAGCTCACCAAATGGCTCCTGGCCTCTTCCATATTGAGATTTCTTAAAAACGATGAAAGATGAGCCAAAATTCCGATTTCCTCTTTTCAGCTGCAATGGCCAAAACCCAGTGGTCGTTGAGCTCGCGGAGACTCTTCACTTTTCCCAGAAGGCACTGGGAATATGCAAATTATCTCCTCAAGAGTGTTCCCCTGGCGCCTCCAAGGAAACTGGGGGTCTCATACAAAGTAAAGGCATCCTTTACCCTCTCAGAAAGCCCCTGACAGAACTGACTACGGAGTGTAGCGTTATCCATATACCATCTACGGAACTCCGGGCAATACTCCTCAGCTTGCCGGTTTCACTGCTGCAGCTGACTTAGACTGGACTCAGCCAGAGAAACATGGTCGGGGTCATCATAGATAAGACTCAGAGCCAGAAAAAATACCTCGACCATCTGAAGTGACTAGGAATCAGGCGGGAAAGAAAATGCCCAAGCTTGATGGTCTCCCTTCAGAAGAGGGTTTACAATCCCCACCCATTGCTCCTTGGTACCCAAGGAATGAGGATGTAATCTAAAATAATGTTTGAAAACCTCCCTGAAAACCACTTATCCTGACCCCCAGAGAACATATTCGGCAAAGTGATCTTGCCTCCACCAGGGGTTGTCCTGGAGCCGCGGTTCCTTAGCTTGGAGTCAGTGGGCGCTGTAAAGCCAAGGAGCATAAGTTTGCCACCTCCTGGCAGACTTGTTGCAGCTGCGCTGCCAGAGTAGCCACAGGAACCATAATGGATCCATAAAGGTTAGGTCAGTGATAATGTCATGTAGTGACAACGGCCTGTGGGCACCTACCCGATCCCTCAAACTAGGGGCACCCTAGTCTATCCCTGTCCCTTGGATTACTCCAGATGGTGGAAACATCAGGGTCTAGTACCTAGCTATGCCCCTAACTTAACCCTTATCTGATTCTTCTCCCACCCTGGGAGGTGAGGGGCCATAGTGTATAGGAAAACACTAACCAGACAGACAGCGATGAAAGAAAACAACAATCATACAAATACACTTACAAAGCAACAGAGTGGGAAATGGGAGGAATAGCAAACAGAAACAAAATGTGACAGGATAAGGATAGACACGCAATCTATATAAAAACTCTCCAGCCGCCAACTCCAAACACTGAATCTTCTCCTTCACCACCAAACCAGGAAGTAAGAACTATCACTGGCAATTCCCAAGTGACATAGGTGACTATAACAGAGGGGAGTGGCCAACACAGAAAAACTGAGACAATTCAGGATGGAGAGCTCCAGGAGATCAACTGAACTGATTAACCCTTGCAATGACAGAGCAAGGCAAAACCTTCACTGTTTACCTGACATCAGCATCAACATCCCACAAAAGATCTACAGTCATATGTTAAAGTTTGGGCACCCCTATTAATGTTAACCTTTTTTCTTTATAACAATTTTGGTTTTTGCAACAGCTATTTCAGTTTCATATATCTAATAACTGATGGACTCAGTTATATTTCTGGATTCAAATGAGGTTTATTGTACTAACAGAAAATGTGCAATCTGCATTTAAACAAAATTTGACCCGTGCAAAAGTATGGGCACCCTTATCATTTTCTTGATTTGAACACTCCTAACTACTTTTTACTGACTTCCTGAAGCACTAAATTGGTTTTGTAACCTCATTGAGCTTTGAACTTCATAACCAGGTGTATCAAATCATGAGAAAAGGTATTTAAGGTGGCCACTTGCAAGTAGTTCTCCTATTTGATTCTCCTATGAAGAGTGGCATCATGGGCTCCTCAAAACAACTCTCAAATGATCTGAAAACAAAGATTAATCAACATAGCTTTTCAGGGGAAGGATACAAAAAGTTGTCTCAGAGATTTAACCTGTCAGTTTCCACTGTGAGGAACATAGTAAGGAAATGGAAGAACGCAGGTACAGTTCTTGTTAAGCCCAGAAGTGGCAGGCCAAGAAAAATATCAGAAAGGCAGAGAAGAAGAATGGTGAGAACAGTCAAGGACAATCCACAGACCACCTCCAAAGACCTGCAGCATCATCTTGCTGCAGATGGTGTCACTGTGCATCGGGCAACAATACAGCGCACTTTGCACAAGGAGAAGCTGTATGGGAGAGTGATGCGAAAGAAGCCGTTTCTGCAAGCACGCCACAAACAGAGTCGCCTGAGGTATTCAAAAGCACATGTGGACAAGCCAGTTACATTTTGGAAGAAGGTCCTGTGGACTGATGAAACTAAGATTGAGTTGTTTGGTCATACAAAAAGGCGTTATGCATGGAGGCTAAAAAACACAGCATTCCAAGAAAAACACTTGCTACCCACAGAAAAATTTGGTGTAGGTTCCATCATGCTTTGGGGCTATGTGGCCAATGCCGGCAGCGGGAATCTTGTTAAAGTTGAGGGTCACATGGATTCAACTCAGTATCAGCAGATTCTTGACAATAATGTGCAAGAATCAGTGACGAAGTTGAAGTTACGCAGGGGATGGATATTTCAGCAAGACAATGATCCAAAACACCGCTCCAAATCTACTCAGACATTCTTGCAGAGGAACAATTACAATGTTCTGGAATGGCCATCCCAGTCCCCAGACCTAAATATCATTGAACATCTGTGGGATGATTTGAAGCGGGCTGTCCATGCTCGGCGACCATCAAACTTAACTGAACTGGAATTGTTTTGTAAACAGGAATGGTCACAAATACCTTCATCCAGGATCCAGGAACTCATTAATAGCTACAGGAAGCGACTAGAGGATGTTATGTTTGCAAAAGGAGGATCTATGAAATATTAATGTCACTTTTATGTTGAGGTGCCCATATTTTTGCACAGGTCAAATTTTGTTTAAATGCAGATTGCACATTTTCTGTTAGTACAATAAACCTCATTTGAATCCAGAAATATAACTGAGTCCATCAGTTATTAGATATATGAAACTGAAATAGCTGTTGCAAAAGCCAAAATTGTTATAAAGAAAAAAGGTTAACATTAATAGGGGTGCCCAAACTTTAACATATGACTGTATCTTACTGCTCTGAATGTCCTCCTCTGGACCCCTCCTTATATCCAGGGGTAGGCAGACAGGTTGGAGGGTTTTCAGGTTCCCCAGACCTGGGAGTGGTTCTTCAGAGATCAGGGCACTACAAGGGGTGATTTGCGGAACTTGGAGAGCAGAGGGGTCATGAATGGACAGTCAGGAAAAGTCAGCAGGGGTTCATCAAGAGGCATGGAAACATTCAAGCTCCAGATGGTAATTGAGCTAATGAAATTATCGGACCTTTTGTAAGGTAAATAAGACTCTAGGCCATACGGGGAATACACAGAATGAGGCAGAGCAACCAGCTCCTAAAATCAGTAAAAATATGAACAAAGACAGAATGATGCCCCACACACCATATCACAGCATCACACTTATAATGAAATAGCCAAAACCCAAAGTTAGTGGACATCACGCTTTGTCACTTGGACATGAACAGGACACATTGCAATTCACATTTTACACAAATCTCACTTTATTGGACAGTTTGGGGAAGGCTATTTTCTGTTGCCCATGATTGTGACCCGGTGCACTAGGTCCATACAGACATGGAGGTGGAGTTAGAAGTGGAGGAACAGATATAACTACATAGCCCGGACCTTAAACCCATCTTTGGGATGATTCAGAAAGCCACCAACAGTCTTTTGGCTCAACGATCACTGATTCTCACAAATGACAGAAAAAACTGACGGCACATCTAGAACTAGTCTGAATAGGTGCATACCAAAAAACAACTTGCATATCAAATAAGGAAATGGTTGCACTTAATTGCATTAAGGCATGTCAAATATGAAATATATGAAATACGAATAGCATAATGGCTTTTGTAATCTAGAAAAACATATGAGATACTTAGCACAAAATTTGGCCAAAAGATGTGAGCCCATTCACCAACGTCAAGGTGATCTCATTGAACGGGTCCCTAGACTAACTGCCTAGTGTGAACCAACCTCTGGCTAATAACATGGTAAAGCCTGTATTTATAGGAAGATAGGAACCAAAATGTGATTGGATGTAATTAAAATCACAGCCTGATGAAGGGCGGAGTGCTCAGTCAGAAAGCTAACATACAAATGAGAGAAAACACTGACGGCACATCTAGAACTAGTCTGAATAGGTGCATACCAAAAAACAGCTTACATATCAAATAATATGTAAGCTGTTTTTTGGTATTTCTGCATTGATGCCAATTTATTTTCCTAACTGAAACCACATTTCGGAGGGTTTCAGCTTTCAAAAGAATAATTTATACAACCAATGGATGAATTTAACGTCAGGTTATAAGCTTTTATTTACATAACATGGATAAGCGACATAACTTCTGTCAGGGAGTGTACTTTCTAACAAGCCCCTTTTCGTGACTTATTGATTATTGAGTCACCATAAAATAAATTTTAAAACTGTGCTCGCAAGATGATAATTAGTGGGAGACTAGTCGTGGGGGCATTGATTTCCCCAGACCAATTCTCCTACTAATCATGTAATCACACCCCTGACAGTGCGTAGTGACGCCGGGTGTATGCTCCTCGGCATCATCAGCGCAGCAGTGACACTAGTCCAGAAATCTCGAGGACTTCTTAATTCACAGATTTTTGGTTTCCGTGGACCTGTGGTTGAAGTTTGTCAAACTTGATCTAAATGGATGTATGACTTGTTCTGTATCAAGGAAGGAGATGAATGGAAGAAGGCAAACACGAGGGTCACTACGAATATCTTCCGATGACTTTCGGACTGAGTAACCCACCTGCTGTTTTTCTGAATTTTTCAATGACGTATTCTGGAATATAAGTGGTCGATATGAGGTTGTCATCTTGGTTTATTCACCAGATTATGAGTCAAGCATCTGACATGTACGTAACTGTGGTCCAAAGACTCGGAAACAATTCATTACTTGCAAAATGAAAAAATATATTTTTCCTAGAGCTTATCTTGTCCTCCAAAAATATTCTGAATGGACGTTCAAAGGTTTATTAAGGATTTGATTAAATCAAATTACCATTTCTTAGCATTTGCAAATTACTATCGTAAATTACAATTTTTTCCAAGATTGACTTAACTAAAAAAGAAAAAAAGTGTCTGAGGTGGTCAAATGAAAATTTGAGGCCTTCACACAGTTAATGCATCTCATCTGGCCCGCTTTTGTTTCACCTTGACCTTCAATGTCCTATTGTAGTAGAGGTTGATGCCTCAGTGGCTGGAGTTGGAACGATGTTACCATAGGGTACATCGTGCGCTTATTTTTCAATTAAAGGAATTACAATAACGGTAATCAAGAATTGTTGGCAATGAGAAATTCTGTCATTTCCTAGAAGGAGCTAAACATAAAGTCACAGTCATCACCGACCAAAATCTGAACCAGCCTAGAGTCTAAACTTTACAGTACACAAGATAGATGGGCTTTGTTCTTTTCGAGATTGCATTTTATGGTGACATTAAGACCTGGTACTAAATAGTTAAAAGCAAAATTTTTTCTTGTCTTTGGCCTCATTCAAGTGCTAATTAAATGGTCTGAGTGTCATCAGTGTTTTGGATCTGTGTTTCATTAGTGTTTGGACAGTGTCCGTTTTTTATCATCAGTGTTTTGTTTCTACATTTGAATAGATAAATATATTACAAAGCTTCTCCTATCCTTTGTAATGTTCATTACATGCAGCACCGCGATCCATGATTTTCATACCTATAGACTTGTATTGGTACTTTTCATCTGTGACACTGAAAAAAAGACAGACATCTCCATGATCTTTACACAGACACTTGGTCCACAAAAAAAACACAGACATGTGAGCAGCCTCATAGAATATAATGGGTACTTGTTCTATTCATAAAAGTCATGGACAGAACATTGCGTGAAAATCGGATGTCTGAATCAGGCCTGTCCGATTTGTGCGTATCAGTGCTATCCATGTTTTTCACTCGTACCCATGATACTCTATGTGACCAATTACATGTCCACTTTATCCTCGGAGTGGCCAGCGGCAAATATCAGAGACATGTCAATGCATCCGTGAAAAAAAGGACCACGCCCTAATGACTCTGTCTTTGCAGATCACTCTTGGATAAATAATATATTTCAAATTGTAGCCAGAGATTTTCAGTGGGCGACCGTGGCTAGTGACTGTAAGGAATATGTGTTCCAGCCAAAATGCCCCAAACCCGTCCTGCTGGACTACTCCGGCCCTTGACCATTACTTAAAATCCCTGGACCTATTTCACCATTGAGTATCTTACTGATCTGCCAACTATCGTTTACTTGGGTAGTGGTGGACATATTTAGCAAATGGTGACACATCCGCATGGTATTATAGAAGACATTGTGTCCGATCAGTGTACTCAATTCATTTCCAATATCTGGAAGACATTCTGAAATAAATTCAGTTTTAAGTTGGCTTGTTCCTCTTCCTTCCATCCATAGACAAACGGTCAGACAGAATTGGCTGACCAGACGCTAATCTTCGAGGCTATGTCTCTGATCATGTCTGTAATCTTGGGTATCATCTTCATTTTGCTTCTTTTTCAACCTTCAAGTTGGATGCTGTGGAAACTGATAAATCTGTATAGATAACGTATATATGGTCTTAAGAGTTTTCAGTGTATGGTCCGACCGTCTTTATAATAAACTAGCTGAAGAGCGCGACACTGCCCGGGCATAGCAACTAACTGTGGTTAGTTATAACAAATTATAATTATCCTCCATCCCATAGTCCCGTACCCATATACCCAACATACCTATCCTCCATCCCGTAGTCGAGTGCCCATATACCCATCACACATCCTCCATCCCATAGTCCCGTGCCCATATACCCAACATACATATCCTCCATCCCATAGTCCCGTGCCCATATACCCATCATACATCCTCTATTCCATAGTCCCGTGCCCATATACCCAACATACATATCCTCCATCCCATAGTCCCGTGCCCATATACCCATCACACATCCTCTATTCCATAGTCCCATGCCCATATACCCATCATACATCCTCTATTCCATAGTCCCGTGCCCATATACCCAACATACCTATCCTCCATCCCATAGTCCCATGCCCATATACCCATCATACATCCTCCATCCCATAGTCCCATGCCCATATACCCATCACACATCCTCCATCCCATAGTCCCGTGCCCATATACCCATCATACATCCTCCATCCCATAGTCCCATGCCCATATACCCATCACACATCCTCCATCCCATAGTCCCATGCCCATATACCCATCACACATCCTCCATCCCATAGTCCCATGCCCATATACCCATCACACATCCTCCATCCCATAGTCCCATGCCCATATACCCATCACACATCCTCCATCCCATAGTCCCATGCCCATATACCCATCACACATCCTCCATCCCATAGTCCCATGCCCATATACCCATCACACATCCTCCATCCCATAGTCCCGTGCCCATATACCCATCATACATCCTCCATCCCATAGTCCCGTGCCCATATACCCATCATACATCCTCCATCCCATAGTCCAGTGCCCATATACCCATTACACATCCTCCATCCCATAGTCAACCATTATGACATCATAATGAGCGTCGGGGCTTGCAACCTATGATGACATCAGCGTCGCCATGGCAACCATTGTGACATCCTAATGATTGGCGGGGCTTGATACGCACACACTGTTTCCCCATTATGTAGATAGGGGCAAAATTGTTTGGTGAATTGCAACGCGCGGGGTTAAAATTTCACCTCACAGCAAAGCTTAGGACGCTCTCGGGGTCCAGACGTGTGACTGTGCCAAATTTTGTGGCTGTAGCTGCGACGGTGCGGATGCCAATCCCGGACATACACACACATACATACATACACACTTTGAGCTTTATATATTAGATGAGTGATTGCGCCCCCTTCAGGCGTGCGCTTGGATTACAAACCACGCAATGGGATGTAACCACGCACCAGACCGGCCTCGCAATGAGGTGTAACCACGCACCAGACCGGCCTCGCAATGAGGTGTAACCACGCACCAGACCGGCCTCGCAATGAGGTGTAACCACGCACCAGACCGGCCTCGCAATGAGGTGTAACCACGCACCAGACCGGCCTCGCAATGAGGTGTAACCACGCACCAGACCGGCCTCGCAATGAGGTGTAACCACGCACCAGACCGGCCTCGCAATGAGGTGTAACCACGCACCAGACCGGCCTCGCAATGAGGTGTAACCACGCACCAGACCGGCCTCGCAATGAGGTGTAACCACGCACCAGACCGGCCTCGCAATGAGGTGTAACCACGCACCAGACCGGCCTCGCAATGAGGTGTAACCACGCACCAGACCGGCCTCGCAATGAGGTGTAACCACGCACCAGACCGGCCTCGCAATGAGGTGTAACCACGCACCAGACCGGCCTCGCAATGAGGTGTAACCACGCACCAGACTGGCCTCGCAATGAGGTTTAAACACGCACCAGACCGGCCTCGCAATGAGGTGTAACCACGCACCAGACCGGCCTCGCAATGAGGTGTAACCACGCACCAGACCGGCCTCGCAATGAGGTGTAACCACGCACCAGACCGGCCTCGCAATGAGGTGTAACCACGCACCAGACCGGCCTCGCAATGAGGTGTAACCACGCACCAGACTGGCCTCGCAATGAGGTGTAACCACGCACCAGACTGGCCTCGCAATGAGGTGTAACCACGCACCAGACCGGCCTCGCAATGAGGTGTAACCACGCACCAGACCGGCCTCGCAATGAGGTTTAAACACGCACCAGACCGGCCTCGCAATGAGGTGTAACCACGCACCAGACCGGCCTCGCAATGAGGTGTAACCACGCACCAGACCGGCCTCGCAATGAGGTGTAACCACGCACCAGACTGGCCTCGCAATGAGGTGTAACCACGCACCAGACCGGCCTCGCAATGAGGTGTAACCACGCACCAGACCGGCCTCGCAATGAGGTGTAACCACGCACCAGACCGGCCTCGCAATGAGGTGTAACCACGCACCAGACTGGCCTCGCAATGAGGTGTAACCACGCACCAGACTGGCCTCGCAATGAGGTGTAACCACGCACCAGACCGGCCTCGCAATGAGGTGTAACCACGCACCAGACTGGCCTCGCAATGAGGTTTAAACACGCACCAGACCGGCCTCGCAATGAGGTGTAACCACGCACCAGACCGGCCTCGCAATGAGGTGTAACCACGCACCAGACCGGCCTCGCAATGAGGTGTAACCACGCACCAGACTGGCCTCGCAATGAGGTGTAACCACGCACCAGACCGGCCTCGCAATGAGGTGTAACCACGCACCAGACTGGCCTCGCAATGAGGTGTAACCACGCACCAGACCGGCCTCGCAATGAGGTGTAACCACGCACCAGACCGGCCTCGCAATGAGGTGTAACCACGCACCAGACTGGCCTCGCAATGAGGTTTAAACACGCACCAGACCGGCCTCGCAATCAGGTGTAACCACGCACCAGACCGGCCTCGCAATGAGGTGTAACCACGCACCAGACCGGCCTCGCAATGAGGTGTAACCACGCACCAGACTGGCCTCGCAATGAGGTGTAACCACGCACCAGACCGGCCTCGCAATGAGGTGTAACCACGCACCAGACCGGCCTCGCAATGAGGTGTAACCACGCACCAGACTGGCCTCGCAATGAGGTGTAACCACGCACCAGACTGGCGTATGTGCAGACTAACAGCAGACATAAATACCTGGTGCACCTCTCCTGCTACTCCTACCTTGTATGAAAAAGCTCTGTCGTTAATACTGTTCGGGTAGAGCTATCCGATAGCGCCATCCCTCAATGTTCCTGAGTGTAAGCTATTTCACATGGTTGAGCGCACTTGGGATCTGCCCCCAAGGCCCTGCCCATGCCCAATGTTTGGTCCGTAGACCGCGGCTAGGAGTTAGTCCCGCTTTTGTGTACAAAATTTTTGGGCTTTTACAATTGTCAAAAATCTTATTAAAAGACTTGTTTGTACACACAGTTGACAGTAAACCATTTGGCAACGTCAGGAATAGGTCAGAAGGCCGCAGGTAGATGGTGACGGTCCTTCTATACAGCTCCAGCAGTGATGGTGGATCTGTTGGACTTCAGGGCGCTGGATGCTGAGGTTTCCCTGTCTTTTAGATGTCTGTAGGGGAGCGGCAACAACATGTAAACACGCGGGCAGCCCTGGATAATCCGCGCCGGCAGGATGATAAGATCCGGCGGAAGATGGAACCTATGAGAAGAGAAGTAAATGTAATGTTAGTGATGGGACGCCATAGGACATGATACTACTGTGCGGTCACTGTGGCCGGACGGCAGAGGAATCTCATCACACAGAGGTCAGGGATCATCGTCAGCCTTCATACATGTCATAATCCCATCACCGACAGATGACATCTGCTCCATGTGAATTATCCTCCTTGACCGACATCACACAACATGGAGCCGATTCTCACACTTACCTCGTCTCTTTTTCCCCTTTTCCACATTTTCTGATTTTTCTTGTTCTAGAAACAAAAGCAACAACTCAGTAAGGACATATTGTTATGGGATGTGCTGTGTATCTGTGCTGTGTATAGTGGGATTGCTCTAGTCCTGACCCCTATAGTTCTGATAATCTGGTATTATATAATGGGGCAGAATCAGTCCTATACCCCGGACATGTCCTCATCTGAGAGGCATTAGATGTGTCACTAATATGGGGCGCTGAACGCCCTTTGTGCCGCCATGTGGTGCACCCCTAATGAGCGATATTCTACTATAGGAGACGATGTCTTGTTATGATGACGGAGGTTACTGGATGCTACAACGTATCACAGGATCCATGATAATAAAGTACAAAGTTACGGAAATAGAGACTGGGCCCATGGGCAACATAATTGGGATCCATGAAACATGGGTAACCTAGACCTATTACAAAAAAACCATGTGGAGATATTGGACTCTTGGTGGCAACAGTCACATTTTTGGTGCTATAGACATGTACATACCTGACAATGGGGACGAGGATGGCAAGCTGGTTATAGCATCATCTCTATCAGGTTCAGGAAAAGACTTTTTCTGCCTGTTTGGAAGAAGAAAAATATGTAAATCAGTATAAAAAGGATTGTCTGACCAGAAGAACACTGACTATAGGGCCTAATAGGACATATGAAAGTCTTAGGGGGGGAAGGTCTCCTGCTCAAAACTACCTTCTATGGAGCAGAGCGGAAAACAACTACCAAGAATGGCCGGCATGTAATACTATATATCTCCTACAGTGTGGGCAGAACTAACAATACATGACCGGCTGCAATTATGGGCTGTTATCACCAGCGGGTTCTGAAGCCATAATCACAATCACAATGACCAGTAATCATGGGGCACCTGATATTATGGTATTTATGTCCTATATTTGGTGTTGTGCACATAGATCATCCTGGAGGCCCCAGTAATGACCCCATAATCTACTCACATTCCTGGGATGTTTATGTCTGATGCTGGGGTACACACTAGAGGGGACTTGGGATCCTCGTTGTTTGTTATCCTGGTAGCAATGGTACAGAGCTAAATATGGATAAAAATAAGACATTAATTTATTTTTTACTTTTAGATGTCATTTTTAAATATTCTGAATCTATTGATCACAAACTTACCTTAGAAAGCCTTTCAGAGGATGATGTGAAATTTTGGAAGTAAAGGCTCTCATTGTCCACACTTGTGTCCTCTTCCTCTGAGACCATTTGATTGTCTGGATCAGCGTGATCTACAAGACATATATAATGACATATTGTTAGAGGTTGTCACTATGGCACAGTCACCATTTATAACAAATATTAATAGGAACCGATTGTCCCATATTAAGGAAGATGAGACGAACAGCCGCTTAGCCTAGATGACGTGTTATCTACTTACTGATAAATAAGCTGGTGTCCACGTCCGACACAAGCTGAGGAATGTACTCTGGCTTCTGACTTAGAAGGTTGTCAAAATCTATGTCACTCAGAAATGGATGACTCTTGATCTCAAACGCTCCTCCTAGAAATGGAAAAACAAAAGTGATGCGGACGTTGTCAGAGACTACTTCATATCTGAACAGTTTACCTTAATCTGAACTACTGACATGACCGAAGGAAATAGACTGAAAGTCATTGTATGAGAACTAGAAATAGGCAAGCAGATAGAGAAATGCTGATCCTCAAGGATATGAGCCATGAGACCTTGTAAGAAGTGAATATTAATACTATTACATCTGTTACCTGTCCCAATTCTTTGTGCAGGGTTTGTTCTCAACAGGTCACTGATGAGGTCCTGAGCATCGGGGGGAGGAGCGCAATCCCAGTCCCAATTTATGTCTCCTGTTATATAGAAAATTACAGAAAATAAAACCTCTGTATTGGACTGCAAGGTAAAGCAAAGGAAATAACTAAACCCATGTAACCAGGCAAAGCAATGATGGGATTATTCTACTTACCACCGACAATATTGTCACGCAGCTCAGTTAGGGTATCTCCGTGAAATGGTACATATCCCAGAAGAAGTCTATGCAGGATTATCCCCATTGACCACCAGTCGGCAGGTCTTCCATAGCCTTTCTTCAGGATGATTTCTGGGGCCATGTAAGATGGGGTGCCACATTCCTGGAAACCGACAGAAGATAGTGATCAGAATCGATGAAATGATTATCATGACAAGTACTTGCCATAAAAAAAAAAATAACAGAAGATAAAATATCAGTGAAAAAATTGTCTAGAAATGAAGAACGTAGAGAAGAGACAATAGTGTGATGAGATGTGTAAAGAACAAGCTAAGTTCCTGTAAGTGATGCCGACCTCACGGTCCTGGAACTCTCTGGTGATGTCCTCCACTGATTCTTTGTGGGTGTTGGTTTTTGGTGTCATGACACCAACTGTTGAAAGCCCAAAATCTGCGACTTTAATGTGTCCAGTAGGTGTAATCAGGAGGCTGTGGAAGAGAAGATGGATTTAGTCTCACAGGCAATAAATGATAACTTCCCACCATTATTATACTACAGGGTGCACTTACTTCTCTGGCTTCAGGTCTCTATGCACCACACCATAGCTGTGCAGGTATTCCACAGCAACAACCGCTTCTGCAAAGTACAGGCGGGCCAAGGGGACAGATAAAGGACCCCTGGTGGTTAGAAGGGTCTCACAGTCTCCACCTATAGAAGAAAGGAAATATGAGCGGTGAGCGGTTTGTACAGCAGATCACCACGATGTATCCTGAAAAGTGAGCGGAGACATCGGGGCAGGAGAGATTATATACAGATATCATGTATAGTATTCGGAATATTAGTCTGAGGTCGTGGTGAAATGTCGTCCATGTCACTAATAACGTGATCTGACATCTGGTCTACAGCTGGAGATACTGACGTGCTCAGTGCGGACATACAGGGACATCACACACATCAATGACTTTCCGTAATACCTATAGTGAATGCTCAGTGGGGATGTGACCGTCCACGGGGACAAGTCCTAATGATAGGAGCGGTGATAAGATGTCAGCAGACATGGGCTGAACACAATACATGGACATGTCCTACCTCCTACATACTCCATGACCATACACAGGTGAGATCTGCTAGAGAAGGAGCAGAGCATGGAGGTCACAAAGGGACAATCAGCGAATGTCAGGATGTCCCTCTCCAGAAAGGCCCCTTCCACGTCTTTTGGAGTCTTCATGTTCTTCTTGGCCATTTTCTTCATGGCAAAGATCTTCTGTGAGTCTTTATGGCGAACTAAGCAGACGGCCCTGGAGAGAAGGAGAAGCCATGGTTTATAATGAATCCTTATTAACAGTCCGGTGATTTGGGACAGATCAGTTTGCTCCACTGCTTATAACGGAGCTGAATAGTGACAATTAGATGTGGACAGTGGTGTGGACTCAGATCATGTCCCTATGATAACACTGAATGGCCGAGCACAGAGGCTGAAGCCTTGTCATAGGGAACCCTGAGAAATGTGGACTAGGCCAATCTCACCCAAAAGATCCGCTGCTGATCAGCTTGGATGTTTCGTAGTCGCTCATCTGCGGCTTTCTCGCCGGGATCAATGATTCCATCAAGTTCTATAAAAGAAGAAGAAGAAATGATATTAAGATCTAGAAGCTGCAGGAAAACATCTCCAGATGCAGAAACGTCTCCTCCTATATTGTGTCCCCGCTGATGTGCACTGATCCGATGTAGGGAGGATACGAGCCGGACGCTCCGCAGACACAGATGTCATATAAGGGGGGTCCTCCATACACCGGAATCATTGTACAGTGATAGATAATGTGGGAGATCCCACAGATGAGAACTTACAGGGAATGTGTCAGCAGGTTTCTGCTATGTATTCTGAGAGCAGCATGATGTAGGGGCTGAGACCCTGATACCAGGGATGTGTCATTTATCAGGCTGTGTAGTGTTGTGTCAATAAAATCAGTGTTTAATCAGCAGGAAATTATCACTAGAGGACCATCTGTCTTGTGCCATGAAGTCCAATTGCTCTATGTAACCCACCCCCACCACTGATTGGCAGATTTCTTCTTATGCGCAATGTACACAGAAAGCATCCAATCACTGGTGTGGGTGGGGTTATACACAAACAGCATCCAATCACTGGTGTGGACGGGGTTATAGACAAAAAGCAGCCAATCACTCGTGTGGGTGGGGTTATATATGAAGTAATGGATACATCTCTGGAATCAGGGTCTCTGCCTCTATATCAGGCTGCTCTCAGATGGGAGCAAAAACCTTCTGACAGATTGTCTATATTATAAATGATATTATCTAATGCAATAGTGTCATCTCCTCTTAGAATAGAGACGTCCCCTGGTTATATGGGGATAATACTGGACGGGTCTCACACCCCATGATCAGTGACACACAGACATCTCCCTCTATAATACTTACATCGTCAGGTTCTTGGATCTCCGGGATCTCTAAGATTACACTGTCAGGATCCACCAGCTCAGTTGTTTCTAAAATAGTTAGTGATAAAACGATGAAGAAATACAGTAGATTAGAGGATATTAATCCTACAGACATAACTCAGCGATATAACGGAGAAATGACAAGACGCCTGTAAATGGGATTAACCCTCGCTATAGGGGGATTCTGAGTATGGGAACGTCCGGCGCATCCATAGATAAGTGTCATGTAATGATGGAGGACCCCAATCTCCACATGAATGAGGATCCCATCGCCCTCACTGCACATGTGAGTGATGGGAAGAAAACCGAAGCATAGGAGCCATATGCAAATTAGCCTGGAGGTGCACTGGGGCGTGTCACTGCACTCAGACTTCTTCCACGCCCCCAGGGCGCATCCATTCTGATTTCTTTATGACTTCTACATTAGATTTCTCCTGACTGGCACATTGGACATCTGGAAGAAATGTGAGAAAATGTCCTGTACAGTCCTCCCGCTCCTCCCATATGTAACATGTGCTGCCAGGTTCCCATTACACAGAGTGGAAAGAGTAAATGTTCTCTATAATATCCGGATATTTCTTGTAGAAGGTTGTGTGATCGGCTCACCTGTGGTCAGATCGCTGCTCGGCCCCGGCTGACTCGTATTAGGGTCAGGGGTTTCGGTGGTCACATTTTGCCCATCTTTGGTGTCGCCTTCTGGTGTCTCCTGATAGATAGAATATATAGAATTAACATGTGGAACCTTCCACTAAATCACCAAACACATAAATCAGGAAGGACTAAACCTGCATTTACAGACGCACCGCCTGTAACTACAGATCAGGCGCCATCATGAGGGCTTTTCTCAGAACGTTCTCTCAGATCTGACACCAGATCTTCTGATATCTGACTGGTGATCTGGAGAAGATCAGAAAACAAGGACGTGTGATAGAGAAGATGATGGCTCCTTACCAGGCGATCTGATGAGCGGGCCGGACCTTCCAGGACACACAGGACTTCTTCAGCCAGTTCTTTAATAAGAGATAAATCTCCATGTTGAGATCTATTTTCAGCCTATAAAGAAGAAAAGAAACAAAAATGAAATTCTGAGATGAGAAAGGTGACAATGGAGGCGGCCATTGTATGTGAGGTCTGCTCCTCTCTCTGCAGATACCACGACTGCACATCTGGGGACTCGTCCTGTGTTATATTGGAGGAATGAAGAAGCTTCTATCCCACCATTATTATCCAGTATTGTGGAGATGTGTGCGGAGCGTCCGCCATTTACCTGCTGTAGTAATGTCCTGATGTTCTGGGGTAAATCCGTCAGATACTCTGAGGTGAGATGACCTCGGTGGTATTTGGTCAGGCAGTCCCTTACTAGCCCCACCACCAGCCGGTGAGTGAAGCTGAGGACGCCATCGGGTGGTAGAAGCACAATCTCAGGGCGATTGGTGGTAAGAATCTCCCATAGTGCTTCTACCTGAAGATTGTCCAAAAGGAAATCAGTCATAGTGAAAAACTGCAAGTGCTCAGTCACTAAGGAGCCAACAATGGCAGCCGTGATAGCGAGAAACTGCAAGTGCTCAGTCACTAAGGAACCAACAATGGCAGCCGTGACCCTGTGTACATTGTATAAGTAGACTGCGGGCGGTGATGTCATAATGCATAGTGATGTCATAATAGCTCATCTTCTCCAGTGATGTCATAATGGCAGACCATCTCATAATGGCTGGTGATGTCACCATGGAATCTTGTGATGGAATGTTCTAGGGTGGCTTTGAACAAATACATGCTGCCCAGCAATATTTAAAATGTGTGAGGGCTCATACTGTATATAGGGGCTATGTGATGGCTCAGCTGTTTATAGGTGGCTGTTTGTGGGCTCATAGTGTATATAGGGGGCTGTGTGTGGGCTCATAGTGTATATTGGGGCTATGGGATGGCTCTTACTATATGTAGGGGGCTATGTATGGGCTTATACTGTATATAGGGGGATGTTAGGGTACTTTACTTCTGCTTAATATTAAGTGATAAAATTAATAAGCCTAGAAGCCTGAGAATGAATGGAGCTGCGGTCAGATATCCCACCTGCTCCATTTTATAATGTGGATAAGTTTCCTATCAATTATTAAACTTTCTCATTCTTCCGATCGATGCAGTTTCTAATGGTCGGACCTAAGTGATCACCTATCCTGTGGAGCCCATGGATCAGTGATAACTTGTTTTAACCAAAGAACCCCATTAATGTAAACTACTGTAATTATACTTCGCAGTTATGGGGGCGCACAGCAGATGTGCAGGAGCCGCCTGTGCTTTACAGTCGATGGTCCACTATAATGGGGATAATGACTGACAGATATTTGCATATAGCTGTAGGGTGGGCCCCATAGAGTCCATTCCCCTGGTGGGCCCCAGACACCCCAGTCCGACCCTGGACAGAAGTGATTACAGACTGCAGGGAGAAAATCAGACAGACATTAGATTGTATACTCACATTTTGATAATTCAGAGTCTTCAAAGAAGATGCAATGGCTTCTAATCACTTCCAGAGTCTGGAGAGTTCTGGACTTCCAGTGCCCACGCCCGCTTTTTATACAGCTTTGTTTGGGGGGTGGCTTAAACCAGTTCCTGAACATGTTTACTCAGAAAAACGCATGCGTACGCAAATGCAAGCATACGCATGTCCTTGCGTACTTATGCCTTCCCATAGACGGTAATGTGTTGTTTTGACGCACTCCATCTGCAAGTGTCCGCATGCGTTTGGCTGCGGATATTTGACGTCTCCAAAACTGCAACATGTTGCGTTAGCCGCGCCCCGCTGCACACCGCAAAACGACGCATGCGTATGCATCCGCAGGTGAACGCATGCAAACGCATGTCTCTGCGTACACCATGTTAAAGATATGCACGCAGGGCACATGCGAATGTATGCGGTTGAAACGCTGCGTACACAGACGCAAATGTGAAAGCAGCCTAATCCGATGCCTCCATATAATTGTAATTCCCCTTTACGTCCTCCCATCCAGTGACCTGGTAATAAAAATGAACTAAGTCTCCCCTCTCCCACAACAAGTGGTGCTGTCTTTGTGCCTGCGGCCTGTAGCTCCGACTCCGGCGGTGCGATGAAGTGATGTCATTGCACTGGAGAAGTAATTCAGGCATGTGCTCATGTAAGATAACAGCAGGTACGCAGGATGCAGTGACGAGACGCGAGACTGGGTGAACTTTGGCTAAGGAAACTTTTATAAATTTGAGCCACTAGGGCTATGCTTAGCAACCAAAAGCAACAATAAAAGATTTTGTCCTCACAGGGACTATGCACGAACAAGCACTTTACTGAGAACACGACTAGTCCGGCAACAGCCGGTTGCTATAGGGCTGCGATATGGCCGACTACGGGTCCTTATTTACTAAAGTGTCACTTATCCGTCCTGACGTCCCTCAGCGTTGCTGATGGGGCTGCGTTGGCGTCACAGCCGCGGGGCCCAGCTGCTGAAGATCTGTCGTAATCTTCGGGCGCCCCAGCACCCAGGAGGAGTTGGGGCACAGCAGGCCTTGAAGGAGTCCTGGAGTTGGGGCACAACAGGCCCTGAAGGAGGCCTGGAGTTGGGGCACAACAGGCCCTGAAGGAGGCCTGGAGTTGGGGCACAACAGACCCTGAAGGAGGCCTTTGTTGAGGTAACCCCTGTTAAAAAAGCGGGGTTCGGCTTATCAGCAAGTTTTATGAGACTCTCGTCTCCAAACTGGGTTGAGTCGCAGTTCCCAGGAGTGGCGGTTGGCAGGCCACGCGCACGGCTTGTGAAAAATGAGGATGAATGAACTCATGGAGATCAACATCCAGCACTGCGGAGACACCATCACATGTTTCTCAACGCAGTGATTCTAGAGCAATGCCCCCATCCCTTATGGGAAATATGCAAAAACATGCAAAACACAAGCCGCGGAGACACCATCGCATGTTTCTCAATGCAAGCAATGACTAGCCAGGTCTTTCCCCGGGAAGAAACAACCACGGGAAGGGCAGTCTCCAATGAAGGAAACCACCTATGCCAAAACATGGTATCCATCCACAGACAGCTGTTTCGGGGTATTGCCCCTCATCAGTGTGGAGTAGGAAACTGGCTTGGACCTATCCGAAGAGTTCCCCTGTAGGCGGGGAGTAAGCCCCAACTGCCGACTGCAGCGGGGGTGGCGTCCACTGCGGCCCACGATGAAGAGGCTGCAGCCGTGGACTGAGGCGGGGCGGCAGCGTGCAGGCCGCCGCGGGCTGGAGTGAAGTGGCAGCGGCTGCGAGGTGCGGCGGATCAGCCGCAACAGACCGGAGCACAGCGGTAACGGCTGCGGACGACCGTGGGCGGGGAGCGGCGCCAGATTGGAGTAAAGCACAAGTCTCTTGTCGGTAGGTTCGTCACTTACTCTCCACAGGCCGCTGAAGGTCTCCCCTCTGATCAACATCTGTCACTCTGGCTCTCGACCTCCCACGGTTTCTTGCTCCGTGTCTTCCTCTCTGCCAACTGACTCCCCTGCGTGCTCCCTGTCCCTTTTATACTCGCCCCTCCCCTTGCTGTCCTTTCACTCTCAGCAGTCCACTCTCCTCCTCTGTTCCCCGGGTACTGTTTCCTTAGGAACCCAGATGGTGGTCCCCTTGGTTCCGGCCCGGACACTCTGCGGGGGCCCTCCTCCCTACACTGCGAGGACTGGCGGAAGCCGGGGCATGGTGCTCCATAGAATATATGGACAGACAGGACGGAGCACACGGTGGGATGTATATAGAGATTTAATATGTGTACGCTCATTTCAATTTAGACAAGTGAATTAATTACATTTTATAATATTTATCTGGGATGAGAAATTTTTACACTTAGCGGGAAACAATTTGAGGAGGCGAAGGCTCGTAAAGTGCGTGCCACACCTAGAGCACTACCTTGAGCACATGATGGGAAGTTATGTCAGATAGCGCTATCAACCTGCCAATATGGGGCTAAACCTGCAGGTCGCATTCACTATTACAGGTAAGCGTGCAATCTGTGAAAAACACTAGTGCTAATCATATGCAGCAAATATACGTGAATAAGCTCTTATTTGGAGCGCTGTCTGCCTTTTCTATATTTTATACAGTGGACCTCACTTCGGTGACCAGGGGTTCGCGTCCAATATTCCACGGAGCGGCTGTTATTATTTTAAAAATATATTTTTCTATCTAATTGTACCCAATTACTATTTTCATCTTTATGTATCTCATTTTCTATGTTATCTATGTCAGATAAATACATTTATTTTACTATCTATCTCATTTTTATCAATCAATTTCATATCTACAACCCCGAATCAAAATAAGTTGTGACAGGTTTAATAGAAGCCTGGGAAAGTAAGTGGAAGTAATAAAAAACAAGGGTCAATTTCTAACTAAATCACATGACTTGTGTATAAAAATAGATTGTAAGAGAGGCAGAGTCTTCCAGAAGCAAAGATGGTCAGAGGTCACCAATCTGTGAAAAGCTGGGACTAATAATTTTGGAATAATTTCAAGAAAATGTTCTTCAATGTAAAATTGTAAAGATGTTGAATATACCGCCAACAACATAAAATCATCAAATAATTCTGGAAAAATCCAAGTGCACAAGGAACAAGGTCGATGAAAACATAATTCTCCCTCTGTACAAATCACTCGTCAGACCACACTTGGAGTATTGTGTGCAATTTTGGACGCCGGTGCTCAAGAAAGACATTACTGAACTTGAAAGGGTTCAAAGGCGGGCTACTAAAATGATAAATGGAGTTGGTTCACTACAATACCCAGAAAGGTTATCAAAATTAGGTCTATTTACTCTAGAAAAGAGAAGACTTAGGGGAGACTTAATATATATGTACAAGTATATCAGAGGGCAATACAGAGATCTCTCCAATGAACTGTTTGTACCAAGGACTGTGACAAGAACAAGGGGGCATTCTCTTCGTTTGGAGGAAAGACAATTTCTGCACCAGCATAGAAGAGGGTTCTTCACGGTAAGAGCAGTGAGGCTCTGGAATTCTCTTCCTGAGGAAGTGGTGATGGCCAGCTCACTGAATGAATTTAAGAAAGGAATGGATGCTTTTCTTGTGAGTAACAGTATAGAAGGTTACGAATAACAGAATATTATAGGTAGATGGTTGACCCAGCTTAGGGGAAGGAATTTTTTTCCCTATGGAGAAAATTGGCATCTACTCTGTGGGTTTTTTGCCTTCCCCAGGATCAACAGTGCAGAACAGCTGCACTAAAAATAGGCTGAACTAGATGGACATAAGGTCTTCCTTCAGCCTTCAAAACTATGTTACTATGATGATCAATGCTGGATGCTCATGATCTACGGGCACTGCATTATATAAAGATATGATTCAGTATTGCAGATCACTGCAGTGTCTCAGGAAAACTTCCTGAAACCAATGCCTGTGATCACAGTTCACTGTGCGATCAACAAATGTAAGTGACCGCTCCATCATGTAAAGGAAAAGCCATAAATCAACATAATCCAAAAATGCTGCCATCTTCTCTGCACTCATTTATAACGGATGGAAGCAAAATGGAAAACTATGCTGTGGTCAGAAAAATCAAAATGTGAGAAGAGGAACCATCTAGCTTCTTATCGAGAAGATGGACCATCCAGCTTGTTATCAAGAAGACGGACCATCCAGCTTGTTATTGAGGAGAGGGACCATCCAGCTTGTTATTGAGAAGAGGGACCATCCAGCTTGTTATCGAGGAGATGGACCATCCAGCTTGTTATCAAGGAGAGGAACCATCCAAATTGTTATCGAGGAGAGGGACCATCCAGCTTGTTATCAAGGAGACGGACCATCCAGCTTGTTATTGAGGAGAGGGACCATCCAGCTTGTTATTGAGGAGAGGGACCATCCAGCTTGTTATCGAGGAGATGGACCATCCAGCTTGTTATCAAGGAGAGGAACCATCCAAATTGTTATCGAGGAGAGGGACCATCCAGCTTGTTATCAAGGAGACGGACCATCCAGCTTGTTATTGAGGAGAGGGACCATCCAGCTTGTTATCGAGGAGACGGACCATCCAGCTTGTTACTGAGGAAAGGAACCATCCAGTTTGTTATTGAGGAAAGGAATCATCCAGCTTGTTATTGAGGAGAGAGACCATCCAGTGTGACAGATGTGTCAAGTGTGACAGACAGTCATTCTGGATCCTGCTGTAGAAGATCATTACGATTAGCTCTACAAGCATCTTCTTTATTTTTGCATCTCTGTTATGGAGTGATATCCTTCTCCCTCTTGGACCCAACAGTTACCTCCACCTGCGGCTGCTAATTAACACACCCTTGCTGATGGTTTAAATACCTGCAGTATCTTCAGCAATATGCTGGTGTTAGCTCAGTTTTCCTCTGTGTGGTTGGAAGTACTAGCAGTCGGCTAATGTCTTCTTGGATGACTCTTGGAGGTTTGCTGGCGAGGAGTCAGGCGAGACAGGGTGTTGTTAGATCTGCTTAGGGGTCTCCACTCCCCCCTTCCCTAGTGTTTGGGCTTTCCCTCCCTCTCCCCATTGTTATGCACTTTGCTTCTCACACACCCAGCGTGACATCCAGCTTGTTATCATGGAGGGGAACCATCCAGCTTATTATCGAGAAAAGGGACCATCTGGCTTGTTATCGTGGAGAGGAACCATCCAGATTGTTATCGAGGAGAGGGACTATCCATTTAGTTATCGGTGCACAATTCTGCATCTCTGACAGTATTGGGCTGCATTAGTGCCTATTGCAGGGGCAGCGCACACAAGAAAGGCTCCATCTATGCTGAGCATTATTTAGAGGTGTTAAAACAACATCTGCTTCATCCAGACAATATCTATTTCAGTGTTGACTTTACATATGTCAGCAGGGCAATGGTAAACAACATACTGCATCCATCACACAGCACGGCTCTGCGGAAGAAGAGTTCTGGTGATGAACCTGCCACCTGCAGTCCAGTCCTTTCACCAATAGAAAACATGGGGCACATTATGAATTGAAAAATCCGAAAAACACCCAAAACTGAGGAGCAGCAAGATTCTGACATCAGACAAGAATAGGACAGCGTTCCTCTCCCAAAACCCCAGAGAAGATCTCACTTCCCAAATGCTAACGGACAGTTGTAAGAAGAGGGGATGCTACACAATCGTAGACAGGGCCCAGGCATAACTTTTTTGAGATGTGTCACTGCCAATTTATAAATGTGATAATTTTTTCTAATGAAATTATAAAAAGTTAAACGTTCGACTTCTCATCTGTTCTATGTTCTGCTGTGAATAAAATATATCGATAAGAGATTTCCAAATCATTAAGTTCTTGCTGTCTTTACATTTTAAACAGCGGACCAACTTTTTTATGGACTTAGCTTTATATACAGGGGCATAACTGCTGTGCCGCGGTCGAGCAGTGAGGGGGTCCGCCAATGCTAGCAAACACTTGAACTGGACGTGCGTCCTTCGATGCACATTCAGCTGAAGTGTATTGCAGTGCACAGACTCGTTGGCTCCATGCACGGCAATACATGCTGTCGGCCAATCGGAGGCGAGCAGCTGATGTCGGCGTGCAGGTGACAGGGGGCACATAGCAGTGACATCATGTGCTCCCGTCGCTTGTACGCTGCAGTTAGCTGCCGACTTCAGAAGAGGACGCCACGCAGCAGGGCAGCGCAGGGAAGGTATGTTTTTTTGTTTTTCTTTAAATCAGTGAGTACACGGATGTCATACTACTACATGGAGGACTATGGGCTGTGCATTATACTATATGAAATATGAGCTGTGCAATATAGTAATATGTAGGAGTATGGAAAGTACAATACATTATATGGAGGACGATAGGGTGCCTTGTACTATATGGAGGACTATGGGCTGTGCATTATATGAAGGATATATGCTTTATATTATGCTAAAATAGAGGACTGTGAGCTGTGCATTATATATGGAGGTGCATTATAATATATGGAGGAATATTCGTGGTACATTATATATGGAGGATTATGTAGGGTGCATTATATGGGATGTATTATACTATATGGAGGACTATGTGGAGTGTACTATATTATATTGAGGACTATGATGCACATTATACTATATGGAAGGCTATGGGAAGTGCAATATACTATATGGAGGACTATGGGGAGTGCATTTTAATATATGGAGAACTATGGGTTGTATCAATATACGGAGGACTATGGGGTTCATTTTACTGTATGAAGGACTATGGGAGTGTATTATACTACAGGGAGGACTATGGGATGCTTTATATTATATGGAGGACTATTGGGGGTGAGTTATACTATATGGAGAACTATGGGATGCATTATACTATATGGAGGACTATGTGATGCATTATACTATATGGAGGACTATGAGGAGTGCATTATACTATATGGAGGACTATGGGGAATGCATTATGCTGCATGGAGGATTATGGGGAGTGCATTATACTATATGGAGGACTCTGGGAGTGCATTATACTTCTGCAATGGGAACCATTACTTCCATGTATTTCTCTGTCAAGTATAATGGTTTATTTTTTTTTAATACATTAACCCCTTCCCGACATGTGCCGTACATGTACTTCTCTGCGGGAGCTGCATTCCCACAAATAGCGGTACAGGTATGGCACACTAATCGCGTGGCCTCATGCTGACAGCTGCGGCGATTGGCTGCGGGTGTCAGCTCTGTGTGAGAGCTGACACCCTGCAGCCATGCCCACAATCGGTGCTGGCACCAATAATGGGCATTTAACCCATCTGATGCTGCTGTCAATAGTGACAGCGGCATAGATGAGCATTGCTCAGGAAATGAGTTCCCTGCGCGCTTCCTTCAGGACAGGATTGTCTTGCAACGGAAGGTGGCTGACTTGTCTCCTTCATTGCCTGCATATGCCGATGTGATACTCTGCAGTGCAGAGTATCAGACCAGCGATCTGACACCATAGACTGGGGTCACACTTGCAACTGCAATGCGAGAACACGGAACGGTATAAAAAAAAGAAAAAAAATTCTTGAATTGATGGTTTTTGTTCATTCTGTCTTTTAAAAGCAGAATAGAAGGCGATCAAAAAATGTCATGTGCTTGAAAATGGTACGAATAGAAACGTCAGCTCGTCCCGCAAAAAACAAGACCTCACATGACTCTGTCGGCCAAAATATTAAAAAATTATAGCTCTCAAAATGTGGTGATGCATAAACTAGTTTATTGCAATAAAAAGTGTCTATTAGTGTGTGACAGCAGCCAAACATAAAAACCAGCCATAAATCTGGTATCGCTGTAATCGCACCGACCCGAAGAATAAAGGCGCCTAATCACTTATACCACACAAGGAACAGCGTAATAAATAAATAAAACCAATTCTTCACGTTGTTGATTTTTTCATTCTGCCTCCTAAAGATTGCAGTAAGGCTCGGCGCACATTTATCCTGCGCTCTGTGCTGAGCGCTTACATCGGGGTTTCCATGTAAATCTCTGAAATACATGATTCAGACAGAGCCCCTGGCATAAGATTCCCTATAATGAGGCAGATGGAGACACTGTGGATGCCATATAACCCATGATCTGGTGGTGTCCGTCTATCTAGAATTACATAAAGGTGCTCTCGACCACAGTTTTGTGCACCTCTGAAAAGGAAACTGCGGAACAAAGGTCAGACGATGTCCAGAGTAACTCTGCTGCAGTGGGATCCCTTGAAGCGTTCCAGAGTTATAACCTCAGAAGGTGACAGTGGTCAGAATTGTAAAACTTTCCTGGTCAGGAAGGTGAAAACGGGCGTCGGGGGGGAAAGAACAGCGGCAGAACAGGAGACATTTACCAAAATGAAGGAAATATATATATAGCGTTTCTCATCTATCCCAATCAGATATGGCTTCCATCAGGATCCTGAATCTGTTACGTGTCACCATCTGCACAGATCCGATGTCATACCAAGAAAACTGGTGACATTTTTACGAGGCTGAAGTTGGTTTCTTATTCGACAGTTTTTTTCTTTTCTATTTTTTATAGGTTTATCAACAAAAAAATAATCATCACAACAAAAACATACAATGCAGCGAGGAGCCCTGATGTGAATACACTTAAAAACAGCTACAAAATGATAAAACTTGCACAAAAATGGGCATCAAAGTGGGCACCGAAGGGGGTTAATGAAAGGTTTAAGTGACTTTGAGCCACTGATAACACAGTGCAGACATATAGAACAGGGAGCCCCACATCAAAACCAGGACCCTCCAGCCTGGGCCTAATGGATTCTGGGCATCAAAACTGGCATCAAAGTGGGCAGACAGACGATTTTCACAGATTGTGTTTTTACGGGGTTAAATGACTTTGAGCCACTGATATCACACCATGAATACACAGAACAGTTATTGTTGTGATTTTTTTTTTTTTTTTGTTAAACCTATAAAAAACAGAAAAGAAAAAATTGCCGAATAAGAAATCAACTCCAGCCTCAGCCATTTTGAGCTTGTAAAGGCGCAGCCTGTCCTGTGCTCAGCTACAGCGCCATCTAGTGGCTGATCAGCGCAGCATCAGCTCAGCCTGCTCGTTTTCGTCTTAGTAACTGATGACGCGTCAACATGGTAAAATATGATTGGGTCCCAGTGAAAATACAATTCTGGGAGCCGGCTGCTCTGCTCCAATCGTCGCGCTTTGGAAGATACCAACATTGTCTAGACCTGAGGGGGAGCTGAGGAGAATAACGTTGTTAGCGATTGTACGGTATAAGTGCAGCCATGTAATGAAGTGATGGGTGAAGTAAAGCTGCGGCTGCGCTCAGTGACGGGGCAGAGTGACAGCAGGTTGTGTAGTTACACCCCCCCGCCGCCCGGTGGAGTGGTAGGCGTGACTCCGCCTCCGCCTTCGGAAGCCGGAAGTGGCAGGCAGTGTTGTGAGAGAGGAGCAGAGAGACAGGTGGGTGATTGGCTGCTGTGCACGCTGCCCCCTGCTGGTCGCATCGCCGCAGTGCAGGTTGTTATGGGCTCATCAGGGGCCCCTGTGTCCCTCTCCGTGGTGCGACCCTCACTGCTGTGTCCTGGGGTCTGTGCGCGACCCTCACAGCCGATCTGTGAGCTGAGTAACTGCAGCAGCTGGGGCCCCTGACACCATCACTATGTGGCCCCTACACCTGATATATAGGAGCTGAGTAACTGCAGCACCTGGGGCCCCTGACACCATCACTATGTGGCCCCTACACCTGATATATAGGAGCTGAGTAACTGCAGCAGCTGGGGCCCCTGACACCATCACTATGTGGCCCTTACACCTGATATATAGGAGCTGAGTAACTGCAGCAGCTGGGGCCCCTGACACCATCACTATGTGGCCCCTACACCTGATATATAGGAGCTGAGTAACTGCAGCACCTGGGGCCCCTGACACCATCACTATGTGGCCCTTACACCTGATATATAGGAGCTGAGTAACTGCAGCAGCTGGGGCCCCTGACACCATCACTATGTGGCCCCAACACCTGATATATAGGAGCTTAGTAACTGCAGCAGCTGGGGCCCCTGACACCATCACTATGTGGCCCTTACACCTGATATATCGGAGCTGAGTAACTGCAGCAGCTGGGGCCCCTGACACCATCACTATGTGGCCCCTACACCTGATATATAGGAGCTGAGTAACTGCAGCAGCTGGGGCCCCTGACACCATCACTATGTGGCCCCTACACCTGATATATCAGAGCTGAGTAACTGCAGCAGCTGGGGCCCCTGACACCATCACTATGTGGCCCTCACACCTGATATATAGGAGCTGAGTAACTGCAGCAGCTGGGGCCCCTGACACCATCACTATGTGGCCCCTACACCTGATATATAGGAGCTGAGTTGCTGCAGCAGCTGGGGCCCCTGACACCATCACTATGTGGCCCCTACACCTGATATATAGGAGCTGAGTAACTACAGCACCTGGGGCCCCTGACACCATCACTATGTGGCCCCTACACCTGATATATAGGAGCTGAGTAACTGCAGCAGCTGGGGCCCCTGACACCATCACTATGTGGCCCCTACGCCTGATATATAGGAGCTGAGTAACTGCAGCCTATGGGGCCCCTGACACCATCACTATGTGGCCCTTACACCTGATATATCGGAGCTGAGTAACTGCAGCAGCTGGGGCCCCTGACACCATCACTATGTGGCCCCTACACCTGATATATAGGTGCTGAGTAACTGCAGCAGCTGGGGCCCCTGACACCATCACTATGTGGCCCTTACCCCTGATATATCGGAGCTGAGTAACTGCAGCCTATGGGGCCCCTGACACCATCACTATGTGGCCCTTACACCTGATATATAGGAGCTGAGTAACTGCAGCAGCTGGGGCCCCTGACACCATCACTATGAGGCCCCTACACCTGATATATCGGAGCTGAGTAACTGCAGCACCTGGGGCCCCTGACACCATCACTATGTGGCCCTTACACCTGATATATAGGAGCTGAGTAACTGCAGCAGCTGGGGCCCCTGACACCATCACTATGTGGCCCCTACACCTGATATATAGGAGCTGAGTAACTGCAGCACCTGGGGCCCCTGACACCATCACTATGTGGCCCTTACACCTGATATATAGGAGCTGAGTAACTGCAGCACCTGGGGCCCCTGACACCATCACTATGTGGCCCCAACACCTGATATATAGGAGCTGAGTAACTGCAGCACCTGGGGCCCCTGACACCATCACTATGTGGCCCTTACACCTGATATATAGGAGCTGAGTAACTGCAGCAGCTGGGGCCCCTGACACCATCACTATGTGGCCCCTACACCTGATATATAGGAGCTGAGTAACTACAGCACCTGGGGCCCCTGACACCATCACTATGTGGCCCCTACACCTGATATATAGGAGCTGAGTAACTGCAGCAGCTGGGGCCCCTGACACCATCACTATGTGGCCCCAACACCTGATATATAGGAGCTGAGTAACTGCAGCAGCTGGGGCCCCTGACACCATCACTATGTGGCCCCTACACCTGATATATAGGAGCTGAGTAACTGCAGCACCTGGGGCCCCTGACACCATCACTATGTGGCCCCTACACCTGATATATAGGAGCTGAGTAACTGCAGCACCTGGGGCCCCTGACACCATCACTATGTGGCCCCTACACCTGATATATAGGAGCTGAGTAACTGCAGCACCTGGGGCCCCTGACACCATCACTATGTGGCCCCAACACCTGATATATAGGAGCTGAGTAACTGCAGCACCTGGGGCCCCTGACACCATCACTATGTGGCCCCAACACCTGATATATAGGAGCTGAGTAACTGCAGCACCTGGGGCCCCTGACACCATCACTATGTGGCCCCTACACCTGATATATAGGAGCTGAGTAACTGCAGCACCTGGGGCCCCTGACACCATCACTATGTGGCCCCAACACCTGATATATAGGAGCTGAGTAACTGCAGCACCTGGGGCCCCTGACACCATCACTATGTGGCCCCAACACCTGATATATAGGAGCTGAGTAACTGCAGCACCTGGGGCCCCTGACACCATCACTATGTGGCCCCTACACCTGATATATAGGAGCTGAGTAACTACAGCACCTGGGGCCCCTGACACCATCACTATGTGGCCCTTACACCTGATATATCGGAGCTGAGTAACTGCAGCAGCTGGGGCCCCTGACACCATCACTATGTGGCCCCTACACCTGATATATAGGAGCTGAGTAACTGCAGCACCTGGGGCCCCTGACACCATCACTATGTGGCCCTTACACCTGATATATCGGAGCTGAGTAACTGCAGCAGCTGGGGCCCCTGACACCATCACTATGTGGCCCCTACACCTGATATATAGGAGCTGAGTAACTACAGCACCTGGGGCCCCTGACACCATCACTATGTGGCCCCTACACCTGATATATCGGAGCTGAGTAACTGCAGCAGCTGGGGCCCCTGACACCATCACTATGTGGCCCCAACACCTGATATATAGGAGCTGAGTAACTACAGCACCTGGGGCCCCTGACACCATCACTATGTGGCCCTTACACCTGATATATCGGAGCTGAGTAACTGCAGCAGCTGGGGCCCCTGACACCATCACTATGTGGCCCCAACACCTGATATATAGGAGCTGAGTAACTACAGCACCTGGGGCCCCTGACACCATCACTATGTGGCCCTTACACCTGATATATCGGAGCTGAGTAACTGCAGCAGCTGGGGCCCCTGACACCATCACTATGTGGCCCCAACACCTGATATATAGGAGCTGAGTAACTACAGCACCTGGGGCCCCTGACACCATCACTATGTGGCCCCTACACCTGATATATAGGAGCTGAGTAACTACAGCACCTGGGGCCCCTGACACCATCACTATGTGGCCCCTACACCTGATATATAGGAGCTGAGTAACTGCAGCACCTGGGGCCCCTGACACCATCACTATGTGGCCCCTACACCTGATATATCGGAGCTGAGTAACTGCAGCACCTGGGGCCCCTGACACCATCACTATGTGGCCCCTACACCTGATATATAGGAGCTGAGTAACTGCAGCAGCTGGGGCCTCTGACACCATCACTATGAGGCCCCTACACCTGATATATAGGAGCTGAGTAACTGCAGCAGCTGGGGCCCCTGACACCATCACTATGTGGCCCCTACACCTGATATATAGGAGCTGAGTAACTGCAGCAGCTGGGGCCCCTGACACCATCACTATGTGGCCCCAACACCTGATATATCGGAGCTGAGTAACTGCAGCAGCTGGGGCCCCTGACACCATCACTATGTGGCCCCAACACCTGATATATAGGAGCTGAGTAACTGTAGCACCTGGGGCCCCTGACACCATCACTATGTGGCCCCAACACCTGATATATAGGAGCTGAGTAACTACAGCACCTGGGGCCCCTGACACCATCACTATGTGGCCCTTACACCTGATATATCGGAGCTGAGTAACTGCACCAGCTGGGGCCCCTGACACCATCACTATGTGGCCCCTACACCTGATATATAGGAGCTGAGTAACTGCAGCAGCTGGGGCCCCTGACACCATCATTATGTGGCCCCTACACCTGATATATAGGAGCTGAGTAACTGTAGCACCTGGGGCCCCTGACACCATCACTATGTGGCCCCTACACCTGATATATCGGAGCTGAGTAACTGCAGCACCTGGGGCCCCTGACACCATCACTATGTGACCCCTACACCTGATATATAGGAGCTGAGTAACTGCAGCAGCTGGGGCCCCTGATACCATCACTATGTGGCCCCTACACATGATATATAGGAGCTGAGTAACTGCAGCAGCTGGGGCCCCTGACACCATCACTATGTGGTCCCTACACCTGATATATAGGAGCTTAGTAACTGCAGCAGCTGGGGCCCCTGACACCATCACTATGTGGCCCTTACACCTGATATATCGGAGCTGAGTAACTGCAGCAGCTGGGGCCCCTGACACCATCACTATGTGGCCCCTACACCTGATATATAGGAGCTGAGTAACTGCAGCAGCTGGGGCCCCTGACACCATCACTATGTGGCCCCTATACCTGATATATCAGAGCTGAGTAACTGCAGCAGCTGGGGCCCCTGACACCATCACTATGTGGCCCCAACACCTGATATATAGGAGCTGAGTAACTGCAGCAGCTGGGGCCCCTTACACCATCACTATGTGACCCCTACACCTGATATATAGGAGCTGAGTAACTGCATTAGCTGGGGCCCCTGACACCATCACTATGTGGCCCCTACACCTGATATATAGGAGTTGAGTAACTACAGCACCTGGGGCCCCTGACACCATCACTATGTGGCCCCTACACCTGATATATAGGAGCTGAGTAACTGCAGCAGCTGGGGCCCCTGACACCATCACTATGTGGCCCCTACACCTGATATATAGGTGCTGAGTAACTGCAGCAGCTGGGGCCCCTGACACCATCACTATGTGGCCCTTACACCTGATATATAGGAGCTGAGTAACTGCAGCAGCTGGGGCCCCTGACACCATCACTATGTGGCCCTTACACCTGATATATAGGAGCTGAGTAACTGCAGCACCTGGGGCCCCTGACACCATCACTATGTGGCCCCAACACCTGATATATAGGAGCTGAGTAACTGCTGCACCTGGGGCCCCTGACACCATCACTATGTGGCCCCTACACCTGATATATAGGAGCTGAGTAACTGCAGCAGCTGGGGCCCCTGACACCATCACTATGTGGCCCCTACACCTGATATAGAGGAGCTGAGTAACTGCAGCAGCTGGGGCCCCTGACACCATCACTATGTGGCCCTTACACCTGATATATAGGAGCTGAGTAACTGCAGCAGCTGGGGCCCCTGACACCATCACTATGTGGCCCTTACACCTGATATATAGGAGCTGAGTAACTGCAGCACCTGGGGCCCCTGACACCATCACTATGTGGCCCCAACACCTGATATATAGGAGCTGAGTAACTGCTGCACCTGGGGCCCCTGACACCATCACTATGTGGCCCCTACACCTGATATATAGGAGCTGAGTAACTGCAGCAGCTGGGGCCCCTGACACCATCACTATGTGGCCCCTACACCTGATATAGAGAAGCTGAGTAACTGCAGCACCTGGGGCCCCTGACACCATCACTATGTGGCCCCAACACCTGATATATAGGAGCTGAGTAACTGCCTCACCTGGGGCCCCTGACACCATCACTATGTGGCCCCTACACCTGATATATAGGAGCTGAGTAACTGCAGCAGCTGGGGCCCCTGACACCATCACTATGTGGCCCCTACACCTGATATATAGGAGCTGAGTAACTGCAGCAGCTGGGGCCCCTGACACCATCACTATGTGGCCCCTACACCTGATATATAGGAGCTGAGTAACTGCAGCAGCTGGGGCCCCTGACACCATCACTATGTGGCCCCAACACCTGATATATAGGAGCTGAGTAACTGCAGCAGCTGGGGCCCCTGACACCATCACTATGTGGCCCTTACACCTGATATATAGGAGCTGAGTAACTGCAGCAGCTGGGGCCCCTGACACCATCACTATGTGGCCCCTACACCTGATATATCGGAGCTGAGTAACTGCAGCAGCTGGGGCCCCTGACACCATCACTATGTGGCCCCTACACCTGATATATAGGAGCTGAGTAACTGCAGCAGCTGGGGCCCCTGACACCATCACTATGTGGCCCCTACACCTGATATATAGGAGCTGAGTAACTGCAGCAGCTGGGGCCCCTGACACCATCACTATGTGGCCCCTACACCTGATATATAGGAGCTGAGTAACTGCAGCAGCTGGGGCCCCTGACACCATCACTATGTGGCCCCTACACCTGATATATAGGAGCTGAGTAACTGCAGCACCTGGGGCCCCTGACACCATCAGTATGTGGCCCCAACACCTGATATATCGGAGCTGAGTAACTGCAGCAGCTGGGGCCCCTGACACCATCACTATGTGGCCCCTACACCTGATATATCGGAGCTGAGTAACTGCAGCAGCTGGGGCCCCTGACACCATCACTATGTGGCCCCTACACCTGATATATAGGAGCTGAGTAACTGCAGCAGCTGGGGCCCCTGACACCATCACTATGTGGCCCCTACACCTGATATATAGGAGCTGAGTAACTGCAGCACCTGGGGCCCCTGACACCATCACTATGTGGCCCCTACACCTGATATATAGGAGCTGAGTAACTGCAGCAGCTGGGGCCCCTGACACCATCATTATGTGGCCCCTACACCTGATATATAGAAGCTGAGTAACTGTAGCACCTGGGGCCCCTGACACCATCACTATGTGGCCCCTACACCTGATATATCGGAGCTGAGTAACTGCAGCACCTGGGGCCCCTGACACCATCACTATGTGACCCCCACACCTGATATATAGGAGCTGAGTAACTGCAGCAGCTGGGGCCCCTGATACCATCACTATGTGGCCCCTACACCTGATATATAGGAGCTGAGTAACTGCAGCAGCTGGGGCCCCTGACACCATCACTATGTGGTCCCTACACCTGATATATAGGAGCTTAGTAACTGCAGCAGCTGGGGCCCCTGACACCATCACTATGTGGCCCTTACACCTGATATATCGGAGCTGAGTAACTGCAGCAGCTGGGGCCCCTGACACCATCACTATGTGGCCCCTACACCTGATATATAGGAGCTGAGTAACTGCAGCAGCTGGGGCCCCTGACACCATCACTATGTGGCCCCTACACCTGATATATCAGAGCTGAGTAACTGCAGCAGCTGGGGCCCCTGACACCATCACTATGTGGCCCTCACACCTGATATATAGGAGCTGAGTAACTGCAGCAGCTGGGGCCCCTGACACCATCACTATGTGGCCCCTACACCTGATATATAGGAGCTGAGTTGCTGCAGCAGCTGGGGCCCCTGACACCATCACTATGTGGCCCCTACACCTGATATATAGGAGCTGAGTAACTACAGCACCTGGGGCCCCTGACACCATCACTATGTGGCCCCTACACCTGATATATAGGAGCTGAGTAACTGCAGCAGCTGGGGCCCCTGACACCATCACTATGTGGCCCCTACGCCTGATATATAGGAGCTGAGTAACTGCAGCCTATGGGGCCCCTGACACCATCACTATGTGGCCCTTACACCTGATATATCGGAGCTGAGTAACTGCAGCAGCTGGGGCCCCTGACACCATCACTATGTGGCCCCTACACCTGATATATAGGTGCTGAGTAACTGCAGCAGCTGGGGCCCCTGACACCATCACTATGTGGCCCTTACCCCTGATATATCGGAGCTGAGTAACTGCAGCCTATGGGGCCCCTGACACCATCACTATGTGGCCCTTACACCTGATATATAGGAGCTGAGTAACTGCAGCAGCTGGGGCCCCTGACACCATCACTATGTGGCCCTTACACCTGATATATCGGAGCTGAGTAACTGCAGCAGTTGGGGCCCCTGACACCATCACTATGTGGCCCTTACACCTGGTATATCGGAGCTGAGTAACTGCAGCAGCTGGGGCCCCTGACACCATCACTATGTGACCCCTACACCTGATATATCGGAGCTGAGTAACTGCAGCAGCTGGGGCCCCTGATGCCATCACTATGTTGCCCTTACACCTGATTTAGAGGAGCTGAGGAACTACAGCACCTGGATCCCCTGATACCATCACTGTGACCCTTACCCCTGATATATAGGAGCTGAGTAACTGCAGCACCTGGGGCCCCTGACACCATCAGTATGTGGCCCCAACACCTGATATATCGGAGCTGAGTAACTGCAGCAGCTGGGGCCCCTGACACCATCACTATGTGGCCCCTACACCTGATATATCGGAGCTGAGTAACTGCAGCAGCTGGGGCCCCTGACACCATCACTATGTGGCCCCTACACCTGATATATAGGAGCTGAGTAACTGCAGCAGCTGGGGCCCCTGACACCATCACTATGTGGCCCCTACACCTGATATATAGGAGCTGAGTAACTGCAGCACCTGGGGCCCCTGACACCATCACTATGTGGCCCCTACACCTGATATATAGGAGCTGAGTAACTGCAGCAGCTGGGGCCCCTGACACCATCATTATGTGGCCCCTACACCTGATATATAGAAGCTGAGTAACTGTAGCACCTGGGGCCCCTGACACCATCACTATGTGGCCCCTACACCTGATATATCGGAGCTGAGTAACTGCAGCACCTGGGGCCCCTGACACCATCACTATGTGACCCCCACACCTGATATATAGGAGCTGAGTAACTGCAGCAGCTGGGGCCCCTGATACCATCACTATGTGGCCCCTACACCTGATATATAGGAGCTGAGTAACTGCAGCAGCTGGGGCCCCTGACACCATCACTATGTGGTCCCTACACCTGATATATAGGAGCTTAGTAACTGCAGCAGCTGGGGCCCCTGACACCATCACTATGTGGCCCTTACACCTGATATATCGGAGCTGAGTAACTGCAGCAGCTGGGGCCCCTGACACCATCACTATGTGGCCCCTACACCTGATATATAGGAGCTGAGTAACTGCAGCAGCTGGGGCCCCTGACACCATCACTATGTGGCCCCTACACCTGATATATCAGAGCTGAGTAACTGCAGCAGCTGGGGCCCCTGACACCATCACTATGTGGCCCTCACACCTGATATATAGGAGCTGAGTAACTGCAGCAGCTGGGGCCCCTGACACCATCACTATGTGGCCCCTACACCTGATATATAGGAGCTGAGTTGCTGCAGCAGCTGGGGCCCCTGACACCATCACTATGTGGCCCCTACACCTGATATATAGGAGCTGAGTAACTACAGCACCTGGGGCCCCTGACACCATCACTATGTGGCCCCTACACCTGATATATAGGAGCTGAGTAACTGCAGCAGCTGAGGCCCCTGACACCATCACTATGTGGCCCCTACGCCTGATATATAGGAGCTGAGTAACTGCAGCCTATGGGGCCCCTGACACCATCACTATGTGGCCCTTACACCTGATATATCGGAGCTGAGTAACTGCAGCAGCTGGGGCCCCTGACACCATCACTATGTGGCCCCTACACCTGATATATAGGTGCTGAGTAACTGCAGCAGCTGGGGCCCCTGACACCATCACTATGTGGCCCTTACCCCTGATATATCGGAGCTGAGTAACTGCAGCCTATGGGGCCCCTGACACCATCACTATGTGGCCCTTACACCTGATATATAGGAGCTGAGTAACTGCAGCAGCTGGGGCCCCTGACACCATCACTATGTGGCCCTTACACCTGATATATCGGAGCTGAGTAACTGCAGCAGTTGGGGCCCCTGACACCATCACTATGTGGCCCTTACACCTGGTATATCGGAGCTGAGTAACTGCAGCAGCTGGGGCCCCTGACACCATCACTATGTGACCCCTACACCTGATATATCGGAGCTGAGTAACTGCAGCAGCTGGGGCCCCTGATGCCATCACTATGTTGCCCTTACACCTGATTTAGAGGAGCTGAGGAACTACAGCACCTGGATCCCCTGATATATAGGAGCTGAGTACAGCACCTGCTGGGGCCCCTGGTACCATCACTGTGGCCCTTACACCGGTGCCTTGTTATAAGGCCCATTCCATTATAAATCTGTATCCATTGCTGTTGCGCTCTGCTGGGACTCGGTGTGCCACCTGCATTACGGGGCCCCTGAATACTCTGCACATAAGGGCCCTCTTGCTGCTCTGTAATAACGGATCCCTGCATGGTGTGGACCCTTTGACTTAAGGACCCCCCTGTAGGTGCTGCACACCAGTTATCAGGTTGCACGGTGGGGTCCGGGACCCCTGATTTTTGTACTGGCTCTGGAATATATGTTCATTATAAGGGTTCTCTTCTCAGACATCTATTCTCCATCCGTCTGTCTCGCCCGTATTCACCATCTCTCCCAGGAGGTTTCCAGAAAAAGGGCAGAACCTGCTGGACTTTTGTGAAAGTTGACAGATCTGTTGAGCGCGGCTAATGCCTCCTGGGACCTGAGGTTTGGGACACTTTATCGGTGCCAAAATGCAGATTCAGTGTCCCTGGCAAATTGCAGCTCACCTGCCTGTTGTGCTCGGCACTGTTCTCTCCCGGCACAGAGATGTCACAGATCGCTCCTGCCGGGGATTCAGGAGCCTCTGCTGACGTTAAGGCTACAGAGCGGAGGCTTCTGTTCCACTCCGCTCTATCCACCGGGCAGGACTCCCAACATCATTCTGATTGATAGCAGGATCCCGCTTTCTAATTGGGGGAGCCGGTTGTCAATCAGAACGATGTTGGAAGTCCTGCTCTGTCACGTCAGCTGAATTCCCGGGAGGAGCGGTCTGTGACATCTCTGTGCAGGGGAAGAACAGCGTCGGGCAAAACAGGCAGGTGAGCTGCAGTTACCTGCCATATAGTGCTTGTATTTCCATAAAGTCCCAGACACTAGTAATCTGGCCCGTGCCCTGCAGGCTCTGCAGACAGCATTGTATTCTTCTTTATATATACCTCCTTCTTTCCATTTGATAAACGTTTTTCTTCCTTTTCAACACACTTTTAAAGGGAATCTGTCCCCTTTTGTTTGGCCTTGCAGCTGCTGGCATAGACATCGGGGGCTTATCTACAGCATTCTGTAATGCATTCTGTAATGCTGTAGATAAGCCTCCGTTGTACCCTGAAAGAGAAGAAAAACACGTTATATTATACTCACCGAGGAGGGCGGTCCGATGGGTGTCGCCGTCCCGTCCGGCGCCTCCCTTCTTCATGCGATGACGTCCTCTTGTCCCGTCCTGTAATGGCGCAGGCGCACTGCTCTGTTGAGGGCAGAGCAGAGTCCTGCAGTGCACAGGCGTCGGGGGAGGTCTGGCGTCTGCGCACTGCAGAATTCTGCTCTGCCCTCAACAGAGCAGTGCGCCTGCGCCGGAGCCATTACAGGATGGGAGAAGAGGACGTCATCGCATGAAGAAGGGAGGCGCCGGACGGGACGGCAACACCCATCGGACTGGACCTCCCACCTCGGTGAGTATAAGGGTATGTGCACATGGTGCGGATTCTGCTGCATTGTACAGTACCTTTATTTCCTATGGAAATTTAAAAAAGCAGTGCATATGCTGCAGATTTTTCCGCGCGGTTTTGCTGCGGTTTACAATCCGCAGCATGTCAATTGTTTGGTGCAGAAACGCTGCAGTTTTACACCTCATCCATTATGAGGTGCAAAGCCGCAGATAAACCGCATGACTTTTGTCCTGCGGATTTACCTGCGGTTTTCTCTCCAAACTCCGCACACCCAAAAAACTACGTGTGCACATACCCTTATATAACTCATTTTTCTTCTCTTTCAGGTTACATCGGGGGCTTATCTACAGCATTACAGAAAGATGTAGATAAGCCCCTGATGTCTATGCCGGCAGCTGCAAGGCCAAAAATAAGGTGACAGATTCCCTTTAAGTTCTGTGTTCATCCATTCTGGTTTCCTTAATCCTTCTCTGCCATCCAACGTACTTTCATGTCCATGTGCCCAGGGCCTGTCTGACTATGGACAGAATAGTACGTCATAGCGATCACCGCGCACTCGGAGGATGTGCGGCCGATCGCCGCCAGGTATCAACTGATTCTCACAGCTGACACCCGGCACTAAGTGCCAGAAGTGGTCACAGACTGCTCCCGGAACTTTAACCCCCGAAATGCTGTGATTAAACACGATCGCAGCATTCCGGGAGCAGGCAGAGGTCTGACAGACAGCTCTGCCTTTGGATTGGAGACCCCGCAGCGTGACACGGGGTCCCGATCGCTCCCATGGTAACCCAATGACGTCATCTGGGTTATCAGAGCTAAGAAACTTCCTGACATGCGCAGTGCATGATCAGTAAGTCTCTTAGGTCAGTGCACAGCTGACAGCTTATATAGCATGCAGATGCTGCTTCATCTGCATGCTATAGAAGCGATCAGTCTGCAAAAAATGATTGTCCCATAGTGGAACAAAGTAAAAAAAAAAGTCAGAAAAAGGTAAAAAAAATTTTTTTAAATAATTGTAAAAATATTTTTAAAAAATAATAAAATCAATATTTATTCTATCACTAAATAAATTTGAATGAAAAAAAATGTAAACAATAAAAGTACACATATTTAGTATCGCTGCATCCGCAACGACCCAACCTTTAAAACTGTCCCACTAGTTAACCCCTTTAGTGAACACCATAAAAAACAAGGCAAAAAGCAATGCTTTATCATCATACCACCGAACAAAAAGTGGAATAACACGCGATCAAAAAGACTAATATAAATAAACATGGTACCGCTGAAAACGTCAGCTTGTCCTGCAAAAAATGAGCCGCCACACAGCATCATCAGCGAAAAAATAAAAAAGTTATAGCTCGTAGAATAAAGCGATGCAAATATAATTATTTTTTATATAAAATTGTTTTTATAGTATAAAAGCGCCAAAACATAAAAAAAGGCAAATGAGGTATCGCTGCAATCGTACTGACCCGAAGAATAAAACCGCTTTATCAATCTTACCGCATGCGGAACGGTGTAAACGCCCCCCCCCCCAAAAGAAATTCATGAAATGCTGGTTTTTGTTCATTCTGCTTCCCAAGAATCGGAATAGAAAGCTATCAAAAAATTTCACGTGCCCGAAAATGGTACCAATAAAAATGTCAACTCATCCCGCAAAAAACAAGACCTCACATGATTCTGTGGGCCAAAATATGGAAAAATTATAGCTCTCAAAATGTAGTGATGCAAAAACAATTTTTTGCCATAAAAAGAATCTTTTAGCGTGTGACAGCAGCCAAAAAGAAAAACCCGCTATAACGCCTCTTTCGCACGTCCTGTTATTTCCGGTATCGGAGATGTCAGTGTGTGTAATACTTGCGGCACACATGTGGCATGCGTGTGCCTCATCACTACAGTTAGCGCTGTTCCCCGGCGCCGGGTGCTGAACACAGCTCTCATCATTCTCCCCTGCTCTGACAGCGATCGTCGCGAGCAGGGCAGAATGATGAGAGTTAAATTTAAGTAATAAAACAGACAGCAGGCGGCGTCTGATGGGACTATTACTCCCATCAGCCTACCCCTGCAGGCTGGTAAGGTGCCATAGATATTGACCCCCCCAGCCTAAAAATAGCTGCCCAGAAAAGGCACATCTATTAGATGCGCCAATTCTGGCGCTTTGTCCGGCTCTTCCGACTTGCCCTCTAGCGGTAGCAAGTGGGGTTCATATTTGTGGGGTTGATGTTACCTTTGTATTGTCCAGTGACATCAAGCCCACCACCGGCTTACCAGCCTGAGAATACCAACACCCAGCTGTGAGTTATGTCTGGCTCATTATCAAAAATAGGGGGGAACCCACAACGTTTTTCTTTTAATTATTGTTTTTATTTACAGTGCAGGAGCACTCTCCTCGCTGCTCCTTTCCGTCCCTCCTCCCCTCGCTGCTCCTTTCCGTCCCTCCTCCCCTCGCTGCTCCTTTCCGTCCCTCCTCCCCTCGCTGCTCCTTTCCGTCCCTCCTCCCCTCGCTGCTCCTTTCCGTCCCTCCTCCCCTCGCTGCTCCTTTCCGTCCCTCCTCCCCTCGCTGCTCCTTTCCGTCCCTCCTCCCCTCGCTGCTCCTTTCCGTCCCTCCTCCCCTCGCTGCTCCTTTCCGTCCCTCCTCCCCTCGCTGCTCCTTTCCGTCCCTCCTCCCCTCGCTGCTCCTTTCCGTCCCTCCTCCCCTCGCTGCTCCTTTCCGTCCCTCCTCCCCTCGCTGCTCCTTTCCGTCCCTCCTCCCCTCGCTGCTCCTTTCCGTCCCTCCTCCCCTCGCTGCTCCTTTCCGTCCCTCCTCCCCTCGCTGCTCCTTTCCGTCCCTCCTCCCCTCGCTGCTCCTTTCCCTCCCTCCTCCCCTCGCTGCTCCTTTCCCTCCCTCCTCCCCTCGCTGCTCCTTTCCCTCCCTCCTCCCCTGGCTGCTCCTTTCCCTCCCTCCTCCCCTGGCTGCTCCTTTCCCTCCCTCCTCCCCTGGCTGCTCCTTTCCCTCCCTCCTCCCCTGGCTGCTCCTTTCCCTCCCTCCTCCCCTGGCTGCTCCTTTCCCTCCCTCCTCCCCTGGCTGCTCCTTTCCCTCCCTCCTCCCCTGGCTGCCCCTTTCCCTCCCTCCTCCCCTGGCTGCCCCTTTCCCTCCCTCGTTGCCCCTTTCCGTCCCTCCTCCCCTCGCTGCCCCTTTCCGTCCCTCCTCCCCTCGCTGCCCCGTTCCGTCCTTACCCTCCTTCGGTCATTACTTGCATACTTGTTTATATAACCTCTGTGCTGGTCCTTGGCTTCCTTCTCTCTCTCCTGCGGAGCGTCCACATATCTTGCTCTCACCTTTGTAGATAATCCCTTTCATCAGGTGACATGTTCCAGGTCTTTCAGTTTCCATCATGTCTTGCTTTCGATCTTCCCAGGATCTTCAGGTGGCAGAATGAGTGTCCCGGATTACATGCAATGTGCCGAGGACCACCAGACCCTCCTAGTGGTGGTCCAGTTTGTGGGGGTCTTGAAAAGTGACAATTTCTTCAAGATCTACAAACGCATTTCTTCAGTGTCTCAAGTGAATGCCAGCAACTCCCAGCGTGCCCTCTACATCCGCTACCGCCATCAATATCCGGTGGAGAACAACGACTGGGGAGATTTCCAGACCCATCGGAAGGTGGTGGGCCTCATCTGTGTGGCAGAGTGCGGCCTCCTGAACGAGCTGTCCCCCATTCTGCGCAAATACGAGCAGAGCAAGGAAGTCTACAGCTCCACCCTGTACGACTCCCGACTCTTTGTGTTTGGGCTGAAGGAAAAACTGCAGGACCAGTCTCGAACTGATGTAGCCATCTACCCCAGCTACGAAGACTGCGAATCGGTGGAGAAATGGGTGGAGGATTTCGTCCAGTCCTTGTTCATTGTATTAGAAAGTAAAAGGCTGGACCGGACGAGCGAGAAGTCCGGGGAGAAAATCCCTCTGCTCTATGTGCCCTATGAGAAGAAAGATTTTGTGGGTCTGGATCCTGACAGCAGGTAGGTCTCACTACAATGAAATCCAAGGTACCCTGCGTTGTGGATTCTCAGTGACACAATCCCCAAAATATTCCGCTAGGCAGGTGCAGTCACTGTGTACATACATTACTGGTCCTGAGTTACATCCTGTATTATACTCCAGAGCTGCACTCACTATTCTGCTGGTGCCGTCACTGTGTACATACATTACTGGTCCTGAGTTACATCCTGTATTATACTCCAGAGCTGCACTCACTATTCTGCTGGTGCCGTCACTGTGTACATACATTACTGATCCTGAGTTACATCCTGTATTATACTCCAGAGCTGCACTCACTATTCTGCTGGTTCAGTCACTGTGTACATACATTACATTACTGATCCTGAGTTACATCCTGTATTATACTCCAGAGCTGCACTCACTATTCTGCTGGTGCAGTCACTGTGTACATACATTACTGGTCCTGAGTTACATCCTGTATTATACTCCAGAGCTGCACTCACTATTCTGCTGGTGCCGTCACTGTGTACATACATTACATTACTGATCCTGAGTTACATCCTGTATTATACTCCAGAGCTGCACTCACTATTCTGCGGGTGCAGTCACTGTGTACATACATTACTGGTCCTGAGTTACATCCTGTATTATACTCCAGAGCTGCACTCACTATTCTGCTGGTGCCGTCACTGTGTACATACATTACATTACTGATCCTGAGTTACATCCTGTATTATACTCCAGAGCTGCACTCACTATTCTGCTGGTGCAGTCACTGTGTACATACATTACTGGTCCTGAGTTACATCCTGTATTATACTCCAGAGCTGCACTCACTATTCTGCTGGTGCCGTCACTGTGTACATACATTACATTACTGATCCTGAGTTACATCCTGTATTATACTCCAGAGCTGCACTCACTATTCTGCGGGTGCAGTCACTGTGTACATACATTACTGGTCCTGAGTTACATCCTGTATTATACTCCAGAGCTGCACTCACTATTCTGCTGGTGCCGTCACTGTGTACATACATTACATTACTGATCCTGAGTTACATTCTGTATTATACTCCAGAGCTGCACTCACTATTCTGCTGGTGCAGTCACTGTGTACATACATTACTGATCCCGAGTTACATCCTGTATTATACCCCAGAGCTGCACTCACTATTCTGCTCTTGCAGTCACTGTGTACATACATTACATTACTGATCCTGAGTTACCTCCTGTATTATACCCCAGAGCTGCACTCACTATTCTGCTGGTGCAGTCACTATGTACATACATTACATTACTGATCCTGAGTTACCTCCTGTATTATACCCCAGAGCTGCACTCACTATTCTGCTGGTGCAGTCTCTGTGTACATACATTACATTACTGATCCTGAGTTACATCCTGTATTATACTCCAGAGCTGCACTCACTATTCTGCTTGTTGCCATTGGAAACAGCCAGCAAGCAGAACTGTAAATACAGTTATGTGCTGTCACACTGCCCATTAAGAAGTGAATGGGAGCAAGCCGTTCCTTTTGTTACTTGTGACTTATAGATGGACTTTCTTCATATCCCTCTGTCAATGATAACAACAGAGATCACTCAGATCCCTCCGCTGCCACCAATTTGTCAAACAACCAACAGGGGGAATCGCGCAGATCTCCTGGCCCTTAGTTTGTCAGGGGTAACACTCAGCTGCCTCGGATAGTCAGGACAGTTGACAAGTAAATGACGAGTGATGGATGAGGTCACTGCTGCTTTCACTACTAGGCCGGTTAATGGAGAATTATCAGTGAGCTTATGGTATATCCCCCTCCAATGCCACCACATGGAATATACAGGGGCTTCTCACAACATTAGAATATCATCAAAAAGTGAATTTATTTCACTTCTTCAATACAAAAAGTGACTCTCCTATATTCTATAGAGTCATCACACACAGAGTGATCTATTCCACGGGTTTATTTCTGCTAATGTTGATGATTATGGCTTACAGCCAATGAAAACCCAGAAGTCATTATCTCAGTAAATTAGAATACTTTATAACAACAGCTTGGAAAATGATTATAAAATCTGAAATGTCCTACTGAAATGTATGTTCAGTAAATGCACTCAGTACTTGGTCGGGGCTCCTTTTGCATCAATTACTGCATCAATGTGGCGTGGCATGGAGGCGATCAGCCTGTGGCACTGCTGAGGGGTTATGGAAGCCCAGGTTGCTTTGATAGCAGCCTTCAGCTCGTCTGCATTGTTGGGTCTGGGGTCTCTCATCTTCCTCTTGACAATACTCCATAGATTCTCTATGGGGTTAAGGTCAGGTGAGTTTGCTGCCAATCAAGCCCAGTGATACTGTTGTGTGTACACCAGGTATTGGTACTTTTGGCCGTGTGGACAGGGGCCAAGTCCTGCTGGAGAATGAAAAGTCCATCTCCATAAAGCTTGTCGGCAGAGGGAAGCATGAAGTGCTCTAAAGATTCCTGGTACAGTGACGAAATAACTATTTGACCCCTGGCTGATTTTGTAAGTTTGCACACTGACAAAGACATGAACAGTCTGTAAATTTAAGGGTAGGTTAATTTTAACACCTTAATAAACACAGTCTGATAACTAATAAATGAAGCAAACAAACGTCAATATTTCACATATACACAACCTCCTGAGAATTATTTGGAGGCAAGACGAGAAAAATGGCAAAAAATTCTTTGTAAGATTGAAAATAAATCTTTATTCATTGAAATATAATAAAATGGTTAAAGTTTTTTTTTCTACACATCAAGCTAACGGAACATGATGAAGAACAGCACTGGGAAATGTAAGGGGAGTACCAAGAACACACAAATTGCTTTAAAAATCAATGCATAAAAAATACAAAAATGTATGTAAAAAATTATTTTTTGCAAAAGTGCATGTCGCATGTGAAACTTCAAAATCTGAATATCTCAGAAAAATTGGTATTAGAATTATATCAATGATGATAGACATGCCCACCACATGCTTATAATGAAAAAAATCATGCAAAAAAACAAAAAAACACTGAAAAAAAACTCCTCAGTGATATGCATGAAAGTGTAACTGCATGCAAACTGCTGCACAAAAAAGGAAGGGATGTGAAATAATAAAATACAAATATCACCCAATAATGGAGTGTCTCAAAATAGATGGAAAAATATACCACTTAATAAAAAAGATTTTTTTTTTATATTTTTTTTCACTTTCACTTTTTATTTTTATTCATTATTTTTCATATTATGTTTATTATTTTATAATGTATTCATATATTTGTTGAATATATATTTGTACATTCATTATGAATAACTAATTTTTTATTTTTATTTTTTTGCTTTTTTCTAGTATTAATATTTTACACATTCATTATAAATTTACACATCATATATGCACAGTATATATTTGTTTTTTAATTATCTATTTTATCTGTCACGCATGTCACTTTATAAAAAAAGAAAAGTTTTTTCTTTCACTATAATAAGGGCTAGTAGTCATTAATGATATTTCATCATTAGGCAGTAATTTTCTCTGTCCACAAAAAATCTTTTTTATTAAGCGGTATATTTTTCCATCTGTTTTGAGACTCTCCATTACTGGGTGATATTTATATTTTTTCCACTCATTCTAAATAATTATTATAGGGCGGTATGTTCTTATGTTCATTAGGCCTGTTTCACACTTACGTTATATGGCATCAGTTGTAATCCATGAAAAGTGCTGCCAACGGATCCGTTTCCGTTGTGAGAACAACGTGTGCTATCGGACGATGTTTTGACGGGATCCGCCGATCTAGGAATCTTAAAGGAACCGCAGGCTTGAAAAAAGGACCGCCGATGTAGCCGGGCCTCGAGACGAGAGCGTGGCCGCGGGACGAGCCGCGAGACGAGAGCATGGCCGCGGGACGAGCCACCAGACGAGAGCGGGGCCACGGGACGAGCCGCGAGACGAGAGCGGGGCCACGGGACGAGCCGCGAGACGAGAGCGGGGCCGCGGGACGAGCCGCGAGACGAGAGCGGGGCCGCGGGACGAGCCGCGAGACGAGAGCGGGGCCGCGGGACGAGCCGCGAGACGAGAGCGGGGCCGCGGGACGAGCCGCGAGACGAGAGCGGGGCCGCGGGACGAGCCGCGAGACGAGAGCGGGGCCGCGGGACGAGCCGCGAGACGAGAGCGGGGCCGCGGGACGAGCCGCGAGACGAGAGCGGGGCCGCGGGACGAGCCGCGAGACGAGAGCGGGGCCGCGGGACGAGCCGCGAGACGAGAGCGGGGCCGCGGGACGAGCCGCGAGACGAGAGCGGGGCCGCGGGACGAGCCGCGAGACGAGAGCGGGGCCGCGGGACGAGCCGCGAGACGAGAGCGGGGCCGCGGGACGAGCCGCGAGACGAGAGCGGGGCCGCGGGACGAGCCGCGAGACGAGAGCGGGGCCGCGGGACGAGCCGCGAGACGAGAGCGGGGCCAGACGAGAGTGGGGCTGCGGGACGAACCGAGAGCGAGGCTGTGGGACGATCCGCAAGATGAGAGCGGGACGAGGTGAGAGAGAGAATTTTTGTGGCTCCCGACACGGCATTTCATGGTTAAAACTGCTCCTGGAGCAAACCTTCCGGGCATGCGCAGTTGAAAATAGCGGACCGTCAAACATAAAAAACGTTGCAGTGTCCGTCTGGTCCGCCCGGGAGCCACAAAAATTCTCACGGATCCGTCAAATAACGGATCCAACGGATGACCATCAGTCAAAATCCACCACTAATGCAAATCAATGGGGGAAAAAAACATCCGCCGAAAAATGGGCAGATCCGTTTTTTTTTTTTAAATGGCGGATTTTGACTGATGTAAAAAAACCTGAAGTGTGAAAGAGGCCTTAGCAATATCTCATCACTGGGCGGTACGCTTCCCTGCCCTGAGGTCACCGTGACTTCCAGTCCTGCGCACCAGGTTCCCATGCTTTAGAAGCATGTGTTCCAGCGCTGACACTTTCTTTGCATTCGGATAGATCGGAGTAGCAGTGAAGCTTCATTAAGACGTCCAGGTGTTGACATGATCTATTACAGTATAAAACAGCAGCACCTCCGTGGCCATTTCCTTCACGCCCCCATAGAAGAAGCACTCTGCGAAACGGCGCTGTCGGGGTTGGAGGATGCTCACTTTGAGGTCTGTCGCCGTATGCCCTTTTCTTTCCTGTTTTCCAATATGTGGATCATGGTGGCGCACTGAAGCTTTTTATATTTATGCACTGGTCACTTTGAATTAATTTCTCATGGACATATGCTTTCTACCTTTTAGTCTACAGATCATTATAGCGCACTGGAGCGCTGTATGTTCGTGCATTTGTTGTGTCTAATTTAACTGTTTAATTGCATGCAGTTGTTGCATTTGTGCACTGAACACTCAAGATTTATTGTTGCAACAAACTTATATTTATTTTTAGGCTTTTTAGCTTCTAATTATCTGGATTGTAACATTATTTCACACCCCTTCCATTTTTTGTGCAGCAGTTTGCATGCAGTTACACTTTGATGCATATCAATGAGGAGTTTTTTTTCAGTGTTTTTTTTTTTTTGCATGATTTTTTTCATTATAAGCATGTGGTGGGCATATCTATCATCATTGATATAATTCTAGCACCAATTTTTCTGAGATATTCGGATTTTGTACTTTCACATGCGACATGCACTTTTGCATTAAATAATTTTTTACATACATTTTTGTATTTTTCTTGCATTGATTTTTAAAGCAATTTGTGTGTGTTCTTGGTACTCCCCTTACATTTCCCAGTGCTGTTCTTCATCATGTTCCGTTAGCTTGATGTGTAAAAAAAACCTTTTACACAATTTTATTATATTTCAATGAATAAAGATTTTGTTCAATCTTCCAAAAAATTTTTTGGCATTTTTTTTCGTCTTGCCTCCAAATAATTCTCAGGAGGTTGTGTGTACATATAATTTTAACACCTGTATATTCCCCAATACGGTCACTGCCAACTCCACAATTAGATGAAAGGCCACCGCCAATCTTTTATCCATGCCTATGGGACCCCCATTACAGGTAGTGTATCACTTCATGGATGCGATTTATAAAGCATGAGAAACAGCTATTTTATTTATTTAATCCGCAATGTAGGCAGTGTTTATAAAAAATATACAAAACGGAAAAAACGATACGACAAATACAGTTAATTAAATAAAAAGGATAAACAGAAGAAATATACTAAACCTGATGTAGCAGGGTTGCCTTTGGCTTTTATGAAAGGGAACTCTTCGTTTTTGGGGGTCAACGGGCAGATCTAAAGTAAACTATCTCCCAGGACTGAGAAAGATTATAATTTAGGATTTGCTTTTATTAACCCAAGTTCCACACACATACATCTGTTCTGGTGACTCATAACAGAGCGGCTCATGCTGTGGAGCTCAGGATTTTACAAATTATGGGATTTCCAAATTCCACAATATCTTCGCTCCTGGAGGTCCCAGGCGGGAGATATTATTGTCTCAATTGCTGTACTGTCATCACGATTTTACCTTTTATATAGCTAGGAAACATGGCATGGATAGCATCATCTATCTGGTGCGTTATTAACTTGAAAGGTGCCATGTCAACCATCCAGTGACGAAAGACAATGCGTTAAGTTCGTCACCACTCCGAAAATAACTTTCATGTCTGTCTTATCTGTCGTTCATAAAAACCTAAATTCATAATTTCTATAAGGAGGAAAAGGATTTTAAGGTAATATGCTTGTTTTTCTGTTCAAAGCTGATGCTAGAGGCGATAGGTTATCTGTTATGAATGAGTCACCAAAGGAGGAAAAACAAAAATACAAGCTAAGTCCAGAAAACCGGAGAGGTTGGTAGCTATCGGATTGCAGACCCCTGATCCTATCACAACAACTAACAGTAGCCGTGGGGGGTTCCTACGATGCCCTAGACCCCTCGATCACAGCCGGAGAACTAAATAGGCCTAAAGAAGGAAAGGGGAAATCTAAACTGCCCCAGAGCAGACCCCAAAGCAATAGGCAGCCGCCAACATATAATGACGGTGAAGCAAGATGAAAACACTAACACAGAAAGATAGGTTGAGCAAACCATGGGGCCCAAGCTAACTAAAAAGGACAGGATAGAAAAGCTGCTGTCTGCAATCCGTAAAAAACCCTACCAAAAAAATGTCCCAACCGTCTGATAGGAAAAACAGGCCCTGAAGTCTCTAGGACTTCATAATGACTATATCAGCACTCAGGTAAATTCTGAAGACAGAGCAAAGAGACAAACTGATCAGAGACAAAAATGGAACTCAGCACACCCCCGACCGGGGATGGCTGAACTCCAAAAAACAAGGTAAACAAAACAAAACTAATAAGTTCAATAGCAGAGCAAAAACTTATCTTTGGGAAGCAGGAATCAGACTGGTCTCCAAGAATCCAGCAGAGAAATCACCAGCGACTCAGAAGGGCGTCGGCTGCCTTATATCCAGTCAGAATTTCCTGTTACCCAGTCATCATCTACCAGATCAGGTGTTTGGTAATCAGCCTCACTACCTTCCTTCACCAGAAGAGGGAGTTCATCAGACATCGACGGTGAAGGGGAAAATGAACTCACAACAGTTATCTCTACTGTCCATAAATCTGTCGTATCCAAAGAAAGCCTCGCACGGTCTGCGATCCATCAGTTAATTCACTTTCATTACCTGTTCCCAGCAAGGGGTCATGTAGAGTTTAATAGAGTGCTAGCCTTGGCTCAGTATTCACTGTGGGAACTAGATTTAGAAGTAGATTTGTACAATGATGTCTATAACACCCTGGTTTCTGCAGACTCTTGTGCACCGTATCTTATTAGTGACCTGTCTCGTTCTTCATTCATCCACAGGCATTACAAGAAGCGCTGTCAGGGCCGTATGCGGAAACACGTGGGTGACTTAAGCCTGCAGGCCGGGATGCTGCAGGACGCCCTGGTCCATTATCACATGGCTGTGGAGCTGCTACGAGCCGTCAACGACTTTGTGTGGTTGGGAGGTGAGACACGATTTATCATTGATGTCCTGGGATCAATCATTACTGCGTTCGTCGGAAGATTATCCCAAGTTTAGAATACAATATTTTTATGAAAATATTTTATCAAAAAAAGATAAAAAAAAAAAAAAAAATTCACATCAATCTTTTAAAAAGGAGAAAAAAAAATAAACAAGTAAAATAAAATGCAAATTTTAAAAATGTTTTATTTCGTAAAAGTCAGGCAAAAAAAAAACAATATTGCTACTGCTTGAAATATACTAACATTACAGGGACAATTTTTTTTCCTAAATATAAAGAAAAAAAACAAATCAATTATATCATACTTAATATGTCCAACAGATGGCAAAAACAAGGTAACATTTTCTTTTTGTATACGGAATGTAGTCAGGCAAAAAATGAAAAAATAATAGAATATTTTGTCAGTAATATATTACTGGGGTTGTCCACTGTTTGGACAGCCTCTTCTTGATATAAATGTTTGTCCCCCATTAAATTTAAAAAAAAAGCCTATATTCACCTTCCGTTTTGGCGCCGTCCCAGAGCTCTCCTTAAAGTTGTTGTGACATGTGACCCTGGCACCCAAACAGCATGGGAGCCTCGGGGATGGCGCCGGCACGGGAGGAAAGTGTAGGCTTTATTATTTTATCGGGGCCAAGCGTGGGGTGTGAGAGAGGGTTGTCCAAGCATCGGAAGTAGTGGACAAGTTCTTAAAATAATATTAAAATAAATGCCGTATTTTTCGGACCATAAGACGCACTTTTTTCCCCAAAAATTTATGGGGAAAGTGGGGGGTGCGTCTTATGGTCGCAATGTTCCTACCTCCGAGGCTGGTGCTGGCAGCGGACTGTGCTCCGGTGCAGGGGTAGCGGTTCTCTGTGCTCCGGTGCACATCCCTTGCTGGCCGCCGCCATGTTGCGGTGGCCTCCGGGAGCATGGACGCCGGAAAGATGGCCGCCTGTCCGGGGACGGCGCATGCGCAGGTTCAGATCTCGTCCCGAGATCTCGGGGGACGAGATCCAAATCTCGGCAACGAGATCTCGTCACCCGAGATCTCGGGACGAGATCTGAACCTGCGCATGCGCCGTTCCCGGACCGGCGGCCATCTTTCCGGCGTCCATGCTCCCGGAGGCCACCGCAACATGGCGGCGGCCAGCAAGGGATGTGCGGGGGCCTCCGGGCTTGGAGGAAATGCCGGCGGAGCCGCCGCCCCTGCACCGGAGCACAGAGAGCCGCCAGCCTCACCCCACAGAGCCCACCTGCCCAAGCACAGCTGCCCCAGCACAGCTGCCCCAGCCCCAGCACAGCTGCCCCAGCCCCCAGCACAGCTGCCTCAGCCCAGCTGCCCCAGCACAGCCCACTTGCCCCAGCACAGCACAGAGCCGCCACCGCACGGGCCTGGACCACTGAATGACCCCTGTGACCACTCCTCCACCTGTGCCGGATCCCTTCCCAGGTAAGCTGAATTCGGACTGTAAGACGGACCCCCATTTGACACATTATTATTTTTTTCCCTATTTTCCTTCTGAAAATTGGGGTGCGTCTTATGGTCCGGAGCATCTTATAGTCCGAAAAAGGTAACTAAAAAAATATAAATTCAAATAACTAAGTGAAAAGTAAATATATATATATATATATATATATATATATATATATATATATATATATATATATATATATATATATATGTGTAAGATAAGAATAAAGAAAACTTTTAGAAAATAAGTTATAAAAATGTTTTTAGTTTGTAATAGTCAAGAAAAATACACATATTGGTATCTCTTGAATTATTTTAACTATAAATGTCTACATTTTTTCTTTTCTTCTAAACAGACCCCCCTGTTGTTAGTATAAATTAAGTATCCCTTAAGGTGTCCCACAAAACAATACAATAAACACACAAGACCAACACATGCAAAAACTTTGCTTTTATCTTAGTTTTGTATTTGGAATGTTGTGAAGCAAAAATGAATCTCCAGTTTGAAATGTAGTATAGTTCTTCTGATTTGCTATGTTGCTTACCCCATGTGCAGGGCATTGCAGTAGCTTAGGTATCCATGGTTATGACCACTCATACAGTACAGTTGTTAGTGGTCGTAACCATGCTACTGCAATGCCCTGCACATGGGGTAAGCAATGAAGTAAATCAGAAGAACTATACTACATTTCACATTGGAGGTATTTGCTAATATTATTTTTACACCTACTGCATTTTGCAATAGGACTTTGGAGATGAAAAAAGTATAGTCTAGACTGGATGCATTTGTAGCAAACCCTCAGCAGTGACACATATTGGGTCTACGGATTTTCAGCTGTTGGATATAAACAAGAATATTCTCATTTGCTGACAGCAAGCAGAGCGCTTGGATACAAAGTGCGTATTGCAACTCTGAAGAAGTTTATGATATGGCGAAACGTTCTAAAGAAAAGTTTTGATTTGTTTTAGTAGTTTTAATCCGGTGTTGGTGGGGGGTCGAGATCCTGAGATATTCCCCAGGGGGTCGAAGCGCTCAGTGAAGTATATGGGCTGATTTAGTTTCCTTAAAAGTTACCTGGCAGAACAGTGAGGATGTCACGGGCAGAACTAAGTGCCCCCCATACTCTGTGGACATTGTGATATGTTCCTTTTTGTTGCAGCTGCGCTGGAAGGACTGTGCTCTGCGTCTGTGATACATCACTATCCGGCAGGTACAGGAGGAAAGGTGGGCGCGCGCCGGACGCAGAACGTGGCGCTATCTGCTGATGCCGGGAGAAGGCACAGACCAGGTATGACCGAGGATCGTAGAGTTTCCTCTTTCCAGTCTCCAGCTTTTAAAGGATTAGTCTCATTTCCATAAAGGTGTGCTGTCGGATAGAGCTTGTAAATACAAGCACTTTCTAAATTCACTGTTTGTCCAAATTTTCAGCCATTGTTAAGATATTAACCCTTTTTTGCTTTTGTTTCCAGCTTGTTGTCTAGGAGACCGACCACTGCTACAGTCTAGCTGCGGTGGCCAAACTTGTGCAGCATTTACAATCTCTTTTCTGTTGAGCTTGTAAGTGCTGTTTTGATCGCCGGAAGGCACTGTTACCTCCTAATCCTGGGCAGCTTCAGCGCAGGGCATACAGGATAGACAGCAGAGATGGTCGGTCTCCAAGGCAACGAGCTGGAAACAAAAGAAAAAGGGATGATATCTCAAGAACGGCGGCAGATTTTATTGAACAGTAAATTGCAAAAGTGTTTGTTTTTACAAGAGCTATCGAACAGTACTCATCTGTGAAGATGGAAAAGCCCTTTAAAGTCAACGCTGATCATTGCTCCCTTACCTGTATCATGGGCTGATATCCTAAAGATGTTCATGCGTCCTCAGCCCTTTTCTAACGTGTGTCATATGGGTTCGTCGCATGTTAGAGAAAGGACTTGTCCCTCGGTGTTAAGGGTTTATTCCCATCTTCCTAGATAAATGTTATCGGATAGTGCTCAGGAAATAAACCCCAAGGGCTTTTTGCAATTTGTTGCTTATTAAAATTTTCATCTATTCTTGAGATATAGACACTTTAGTTTACAGCCTGTTACCCAGGAGACCGACCGCCGCCGCTGTTTAACTTTTAATCACAGCGCTGAAGCTGGAAGGGTTTAGGAGCTAAAAGCGCGCTCAAATGATCTGGGCCGACCTCCGAGCAGCTCGTAAAAGGCCAAAATAGAAAAAGCTTGTAAGCAACCCACATGTTTGGCCAACGCTTCTAGACAGCAGGGGGCGGTCGGTCTCCTAGGCAACGAGTGTTAAAAGAAAAGTGGCGACATCTCAAGAACAGCTTCAAATTTTAACAAGCAATAAATTGTAAAAGTGCTTGTTTTTACAAGCTCTATCCGACAATACTTATATGTGAGGACAGGAGTAACCCTTTATGTGGCATAGCATAGAGATGTATATAAAAAATAAATTATGATTTTTTTTTAATTATTATTATTAGTAGTATTATGTATGTAAAATCCACAACCAGAGAAGTTTAAATCAACCCCCTTCTCCCATTCTAAAAATTAAATGATAAAACTATAAAAAAAAAATATGATTTGCCATTGCTACTTTTATTTTTTTTTTAATTTATTTTACTCTTATATAGCGCCATTAATTCTACAGCCCTTTGCAGACCTCATCATCTTATCACCGTCTCCATTGGGGCTCACTGTCTATACTCACTACCAGTAGGTCTTTGGAGTGTGGGAGGAAACCCACTCCAACTCCTTGCAGATGTCGTCTTTGGTTGGATTTGAACCCAGGATCCCAGCGCTGCAAGATCACTGCAAACCACTGAGCCACTGTGTGCTAACCACTGAGCCACTGTGTGCTAACCACTGAGCCACTGTGTGTTAACCACTGAGCCACTGTGTGTTAACCACTGAGCCACTGTGTGTTAACCACTGAGCCACTGTGTGCTAACCACTGAGCCACTGTGTGTTAACCACTGAGCCACTGTACTTCTGTAAAAGTCCAGTCTATTAAAATATAAGATTTTTTTTTTATTGCTTTTTTATTTTTGTGAAAGAGGCGAGATAACCCGGAAACAGAAATTCTGGGTTTTTTTTTTTTAAATTTTTTTTTCCTTCTGCCTTTAACACTACAATTAATAAAAATTATATTTTATGTACAGCTCGCCCTGCAAATACCGCAGGTCCTTATATATATCAGCATCGCTGCAATCGCACCGACATGGAGAATCACGTTATCGGGTCATATTTACCGCACGAGGGGAAAAAAAAAAAGTTTTTTCTTTATTCATTATTTCACCCTTTTGTATTTTTTTTTTTCTGTTTTTCTAAATTATAATTATACCAGTTTAGACTGAAAATGTAAATCATTACGGCTCCTGGAAGAAGAGGAGGAAAACGGGAAATGGCAAAAATGAAAAATTTGTCGCTGTAGGAAGGGGTTAAATCTCGGCACAGAGTCCATGAATTTTCACTCTTGAGAAGGAAATAAAACACTACTAGACGCATCGGGCAGGGGCCGTTCAGGCTCCTTTGCAGATAAACCCCTTTTGCACCCCCCAGTTTATACCGTCCTTAGTGCGCAAATGGACATGGAAAGAAACCCCACAAAATAGTCCCTTTGTCATTGAGAATTATATCAAGCACTTGTCTGTTGGCTTTAATTGACTGCAAGAGGAGCATGCTTTACACTGCAGCTCTGCTTTTTCAGATTAGCAGTTATTTGGCCGGTCAGAGCTGATTTTTTTTTTTTTTTTTTTATTTATTTATTTACAGAATTGATTATTATTAGATCAGGTCACATTTAAAAGGACAGAACTGGAGATTTGCTCTAAACTAACTGTGTTTAATTTTTGTTGTATAACCAAGTTGGTGTGTGTATTCCGAGTGGCACTAACTCTGTCTTTTCTTGCTTTTCATGGATCCAGGAGCTCAGGAGGTTCTCATAGATCCAGGTAAGTAAAAATAAAATCTGCACCCCCCCCCCCATTCGTGTAATGTATGGTCAGCCCAGAAGCAGCTTGCAAATACAAGCACTTTATCAATTTACTGCTTATTCAATTTTTCAGTCGATCTTGAGATATTAACACTTTTCTAGTATTGGTTTTTGTTTGTTTACAGCTTGTTCCCTGGGAGACCGACCACCTCTGCTGCACGGCAGGACATGAGTGGTGCTTGCCAGCTCTTTTCTTTTGAGCTTGTAAGGACTGTTTTGCAGCTGGCGAGTTCTGTTACCTCCTAATCCTGCCAGCGCTTACAAGCCAGACCGCAGCGTTGGCCGGTCTCCTAGGCAATGAGCTGTAAACTAAAGAAAAGGGAGGTATTGATATCTCAAGAACGCCGCCAAATGTCAGAAGATAATAATCCTTTAAAGTGTCGTTCCCAACATTGAAAATTCATCACCTATCGGCAGGTTAGGTGATCACCCTGATCGGTGGGGTCCGAGCATTAGAGCCCTCACTAATCCTAAAAAAAAGGAGCTCCATAATGGCCCCTTGTGTAGAGTGATGACTGTACAGTCTCTGTAGTCTGTCTGTGGGACTGCTGGAGACAGATGAGCGTAGTGTTTGGCATTTTCCAGCAGCAAATTAGACAATGAATGGAGCGTTGCCTTGCAAGCATGTCCATCACTTCATTCCGTCACTGTCATTCACTCTCCCCTTCTTTGGACACAATTGACTTCCGGAGGTAGCAAGAGATCAGCTGCAGTTCTCACTTCCTTCAGATATCTGATTGATCTGTAGGAGAGAACTGAGAGCCAGTGCTGATTCGCCTCAGGGATTGCATGACATAATGTCACTGGAGCCCTGGGAGAGCCACTGCTGACACTGCTGGAGCGACGCCGAGTATAGATGTTTTTATAACTGGGATTGAGAAGGGGTTGTCCAAGTAATGGACAACCCCTTTAAGCACCCCATACACATTAGATTAATGTCAGTTGCACTCACTCATATTGGGTTCGGACGATGGTCACGTGTGTGGGGCTCCGGCTGACTGATTGTCAGGGGAGATACTGATCAGGCACGTCCAATTTCAGACTCCCAATCGCAGTGTTCACCGGGAGATAAACCATCAGCGGAGATTACAAAAAAACAGGAGCTCTTGACTGAACGGTGTATGAGCATGATTCAGCCGACAGCCGTCCGATGTGTATGGAGGCCTTTACCTGACATCACTAATCTTGGTATATGAAATTACACTTAAGGGGATTGTCCCCAGCTGTGGATTCTGCATCCTGCAGCAGCTCTCAGCCCTCCGGCTATTACCACCATATACCCACGTGTAAAGCACGAAACCCTCGGCCTGTAATAGTGTATATAAGGGGGCTCATGCCACAGCCGAACCCCACAGTCAGCCTTACCTCAGCAATGGCTGATAACAGGGAGCAATAGAGAACACTGAAGTGCACATTAAACAGAGGTCAGATTGATGAAGACACGTGCCGTTAATAATATACATGTTTCCAGGCGCTCTTTCCACCAACGGGATAAACATGGACGCCAGCACCGAGATCGGACGCGCAAAGAACTGCCTGAGCCCCGACGATATCATAGAGAAGTACAAGGAGGCCATCTCCTACTACGGAAAGGTGGGCTGACCTGCCGGCTGTGGGAGGTTTTCATTAGAACTATGGGGTAAGAGGTTTATCCAGCGCCTCCCGCGCCCATAGAGAGGTGGAGAGACGTGCAGACATGGCACCCGCCAGCTGCTTGGCAGGTATCCGTCATGCCGTCAGATACGCTGCGCCCTACTTTTGGGCAGATACCTTTCAGGCATCCTAAGGACGTGTCACCTTCTGCACCTTTACTATAGCGAGGGGCGCTGGATTACCCCTTTATGTTGGGGGGAGATGTGTCTCCTATCAGAGACATTGTACATTTCGGGTGGGCAACTCTTTTCTTAACCAAGTGTTGTGTTCAGTCCAAGGCGGCCGGAGTGATTGAGCTGGAGACCTGTGTGAAGGCCGTCCGGGTCCTGGCCATACAGAAGAGGAGCATCGAGGCTTCAGAGTTTCTACAGAACGTGGTCTACATAAATCTGGGCCAGGTGGGCTGATATCTCGACAATGCGGTGTTAACATTTGGCCATTAGGTGGCGCTAGAGCCTTATATATTGTGAATTATTTTGTAGGGTCTATGCTCTGATGTAAGTCCCAATACCGTAACCCCTTGACTGCTGCCTGTATGTGCTTTTATGGCAGCTTAACTAAGGGGTCTACAGAATAAACCATGCATGGGTGTCCCGTCTACACCTAAGCGGGTGTTCGGCTTTTCAATGACCACTTGCTGCTGTTGTAACCCTTAGAACACTAGGGTTTAGACTGACTGCAGCATTTTTAACCCCTTAGCACATATGGATATAACAGTGCGTCTCTTCCTTGGTCAGTGCGGCAGACCCGTCCATGTGCGGCAGATGCCATCTGTGTTACCCGGCCAGCACATGACACTATTAGCAGTGAGTGGAGCTTTATTAATCATTTAGGTGCTGATACTGATGCATGCGTCAGCTCCCATTGCCCTCCCCCCATCTCGACATGTTCGTGGGGTGCAGATGGGTTATCATGGCAGCAGAACCCCCACATGACTGCTAACCTACGAAGGTCAGCGACTGGCTGGACTTCACAGGAAACAGTGATTTGTCCTATATATCGCCAATACTATGGTATTTCAGTATAAAGAACAAGCAATAAAATATCGAGGGCCAAAGGCCTTAAGGAGACAAAAAAATAAAGTGGAAATTAAAACAAGAAATTTTGAAAAATTATAAAATAAATAATTCAATATTTGATTTAGCCGCATCCGTAAAAGTCCGTTCTATCAAAATATAAAATTAATTAATCTGATCGGTAAACACCGTAAAGAGAAGAAAAAAAACGAAATTCTAGAATTGCAGTGTTTTAGTCTCTGCACCTAACTAAAACAATATCAATAAAAATCCATCAAAAAATCATCTGTAATCCAATAAAAGCGTCAGCTCGGCTCACAATAAAAGAGCCCAGCACCACTCTATTGACGGAAGAAAACGGTCTCAGAAAATGGAGAAACAGGCCTGGTTTATTTTTTTTGTGCTAATTTTTTACATACTTGCTAGTTTTTTGACACCACCTAAAATAAAAATGATGGCTCTTGGGAAAAAGGGGAGAAAAACAAACAAACATGAAAAGATTAAAGATCGTCCGGGAGGGAAGCTAAGGCAGTGTGCCCACATTGCAGAAATGCTGCGCAATTGTCCACAGCATTTCCGCAACTCTCTGCCGCGGGTAAAACGCATGCGGAATTCACAAGCGTTTTGCAAGCGTTTTTAGCTCGCAGAAAGCTAGCGCTTTTCCAAGCGATTTGAAGCATCGCTTGGAAAAGTGATTGACAGGTTGGTCACACACAAGCATAGTACTTGACAAGTGTGACCACCTTTTTACTACTGATGCTGCCTATGCGGCATCAATAGTAAAAGATAGAACGTCCAAGGGGGGGGTGTTATGGCATTCAAATGAGAACTGGTCGTTTCCTCCTACTCTACTAAAAACCTGCCCTCTATAGCAACAACCCCACCCTCCATAGCAACAGGCCCTCCCCGTCCACATGAACAAGCCCTCCTCACACAGTAACAAATCCTCCCCCTCCAGCAACCTCAGTGCAGAGAGCAGAACCACCCAGCTGCTCTTCCCCCAGACACACGCTGAACAGTGATCTATGGAAAGTGAAAGTAGTGAGGAGGGAAAATCGTCCTGTATTCTGGGCCACTCCATGATTACAATACATAACTCATTATCAGTGATTCCTTCCCTCACTGTCCCAGGCTGCTGGCAGTGATGGGGCTCGGTCTGGCAGTGATGGGGCTCGGCTGCTGGCAGCAGTGAGAACAGACTGATGGCCAGTGATGGGGGTCTGCAGCTTCTAATCTGCACAGGGGATGGCAGTCACTGATGTCATCTGTTCTGTGACAAAGCCTCTGCTGTGAGAATGAGACAGCTCTATGTCACTGATGTCTTCACACTGCAGCAGATTTGGTGCAGTGTATGTGTGAAGCTCCACCAGGCTCCCACCAAGCTCCAGTGACCAGCACCACTCACTGCCCACTCATTGGCTGTCAGTAAACTGCACCAGCACTCATCTTTATCATCATTCCAGCATTGGAAAGAACACAGCAGTGATCCTCTTATTTGTGAAAGCAGCACAATCTACATCACATCCACAATGGTAATAGATAGGGCCATTACGTGTTCCATGCCATACTCCTTGTAGATAATTGTATATTGTGTAATGAAAACTATATATAGCTCCTAATGCAAGTCTATAGTAGATATATGTGTATAATATACAGTATATACTGGATGTGGGCCCGATGCTATTGCATCAGGAGGGCAGTGATGTCACGATGGGGTGAGCTCTGTGGAGCTGTCTTTCACCCTGTCCGCTCTCTCTTCTTCCTGTGCTGTCTTCTCCCCTCATGTGTTCTCTCCTTTGTGCTGTCTCCCCCTGTGTGCTCTTTCCCTGTGCTGTCTTCTCTCCACCTTGATGTCTTCTTCCATCTATGCTCTCATCCCTGCAGGGCTGACACTCGAAATTTCAGGGTCCCTTACTGACAACATACTCGGGTCCCCTGGAGATGCCGCCCATCCTCCACTCCAGCTCTGCCTCCATTCCAGCATAATATATATATATTACACATACACAATGTAGATTGTTGCTGGCTGTATACACTATAGAGACTGCTGCAGGCTGTATACACAATAGAGACTGCTGCAGGCTGCATACACAATAGATGGCTGCTGCAGGCTGCATACACAATAGAGACTGCTGCAGGCTGTATACACAATAGATGGCTGCTGCAAGCTGCATACACAATAGATGGCTGCTGCAGGCTGCATACACAATAGACGGCTGCTGCAGGCTGTATACACAATAGATGGCTGCTGCAAGCTGCATACACAATAGATGGCTGCTGCAAGCTGCATACACAATAGATGGCTGCTGCAGGCTGTATACACAATAGATGGCTGCTGCAAGCTGCATACACAATAGATGGCTGCTGCAGGCTGTATACACAATAGAGACTGCTGCAGGCTGTATACACAATAGATGGCTGCTGCAAGCTGCATACACAATAGATGGCTGCTGCAGGCTGCATACACAATAGACGGCTGCTGCATGCTGTATACACAATAGATGGCTGCTGCAGGCTGTATACACAATAGATGGCTGCTGCAGGCTGTATACACAATAGAGACTGCTGCAGGCTGTATACACAATAGATGGCTGCTGCAGGCTGCATACACAATAGACGCCTGCTGCATGCTGTATACACAATAGATGGCTGCTGCAGGCTGTATACACAATAGATGGCTGCTGCAGGCTGTATACACAATAGACGGCTGCTGCAGGCTGCATACACAATAGATGGCTGCTGCAGGCTGTATACACAATAGAGACTGCTGCAGGCTGCATACACAATAGATGGCTGCTGCAGGCTGCATACACAATAGATGGCTGCTGCAGGCTGTATACACAATAGACGGCTGCTGCAGGCTGTATACACAATAGACGGCTGCTGCAGGCTGTATACACAATAGACGGCTGCTGCAGGCTGTATACACAATAGATGGCTGCTGCAGGCTGTATACACTATAGAGACTGCTGCAGGCTGCATACACAATAGATGGCTGCTGCAGGCTGCATACACAATAGACGGCTGCTGCAGGCTGTATACACAATAGACGGCTGCTGCAGGCTGCATACACAATAGATGGCTGCTGCAGGCTGCATACACAATAGATGGCTGCTGCAGGCTGCATACACAATAGATGGCTGCTGCAGGCTGTATACACAATAGACGGCTGCTGCAGGCTGTATACACAATAGATGGCTGCTGCAGGCTGTATACACAATAGATGGCTGCTGCAGGCTGTATACACAATAGATGGCTGCTGCAGGCTGTATACACAATAGATGGCTGCTGCAGGCTGCATACACAGTAGATGGCTGCTGCAGGCTGCATACACAATAGATGGTTGCTGCAGGCTGTATACACAATAGATGGCTGCTGCAGGCTGCATACACAATAGACGGCTGCTGCAGGCTGTATACACAATAGACGGCTGCTGCAGGCTGCATACACAATAGATGGCTGCTGCAGGCTGCATACACAAAAGACGGCTGCTGCAGGCTGTATACACAATAGATGGCTGCTGCAGGCTGTATACACAATAGATGGCTGCTGCAGGCTGTATACACAATAGATGGCTGCTGCAGGCTGTATACACAATAGAGACTGCTGCAGGCTGCATACACAATAGATGGCTGCTGCAGGCTGTATACACAATAGATGGCTGCTGCAGGCTGTATACACAATAGACGGCTGCTGCAGGCTGTATACACAATAGATGGCTGCTGCAGGCTGTATACACTATAGAGACTGCTGCAGGCTGCATACACAATAGATGGCTGCTGCAGGCTGCATACACAATAGACGGCTGCTGCAGGCTGTATACACAATAGACGGCTGCTGCAGGCTGCATACACAATAGATGGCTGCTGCAGGCTGCATACACAATAGATGGCTGCTGCAGGCTGCATACACAATAGATGGCTGCTGCAGGCTGTATACACAATAGATGGCTGCTGCAGGCTGTATACACAATAGATGGCTGCTGCAGGCTGTATACACAATAGATGGCTGCTGCAGGCTGTATACACAATAGATGGCTGCTGCAGGCTGTATACACAATAGATGGCTGCTGCAGGCTGCATACACAATAGATGGCTGCTGCAGGCTGTATACACAATAGATGGCTGCTGCAGGCTGTATACACAATAGATGGCTGCTGCAGGCTGTATACACAATAGATGGCTGCTGCAGGCTGCATACACAATAGATGGCTGCTGCAGGCTGCATACACAATAGATGGCTGCTGCAGGCTGTATACACAATAGATGGCTGCTGCAGGCTGTATACACAATAGATGGCTGCTGCAGGCTGTATACACAATAGATGGCTGCTGCAGGCTGTATACACAATAGATGGCTGCTGCAGGCTGTATACACAATAGATGGCTGCTGCAGGCTGCATACACAATAGATGGCTGCTGCAGGCTGTATACCAAATTGACATGCTCACACATACACTGCACCAAATCTGCTGCTGTGTGAAGACATCAGGGACACAGAGCTGTCTCATTCACACAGCAGAGGCTTTGTCACAGAACAGATTACATCAGTGACTGCCATCCCCTGTGCAGATTAGAAGCTGCAGACCCCCTTCACTGGCCATCACACAGTCTGTTCTCACTGCTGCCAGCAGCCTGGGACAGTGAGGGAAGGAATTACTGATAATGAGTGAGTTATGTATTGTAATCATGGAGTGGCCCAGAATACAGGACGATTTTCCCTCCTCACTAGAGTTTCACTTTCCATAGATCACTGTTCAGTGTGTGTCTGGGGGAGGAGCAGCTGGGTGGTTCTGCTCTCTGCACTGAGGCTGCTAGAGGGGTTCGATTTGTTACTGTGTGGGGAGGGCTTGTTCATGTGGACAGGGTGGGGTTGTTGCTATAGAGGGCAGGTTTTTAGTAGAGTAGGAGGAAACGACCAGTTCTCATTTCAATGCCAGAACACCCCCCCTTCCTTGGACGTTCTGCTCAGAAGCAAGAGAGTGATATCTAGAAAACCCTGCAAACTGGTGACAGAAGGTAAATTACTTATTGTCACCATTCTGCAGCCCAGAGATGTACTGAGATTATGTGAGAAGCCTGGACAACCCCTTTAAACATACCTTTAGTATTCCTCCTGCTCAGGTGCATTCAGTGTCGAGAAAGCTGCGAGCATCTGCTGTGCAAATGTGCATTGTTTTAGGAAAGAACTGCTGCAGTGTAAAGCATGGAGGAGAAATTCAAAACTGGGTGGATTTCAGACTGGGTAGTCGTAGCCCTGTAATTATTAATCCCAGTGTTTTGCTTTCTTGTAGCTTTCGGAGGAGGAGAAGATCCAGCGATACAGTGTTCTCTCCGAGCTTTATGAGCTCATCGGCTTCCACCGAAAATCTGCTTTTTTCAAGAGGGTGGCTGCAATGCAGTGCGTCACCCCTACGATCCAGCAGCAGGCCTGGAAGACTTGCTACAAGCTGCTCCTAGAGACTTTACCCGGCTACAGGTTATCCCTGGACCCGAAAGATTTCAGCAAAGGTAATAGTCACATCCAGAGCTGCACTCAGAATTCTGCTGTCTGAAATGATCTCCCATTTCCAAGCAACTAACCCCTTAGATACCTTGGTCATTTAAGGTGTCCCTTTGTTACACCATGGCTTCATCTCTCCCACCATTGCTTAACAATGGCTCCCACAGCCATCTAAGCACAGCTGCGTAATAGAATGCTTGCGAGTTTGATCGGCACAATATCCTGTAGTATAGATGTCCTGCATGTCTAGTGCGACAAAAAAGAGTAAATGAACTTTTTTATTTAATTATCTTCCAGGCATTGCAAAATTATGTTTTTTTGTAATATGCTTCATTTCCCTTTTCTGCTTTCCAAATACTATGCTGCAGTGTTGTTGCAGTGCCCCGTTTGTGGTCCTTTAAAGCTGCTTTCAACTGCTGCTCAGCATGAATCCATGCACTATGTTGGCACAATCTGTATAGAGGACTTTCTCTGGCCGAGCCACCTCACACCTCTCCACCATAGTACAGGCAGATTGCAGTACTCGATTTTTTTGAGTGTAGTTCAGGATCTCTGCTGAGCAGCAATTGAAAGAAGCTTCTAAAGGAGAACAAACTCTGCATTGAAACTGTACTGCAGCAGAGTACAGCATCCACCTAAGAAACATGATCACTTTTAAGATTCAGTTGCTAAGAACACATTGACAGCAACATTGAACTTTTTCACTTATACACAATGGAGCATGTAAAAAAAATCACTATTTTCCCTTACTTTTAATATTTTGAAATATTTAATTGAAAAGTATTTTTTTATTCTATTATCCCCCATGCATTGCAAACTTTTGTAATCTACTTAATTGCTACACTTTAGTTTCTTCTCTCCATAACACTATTCTGTATTGCTGTTTTAATGCCCTTCAGAAGCTGCTTTTAACTGCTGCTCAGAAAAGTTCTCTACACTTTATTCAAACTCTTTATTTTTGGAATGGCTCTGTCTAATTTTGGGGGTAAGGATCAGAGAGTCTCAGACAGGGAAAGACCATTATACTGACTGATCCAATGCAATGCATGGATTCATGCTGAGCAACAACTGAAAGCTGCTTCTAAAGGAGCATGGACTTGGCATTGAAACAGCAAGGGGTTGTCCAGGTTTGGGGTTCAAGTCTGCAGTCACTCTATGTGACTGCAGACTTGTGAATCCAGGATTCTCCAGTGTCAGGGCCGGGAGCATACATGCGGTCACGTGCCAACTAGACATGCACATCCTTGCACAATACAAGTGAAATGAGCGAAGCCAGATACATCTAGTCTGAATGTGTCCAGAAGTAGGCAAAATGCATGCTTGGGGGTCACTTGACCGCACGCTCCCGGGGCCTGCACTGGATATTCTTGACAGCGTGCAGACTTGAACTCCAAGCCTGGACAACCTATTTAACCTAACCAGTGGGTGTTGTAAAAAAAAATAAATAAAAAAGAAACACCTGTGTTAGAGTTGCTGTTTTTTGTTCATCCTGCCCACGTCTCAAAAAATAAAGGTGGTTAAAAAATATGATGTACCGTTGGCAAGTAGCTTTTTTGCCAAAAAATCAAAGTTATGGCTCTCAAAATATGTAAAATAAAGTTGTTTTTTTTTTTTAAAAAAAAATGTTTGATTATGCTGAATTTTACAGATAAAGAGCAGGTTAATATTGGCAGAAATTTTTTTCTCGACCTTTCGTGCAATGCTCCTCTGGGAAAATAATATGCAAATTGCCTCTTGTAGAATCGCTACTACCAACAGGTGGCGCTATAGAGTTCAAGTCATCTTCCTCTCTGAAGCGGCAATTTGCATATTATTTTCCCAGAGGAGCATTGCACGGCGAATAAGCCTCCTTACCTTGACAAGCCAGAGCGGGTATGTCACTCTCCACAAGGAGAAACCTTACCCCTTAGACCCCAGTCCAGAGCCTCTCAGCTAGGCAAATCAGTTCTCATACTTTACACTGATGAGGGCCAATAGCCCGAAACACTGTGTCTGCAAACTGAGATTCTGATTTGGCTTTTATCCTAAGTCATATTACAAGACTCGTTAAAGGGAATCTGTCACCCTTTTTTTGGCCTTTCAGCTGCCGGCATAGACATCGGGGGCTTATCTACAGCATTCTGTAATGCATTCTGTAATGCTGTAGATAAGCCTCTCATGTAACCTGAAAGAGAAGAAAAACACGTTATATTATACTCACCGAGGTGGGCGTTCCGGTCCGATGGGTGTCGCCGTCCCTTCAGGTGCCTCCCTCCACGCGATGACGTCCTCTTCTCCCGTCTTGTAATGACTCCGGCGCAGGCGCACTGCTCTGTTGAGGGCAGAGCAGAGTACTCCAGTGCGCAGGCATCGGGAGAGGTCTGGCGCCTGCGCACTGCAGAATTGTGCTCTGCCCTCAACAGGGCAGTGTGCCGGAGCCATTACAGGACGGGAGAAGAGGACGTCATCGCATGCAGAAGGGAGGCTCCGAACCGGACCGCAACACCCATCGGACCAGACCGCACACATCCGTGAGTATAATATAACTCGTTTTTCTTCTCTTTCAGGTTACATCGGAGGCTTATCTACAGCATTACAGAATGCATTACAGCTGTAGATAAGCCCCCGATGTCTATGCCGGCAGCTAATAGGGCAAAAAAAAGGGTGACCGATTCCATTTAAAGGGTTGATTATTACTTGTAGGATCGCTACTACCAACAGGTGGCGCTATAGAGTTCAAGTCCTCTTCCTCTCTGAAGAGGCAATTTGCATATTAATTCCCCAATCAGAGGGATTCATCAGGGGAATCTAAAGATCATGCATTAAGTGGGAAAAAATGTCTCTCCAATAAAAAATATAAGGAGTAAAATCCTGCAGTGGCAGGTATACTACTGAGTGTGATCATCTGTGTCATAGAACCTATTTGAGTGGTAGTATACCTGCCACTGCAGGATTTTACTCCTTATATTTTTTATTCGAGAGACATATCTTTTTCCCACTTAATGCATTATCTTATTGAATTAGGACTATCATAGCTATACCCAAATAATAGCACATACAAGGAACAAATACTGCCACACCATGACCAGGTCACATATTACCACAACATAGTGACCGAATGCTACAATACTGATTATTAATAAAAAAACACACACCCATTATCACCATAAGTGCCATTATACACAGGAGCTCTGTATATAGTGTATAGTGTACAGGTAATACAGGGATCACCGGTGACATTATACACAGGAGCTCTGTATATAGTGTACAGGTAATACAGGGATCATCAGTGACATTATACATAGGAGCTCTATATAGTGTACAGGTAATACAGTGATCACCACTGACATTATATACAGGAGCTCTGCATATAGTGTCAGTGTACAGGTAATACAGTGATCATCAGTGACATTATACATAGAAACTCTGTATATAGTGTTGGTGTACAGGTAATACAGTGATCACCAGTGGCATTATACACAGGAGCTCTGTATATAGTATACAGTGTATAGTGTCAGTGTATAGGTAACACACTGACTCACCGGAGATGTTGCTAGTTGAAGTCTTTCATCTTCGCTTTTCATCCTCATCCAGCGCACACCGCCATCACTTCTTCCAGCCAGGACTCGTCTCTGCAAAAAATAGCAGTTATCTAGAGCACATTCCCCAATTTTTTCCCCAACCTCTACACTACGCCAGATGAAGAAGAAAAGCGACCGTGTCACCCTGCACAGTAACACGACATCACCGTTTTTCCACCCCCACACTAAAAACAGTATCCTCAAAACTAATATCCTTTAATTCGTCCCTACAGTAAAAATATCCCACATTCTGGACCCTACGTGTCCTCCCATTTTGCCTTATGTCTCTCCGTACTTCCCCTATGTCTCCATATTAACCCCATAGTCATCCAAAATAGTATAATGTACCCCATAGTCATATATATATCAGTATAATGCACCCCCATAGTAGTATAATGTACTTCATAGTCATATATAGTACAATGCACCGACAAAACAGTATAATGTACCCCCATAGCACTATAATGCACTTCCATAGGAGTATAGTGCCGCAGCCCCATAGGAGTATAGTGCCGCAGCCCCATAGGAGTATAGTGCCGCAGCCCCATAGGAGTATAGTGCCGCAGCCCCATAGGAGTATAGTGCCGCAGCCCCATAGGAGTATAGTGCTGCAGCCCCATAAGCACCACGGGAGACATGGGGCTGCGGCATAGACGCCACGGGAGACATGGGGCTGCGGCATAGACGCCACGGGAGACATGGGGCTGCGGCATAGACGCCACGGGAGACATGGGGCTGCGGCATAGACGCCACGGGAGACATGGGGCTGCGGCATAGACGCCACGGGAGACATGGGGCTGCGGCACAGAGATCAGGAGGAGATGCTGCAAGTACAGTCCCTAGGAATCTGCCCGAGGTCTAGAGAAAAGGTCATCGAGGCCTTGGGCCTGAGGTTCCTCACCCGTGTGTTACATGGTCAATGTCAAATATGAAATATGTAAATGAAAAAAAAAGTTTAGAGATAAAATAGCTAAAAAATTATGTTACCCTTAAGGAGGAGTTCAGGACTAAGATATTTTGGTAGGATAGGACGTAAATATCAGGAACCACCACTGAAAAGCTGTTATCAAGGCAGTGTACGGAGTTGTCACTCTACAGCGCCGTGCACTGGACGTTCCTGGGTAATGCAGCTCACTTCTGTAACTAAAAAGGGGGAGAAAAAAGGTTACAAAAATTGAAAGTAAAATGAGAAGGAATGGGCTTCTTGGCGCGGTAATTTGTTTTCTGCCTGTAGACACCATGTTTTCCATAGAAACCTGGGCACAGATATTTCGGCAGCTTTTCTCCGCTCCCTATAATCTCACTTAGGAGCGTTTAATGTTGTTCTTTTGTCAGCGATATGAAAGCCGCCGCCTCGGTTGCTTTCTCATTTTTTTTCTCTTTTTTTTTTTCTATTTTTATTTTAAAGGCAGAAGTTGCTGAAGTATAAAAGCTTTTATAAATCTGCGTTTAATATTTTAATTTCATTTCGTGGTCGCCGGCAGCAAAGCGCGGCTCCTAATCTGTTTAAGAAGCAAAACAAAAGCAAGAAAAGGGAAAAGAATAGCAAAATCTTCTCTGGTGTGACACTGCCTGAGAGAGAGCGCAGCTCCGGAGAAAATTAATTCTGAGTTATTGGGGTAGAGAAGCCAGATTGATGATAGAATTTATTAAGACGTTCAGCATGGTGGAACTGAGCCAAGGTGCAGGGTACTCCGGGAGTCGTCTCACAAACACGAATTTGGGGAATAAATTGTAATAGATTTTAAATTACCTTTCCTCCTGGCAAAGATGAATTGACTGTGATGGCAGCTAGCAGCCACTAGGTGGAGCTCACAGTTTCCACTGATTTTAATAGGAGCTGTATAATAGATATGTTGAGCTCCCCCTAGTGGTGGCTATAGACAGGATTTTTATCATTGCACAAGCTGCATGACCGACCCTATTCATGCGCGACCCCCAGTGTTCTCCCCAACTTGTCTGACAACAGAATTTTTACTTCCTCCTCTCCAGGTGCTCACCGCGGATGGGCAGCTGTGCAGATGCAGTTATTACATAACTTCGTCTACGCCTCACGGAGGTTGGGCAACCCCGCCCTGTGTGTTCGCCATCTGTCCTTCCTTTTACACACCATGCTGGACTTCTTGTCTGATCAGGGTAAGTGTCGAGCTCACTCCAAAAACTGATTGGTACAGAAGCTATAGCGTCAATAACCAAGGAATCATCACACCGCAAAAAAAGTGGAAAAAAAAGTTCCTGTGTTACTTCTTCACTACTTCTTCACAGAGCAGCATTCACTATTCTGCTGGTGGTGTTACAGGCTGTAACTCAGGATCAGTAACATACTAGTAATGTATGTAGACAGTGACTGCACCAGCAGAATAGTGAGTACAGCTCTGGGGTATAACACAGGATGTAACTCAGGATCAGTAATGTAATGTATGTACACAGTGACTGCACCAGCAGAATAGTGAGTACAGCTCTGGGGTATAACACAGGATGTAACTCAGGATCAGTAATGTAATGTATGTACACAGTGACTGCACCAGCAGAATAGTGAGTGCAGCTCTGGAGTATAATACAGGAGGTAACTCAGGATCATTAATGTAATGTACATACACAGTGACTACACCAGCAGAATAGTGAGTGCAGCTCTGGGATATAATACAGGATGTAACTCAGGATCAGTAATGTAATGTGTGTACACAGTGACTGCACCAGCAGAATAGTGAGTGCAGCTCTGGGATATAATACAGGATGTAACTCAGGATCAGTAATGTAATGTATGTACACAGTGACTGCACCAGTAGAATAGTGAGTACAGCTCTGGGGTATAATACAGGATGTAACTCAGGATCAGTAATGTATGTACACAATGACTGCACCAGCAGAATAGTGAATGCAGCTCTGGGGTATAATACAGGATGTAACTCAGGATCAGTAATGTATGTACACAGTGACTGCACCAGCAGAATAGTGAATGCAGCTCTGGGGTATAATACAGGATGTAACTCAGGATCAGTAATGTAATGTATGTACACAGTGACTGCACCAGCAGAATAGTGAGTGCAGCTCTGGGATATAATACAGGATGTAACTCAGGATCAGTAATGTAATGTATGTACACAGTGACTGCACCAGTAGAATAGTGAGTGCAGCTCTGGAGTATAATACAGGATGTAACTCAGGATCAGTAATGTATGTACACAGTGACTGCACCAGCAGAATAGTGAGTGCAGCTCTGGAGTATAATACAGGATGTAACTCAGGATCAGTAATGTATGTACACAGTGACTGCACCAGCAGAATAGTGAGTGCAGCTCTGGAGTATAATACAGGATGTAACTCAGGATCAGTAATGTATGTACACAGTGACTGCACCAGCAGAATAGTCAGTGCAGCTCTGGGGTATAATACAGGATGTAACTCAGGATCACTAATGTATGTACAGTTGTGGCCAAAAGTATTGACACCCCTGCAATTCTGTCAGATAATACTGAGTTTCTTCCTGAAAATGATTGCAAACACAAATTCTTTGGTGGTGTTATCTTCATTTAATTTGTCTTAAATTAAAAAACACAAAAGAGAATGAAGCAAAAAACAAAACATTGATCATTTCACACAAAACTCCAAAAATGGGCCAGACAAAAGTATTGGCACCCTCAGCCTAATACTTGGTTGCACAACCTTTAGCCAAAATAACTGCGACCAACCGCTTCCGGTAACCATCAATGAGTTTCTTACAATGCTCTGCTGGAATTTTAGACCATTCTTCTTTGGCAAACTGCTTCAGGTCCCTGATATTTGAAGGGTGCCTTCTCCAAACTGCCATTTTTAGATCTCTCCACAGGTGTTCTATGGGATTCAGGTCTGGACTCATTGCTGGCCACCTTAGAAGTCTCCAGTGCTTTCTCTCAAACCATTTTCTAGTGCTTTTTGAAGTGTGTTTTGGTTCATTGTCCTGCTGGAAGACGCATGACCTCTGAGGGAGACCCAGCTTTCTCACACTGGGCCCTACATTATGCTGCAAAATTTGTTGGTAGTCTTCTGACTTCATAATGCCATGCACACGGTCATGCAGTCCAGTGCCAGAGGCAGCAAAGCAACCCCAAAACATCAGGGAACCTCCGCCATGTTTGACTGTAGGGACCGTGTTTTTTTCATTGAATGCCTCTTTATTTCTCCTGTAAACTCTATGTTGATGCCTTTGCCCAAAAAGCTCTACTTTTGTCTCATCTGACCAGAGAACATTCTTCCAAAACGTTTTAGGCTTTTTCAGGTAAGTTTTGGCAAACTCCAGCCTGGCTTTTTCTCCTTCGTCTCATTGGGGGACACAGAGACTGTGGGTGTATGCTTCTGCCGCTAGGAGGCTGACATTAAGTGAAAAAAAGAGGTTAGCTCCTCCTCCACAGTATACACCCTCGCCCCTATTGCGGGCGGAAATCAGTTTTTTGCTTAGTGTCTGATGGAGGCACACGCTCTCTGGGTCTCTCCAGACTATTTTTTTTTTTTATATATTTTTCTCGCTATGAAGAGGAGACAGGGGCGACGGACCCTATTCAAAGGGTCCGATCTCCCCAAAACATCAACGGGCGAGCACGCGCGAGTATCGCCTCCGCGTATCCTTTCCCGCACCGAGGGACATCTCTGGGACTTTTCCCCAGACATCTATTTTTCTTTTTTATTTTCTGAGAAGATAAGACAGGGGCGACGGATCCTATTGAAAGGATCCGATTTCCCCAAACCAACAACGGGCGAGCACGTGTGTGTGTCCCTCCACGTTCCCTCTCCCGCGACGTGGGACATTATGCCAGACTTAGCCCTGTCCATCCCTAGGTAGTGAAACCATGGGCTTGTACAGAGGCACAAGACTAGTCTGTGCGCCCCCACTGCTACACCAACGCATGACGGCGGTGCTGCATGGCGGCCGACGGTCCCTCTCCTCGCCCAGGCAAGGCGGACGGAGCTAGGGTGCCTGCACCGTCCGAAAATGGATTACCTCATGGCCTCAAGGAGGTATGGTTGGGCTGGGAGGGCCCCTGGGCAGCGAGAGGCTCCAGGCTTAGGAAAATTTCGTATGCCCCAGCATCTCAGAGCTGGAGCTGCAGAGTAACCAAGGCGGTGATCAGCAGCAGCTCCCTCCTTCCTCTCCCTTCGCCGCTTCCTCCCTCCTGCCTCCCTTTCTCCTTCCTCCCTTCCATACCTGTAGCCAGTGGGCGCAGGGAAATCCCCCAGCTGGGGAAGGGGGCGCTTCAGGGGGGTACCGGGGGAGCGCAGGGTCGAGAGCACGGGGTTGCAATCCAGCTAAGCGCGCCCCTGCTCGGGCGGGCGGGCAGTATTAAATTTAGCCCGCAGCTTCGGCCTAGGCCGCGGGGGGAGGACCCGCCCCCCGACGTGACGTCAGATCCGCCCCCCCCCCCCCCGCGTGACGTCAGATCCAGCGCCGCCCCCAGGTCCGGGACGAGCACTGGAGTAAGTCGAGGCCCCGGCTTAAGAACAGGGTAGGCTGCGATCAGGAGAGCATCTCGGCCTACCCAGAGAGGAAGGAACAGCAGGATCAGGAGCGCGGGGAGACAGCAGGAGCCGGGTAAGTGCGACCCCGTCCCGGAGCCACACTAGGGCAAGTTATCCTCCTTCTCCTCATTCCCCCTTATGCCTTAAAGAGAGAGAAAATTGTTTTTTTTTTTTTTTTTCTGCGGTATGTCTGGGGAAGGGGGAAAAAGCACACGTTCCTTGATACCGCATGCGTTTCCTGTGGGTTTGTGTTCACGCAAGCGCAGACTATTAAGTTATATGAAGCCTGTAGTTCCGAACACGCCCAGGAGCCTTCCCCTGCGACCGCGACCAATGTGTCAAATCCCCCGGAGTGGGCCCGATCACTGTCACAGTACATGGCGTCGCTTGCGAGAGCAATAGAAGCCCTTCAAGCCCCAGATAGGGGCAGGGACAGTGTCTCGCCGACTTTAGAGGGAACCTCCACCTCACAGGAGCCTGCAGGGGCCGCCCTCACTCCAGGCAGACCCGGGGGAAACGAATCCACATGGTGTCGCCCAGTCCATCCGGTGCCTTCGGCATCCGTAAGATCTGCCTCTCGCTCCCCGTCACCAGTGATTGATAGCGACCATATCTCAGATTGCGACTCAGATGAGCCCATTGACCTGGACACTCCAGAGTCACGTGAAACAGTGGACAGCCTCATAGAAGCCACCAATCAGACCCTGGGTTTGAGGATGAGACCGCAGCGGCTACGGGGCATAAAGTGGCATGTAAACGAGTGAAGCGGCCGCACAGAATTTTTTTCCCTCACCCTGAGTGTGAGGACATAGTGCAGCGGCAGAGAACGTCCAAAACGGCATTTTTTTCGGGTTAAAGGGCACTTGAAACACGTTATACAAAAAGGACGGGTCTGTCAGGCCTGTTTTTGGACCTAAAGCTTCTGAACAAATTCATCAGAATCAGACATTTCCGGATGGAGTCTCCGTTCAGTCATAGCGGTCATGGAGCAGTGAGAATACTTGGCCTCAATTGACAGCCAGGACGCATTTCTGCATATTCCCAGAGTGTTCACAAAAGTTATGGCAATTGTCAGGGCCACACTGCATTCTTGAGGCATAGTCGTCTTGCCTTATCTGGACGACCTCTTGGTCAAGGGCCCGTCAATACGGGCATGTGAAGAAGGTGTCAACATCACGCTAGATACTCTTGCCGCTTAGATGGTTGGTTAATGCAAGGAAATCATCCCTTGTGCCAGCTCAGAGGATCTCCTTCCTAGGAATGATCTTCGACACTTGCTGAAGGTTGATAATTCTCCCTCAGGAAAGGGCGCTAGTCTCCGGCAGGGAGTCCGGACACTACGCCAACCAGTCCCTCACACCATCCGATCCGCGATAGGGATCCTAGGGAAAATGGTGGCAGCAATCGAAGCGATACCTTTCGTCCAGTTCCATCCTTTACCCCCTGCAGCACGTCTCGTGTCAGCCTGGGACAAGAATCCTTTCATGCTCGATCGGCGGTGCAAACTGTCCCAGGTCCGGCAGTCGCTCGGATGGTGGATAACCAGTTCCTCTCTGGCCTAGGGGAGGCTTTTCCCCCCATGTCATGGGCTGATAATGACAATAGACGTCAGTCTCCTCGGTTGGGGAGCGGTTTTTGCCACCACACAACCCAGAAACGGTGGTCGCCACAGGAGGCACGCCTCCCGATCAACTTATTGGGGATAGGAGCAATTCGGCCTGCTAGAGCGCCCAGATCTACCGTCTCAAGGGCTAATCTGCCACCCGATCTCAGGGACCCTGTGTTTGACGGCAGGGCCGTTGAATCTTGGATTCTAACCCAGGCAGGGTTCAGGAGCAAGGTGGTCGCTACAACGATTAGCGCCCGGAGGCCTGCTTCAGCATGAATATACCACCACACCTGGAAGGTGTTCTTTGCTTGATGTCGAGGCCGCGCTGTTTCTCGGCTAGGATGCTCGATCTCCAGCATCTTGGTTTTTCGCCAGTCGGGCTCAAAGAGCCCGGATAGCTCAGTCGGTAGAGTATTAGACTCGGGCTTTGCCCCAGGTTTCAGCAGGAGACAAATGTCGGCCTTATCCGTCCGGTTCCAGTGCAGGGTTGCTACCAATTTGCAGGTGAAAACTTTTCATCCGGGGAGTGTCTCACTTGATACCTCCCTTTATGGCGCCGATGGACTCCTGGGTTCTTAACATAGTCCTAAGTTTTCTGCAGGAAGCTCCTTTGGAACTGCTTCAGGATATCGCTTTGAGGTACCTTTCCTAGAGGGTTGTTCCCTTAGTGACCATCACTTCCATCAGGCGGGTTTCAAAGCTGGCGGCTCTATCCTGCGGAGCTCCGTTCCTCACTTTCCATAGGTATAAGGTGGTCCTCAGACCAGCCCCTCTTTTTCTGCCGAAGGTCGTGTTCTCTTTTTCACATCAATGAAGATGTTGTTTTGCCTTCATTTTGTCCAGCACCGGTGCACTGTGTGGAAGAAGGCTCTTCACACGTTGGACCTGGTAAGAGCCCTCCGGAGGTACGTGTCGCGGACGGCACCCTTTTCTCAGACGGACACGCTGTTCGTGCTCCCTGAAGAACGCAGGAAGGGACTCGCTGCCTCAAAGACAACCATAGCCAGATGGATTCGTTTGACTATTCAGGAGTCCTATTGCATTAGAGGCACGCCGATTCCAGCAGGGATCAGAGCGCACTCTACCCGGGCGGTGGGCGCCTCTTGGGCGCTTCGGCATCAGGCTTCGACGGAACAGGGTTGCAGGCAGCAAACTGGTCCAGCCTGCACACATTTGCCAAACATAATATCCATGCTCAGGCCTCGGCAGATGCAAGCCTTGGGTAGAAGGATTCTCCAAGCAACGGTGGCGCACCTTTAAACAGGAGGTGCATGTAGCTTGGATCGGTGAGTCAACTTCCCACCCAGGGACTGCTTTAGGATGTCCCACAGTCTCTGTGTCCCCCAATGAGACGAAGGAGAAACATGGATTTTTGTGAGTACTCACCGTAAAATCCTTTTCTCCGAGACGCTCATTGGGGGACACAGCACCCACCCTATTAGCCAGTTGGCTCTTGTTTAAATGAATGTGTTTACTTATTTGATATAAGGGTGGTGTTTTTCCTTTGGACATGTTGTACCTGTATTAAGACTGATTTGTTGTCCTACTGCTTTGGCACCAAACTGATTTCCGCCCGCAATAGGGGCGAGGGTGTATACTGTGGAGGAGGAGCTAACCTCTTTTTTTCACTTCGTGTCAGCCTCCTAGCGGCAGAAGCATACACCCACAGTCTCTGTGTCCCCCAATGAGCGTCTCGGAGAAAAGGATTTTACGGTGAGTACTCACAAAAATCCATGTTATATGTCTCGGGGTAAGAAGTGGGGTTTTCCTGGGTCTCCTACCATATAGTCCATTTTCATTCAGACACCGACGGATAGTACGGGTTGACACTGTTGTACCCTCGGACTGCACGGCAGCTTGAACTTGTTTGGATGTTAGTCGAGGTTCTTTATCCAACATCCGCACAATCTTGCGTTGAAATCTCTTGTCAATTTTTCTTTTCCGTCCACATCTAGGGAGGTTAGCCACAGTGCCATGGGCTTTACACTTCTTGATGACACTGCGCACGGTAGGCACAGGAACATTCTGGTCTTTGGAGATGGACTTGTAGCCTTGAGATTGCTCATGCTTCCTCACAATTTGGTTTCTCAAGTCCTCAGACAGTTCTTTGGTCTTCTTTCTTCTCTCCATGCTCAATGTGGTAGACACAAGGACACAGGACAGAGGTTGAGTCAACTTTAATCCATGTCAACTGGCTGCAAGTGTGATTTAGTTATTTCCAACACCTGTTAGATGCCACAGGTAAGTTACAGGTGCTGTTAATTACACAAATTAGAGAAGCATCGCATGATTTTTCGAACAGTGCCAATACCTTTGTCCACCCTCTTTTTTATGTTTGGTATGGAATTATATCCAATTTGGCTTTAGGACAATTCTTTTTGTGTTTTTTCATGTAAGACCAATTAAATGAAGATAATAATAACAAAGAATTTGTGTTTGCAATCATTTTCAGGAAGAAACTGAGTATTATCTGACAGAATTGCAGGGGTGTCAATACTTTTGGCCACAACTGTACACAGTGATTACATCAGCAGAATAGTGAGTGCAGCTCTGGAGTATAATACAGGATGTAACTCAGGATCAGTAATGTAATGTATGTATACAGTGACTGCACCAGCAGAATAGTGAGTGCAGCTCTGGAGTGTAATACAGGATGTAACTCAGGATCAGTAATGTATGTACACAGTGACTGCACCAGCAGAATAGTGAGTGCAGCTCTGGAGTATAATACAGGATGTAACTCAGGATCAGCAATGTAATGTATGTACACAGTGACTGCACCAGCAGAATAGTGAGTGCAGCTCTGGAGTATAATACAGGATGTAACTCAGGATCAGTAATGTATGTACACAGTGACTGCACCAGCAGAATAGTGAGTGCAGCTCTGGCGTATAATACAGGATGTAACTCAGGATCAGTAATGTAATGTATGTACACAATGACTGCACCAGCAGAATAGTGAGTGCAGCTCTGGAGTATAATACAGGAGGTAACTCAGGATCAGTAATGTAATGTATGTACACAGTGACTGCACCAGCAGAATAGTGAGTGCTAGAGTTGAGCGACTTTGGTCGGATCGGGTTTCGTGAAACCCGAATGAAACAAAATAAGTTTCAGATGAAACTCGTCCGACTAGAGCAAAAAAAGTCGGAGTTTCGTCCGACTTTTTTTTCCCATTGACTTGCATTGGGGTCGGGTTTCGGACGCAACTCCGACTTTGTTTTGCTCTAGTCGGACGAGTTTCATCTGAAACTTATTTTGTTTCATTCGGGTTTCACGAAACCCGATCCGACCAAAGTCGCTCAACTCTAGTGAGTGCAGCTCTGGGGTATAATACAGGATGTAACTCAGGATCAGTAATGTAATGTATGTACACAGTGACTGCACCAGCAGAATAGTGAGTGCAGCTCTGGGGTATAATACAGGATGTAACTCAGGATCAGTAATGTATGTACACAGTGTTTCCACCAGCAGAATAGTGAGTGCAGCTCTGGGGTATAATACAGGAGGTGTAACTCAGGATCAGTAATGTAATGTATGTACACAGTGACTGCACCAGCAGAATAGTCAGTGCAGCTCTGGGGTATAATACTGGATTTATGATGGAATAAACGCTATTATATGCAGGCAGACACTTAAAGATGAGAATTTCCTTGGTTTCGTGCTCCTGTATTCTTCAGGTTCAGTTTATTCTATGTATTATGGCATTGCGAGGATTCGGTGCATGAAATGATAGCGTTCAGTCTCGCCACGGCCGCGATTCTTGAGCCAAGCAGATTCTTATTGTGAAGGCCGAGGATTGTTCACGTCAGGATAAATTAAGTCTCTAATCCCTCATGTTAAATTAAAAGGAAAATAACCACAATCGGACGATTGTGATCTTCTCTGTAGCTTCATTTGTGATGTCACAGGCAGAGAACGTCAGTTCAGGTCTCGGGATTTGTAGGCCGCCGGCATCGCTTATGTATTCGAAAATCGCCTAAGTAACAATTCCTCAATGTGTAAGAAAAGCCGCCTGGTCATCAGCCGGCACAGATGGAAGTGATGTCTGTTTATGCTGATATAATACCAGAGGGGTCTCGGCTCTGCAGTTATGGGGCCATAAGAGCGCTGGTAACTATTCTGTCTTCTGCTCCTCAGCACTAGCCTCCCGCTCTGTAATGTTACAGGGTATCCGCTTTGTGGCTGATTTTATACACTGGGACGGGGGTTACACAGTGAGGGCCTGAAGGTTGTACACCGTGAGTGGGGGGCCAGAGGTTATACAGTGAGGGTGAGGGGCCGGAGTTTATTCACCGGGGGGCGGTAGGCCGGATGTTATACACCGGGGGGCGGGAGGCCGGATGTTATACACCGGGGGCGGGAGGCCGGATGTTATACACCGGGGGCGGGAGGCCGGATGTTATACACCGGGGGCGGGAGGCCGGATGTTATACACCGGGGGCGGGAGGCCGGATGTTATACACCGGGGGCGGGAGGCCGGATGTTATACACCGGGGGCGGGAGGCCGGATGTTATACACCGGGGGCGGGAGGCCGGATGTTATACACCGGGGGCGGGAGGCCGGATGTTATACACCGGGGGCGGGAGGCCGGATGTTATACACCGGGGGCGGGAGGCCGGATGTTATACACCGGGGGCGGGAGGCCGGATGTTATACACCGTGGGCGGGAGGCCGGATGTTAAACACCGTGGGCGGGAGGCCGGATGTTATACACCGTGGGCGGGAGGCCGGATGTTATACACCGTGGGCGGGAGGCCGGATGTTATACACCGTGGGCGGGAGGCCGGATGTTATACACCGTGGGCGGGAGGCCGGATGTTATACACCGTGGGCGGGAGGCCGGATGTTATACACCGTGGGCGGGAGGCCGGATGTTATACACCGTGGGCGGGAGGCCGGATGTTATACACCGTGGGCGGGAGGCCGGATGTTATACACCGTGGGCGGGAGGCCGGATGTTATACACCGTGGGCGGGACGCCGGATGTTATACACCGTGGGCGGGAGGCCGGATGTTATACACGGGAGGCCGGATGTTATACACGGGAGGCCGGATGTTATACACGGGAGGCCGGATGTTATACACGGGAGGCCGGATGTTATACACGGGAGGCCGGATGTTATACACGGGAGGCCGGATGTTATACACGGGAGGCCGGATGTTATACACGGGAGGCCGGATGTTATACACGGGAGGCCGGATGTTATACACGGGAGGCCGGATGTTATACACGGGAGGCCGGATGTTATACACGGGAGGCCGGATGTTATACACGGGAGGCCGGATGTTATACACGGGAGGCCGGATGTTATACACGGGAGGCCGGATGTTATACACGGGAGGCCGGATGTTATACACGGGAGGCCGGATGTTATACACGGGAGGCCGGATGTTATACACGGGAGGCCGGATGTTATACACGGGAGGCCGGATGTTATACACGGGAGGCCGGATGTTATACACGGGAGGCCGGATGTTATACACGGGAGGCCGGATGTTATACACCGTGGGCGGATGTTATACACCGTGGGCGGGAGGCCGGATGTTATACACCGGGGGCGGGAGGCCGGATGTTATACACCGGGGGCGGGAGGCCGGATGTTATACACCGAGGGCGGGAGGCCGGATGTTATACACCGGGGGGCGAGGGGCCGGATGTTATACACCGGGGGGTGAGGGGCGGGAGGCCAGATGTTATACATCTGGGAATGGCGGGGTGGACTATATCTTGTACCACATTAGTGCAGAAGCGATTGCCCCTACACAGCTGCCTGTGATCCCTTCCTTGCTCTTTGCTCTTGTGGAGCCGCTCTCTGCTGCTGCCTGTGATCCCTTCCTTGCTCTTTGCTCTTGTGGAGCCGCTCTCTGCTGCTGCCTGTGATCTCTTCCTTGCTCTTCGCTCTCGTGGAGCCGCTCTCTGCTGCTGCCTGTGATCCCGTCCTTGCTCTTTGCTCTTGTGGAGCCGCTCTCTGCTGCTGCCTGTGATCCCTTCCTTGCTCTTTGCTCTTGTGGAGCCGCTCTCTGCTGCTGCCTGTGATCCCTTCCTTTCTCTTTGCTCTTGTGGAGCCCCTCTCTGCTGCTTCCTGTGATCCCTTCCTTGCTCTTCGCTCTCCTGAAGCCCCTCTCTGCTGCTTCCTGTGACCCCTTCCTTGCTCTTCGCTCTTGTGGAGCCACTCTCTGCTGCTTCTTGTGATCCCTTCCTTGCTCTTTGCTCTCGTGGAGCCGCTCTCTACTGCTGCCTGTGATCCTATCCTTGCGCTTCGCTCTTGTGGAGCCGCTCTCTGCTGCTGCCTGTGACCCCTTCCTTGCTCTTCGCTCTCATGGAGCCGCTCTCTGCTGCTGCCTGTGATCCCTTCCTTGCTCTTCGCTCTCGTTGAGCCGCTTTCTTCTCCTGCCTGTGATCTCTTCTTGTTCTTCGCTCTCGTGGAGCCGCTCTCTGCTGCTGCCTGTGATCCCTTCCCCTTGCTCTTTGCTCTTGTGGAGCCCCTCTCTGCTGCTGCCTTTGATCCCTTCCCCTTGCTCTTCGCTCTTGTGGATCCGCTCTCTGCTGCTGCCTGTGATCCCTTCCCCTTGCTCTTCGCTCTTGTGGAGCCGCTCTCTGCTGCTGCCTGTGATCCCTTCCTTGCTCTTCGCTCTCGTTGAGCCGCTTTCTTCTCCTGCCTGTGATCTCTTCTTGTTCTTTGCTCTTGTGGTGCCGCTCTCTGCTGCTGCCTGTGATCCCTTCCCCTTGCTCTTTGCTCTCGTGGAGCCCCTCTCTGCTGCTGCCTTTGATCCCTTCCCCTTGCTCTTCGCTCTTGTGGAGCCGCTCTCTGCTGCTGCCTGTGATCTCTTCTTGTTCTTTGCTCTCGTGGAGCCCCTCTCTGCTGCTGCCTTTGATCCCTTCCCCTTGCTCTTCGCGCTCGTGGAGCCGCTCTCTGCTGCTGCCTGTGATCTCTTCTTGTTCTTTGCTCTCGTGGAGCCCCTCTCTGCTGCTGCCTTTGATCCCTTCCCCTTGCTCTTCGCGCTCGTGGAGCCGCTCTCTGCTGCCTGTGATCTTTTCTTGCTCTTCGCTCTTGTGGAGCCGCTCTCTGCTGCTGCCTGTGATCCCTTCCTTGCTCTTCGCTCTCGTGGAGCCGCTCTCTGCTGCCTGTGATCTTTTCTTGCTCTTCGCTCTTGTGGAGCCGCTCTCTGCTGCTGCCTGTGATCCCTTCCTTGCTCTTCGCTCTCGTGGAGCCGCTCTCTGCTGCTGCCTATGATCTCTTCTTGCTCTTCTTGACGTTCACAGATAAAACCTTTGTGGAGAGCGCAGTCTCCTCCTGTAATCTCTGCTGCAAATCTTTTACACAGAATCTTCTTGTATGTGTTTTCTTCTGGTTTCTGTTTTCCCTCCAGAGGAAAAGTTGCGTTTGTTTCCAGCCGCCGACGTCTGGACGATCTCATCGCGTCTCGGGCGGGTGATTCATAGATTGTTCTAACTCATTTCTGTTTTTCAGTCCTTCCCCAATTTCAGTATCTCTGCTTACTGTCCATGTAATGCAGATGTCCGATCGAAGGGGGGAGATACAGGACAGCCCCATAGAGGTTTCAGCAGCTTTTTACCCCGTGCGGAGGGTGAAATTCTGCTACAACATTTTCCCACAGTTTGGCACATTTTCAATCTTTGTGGATTAGTCTTCTCTGTGTGGATAAGGTTTTGTACCCAGGACTGTACTGTACCTTGTTGTAGATCCTTAGTGCAAATTTTGCACAAATTCTGCTTAACTCAGTCCTGGCCCAAGACTTCTGACAGCTGAGGATTTGTTACACTGCATCCAGACCAATAAATCATTGAAATAAACTATCAGAATAAAGCCACGGCCAAACATCACGCCATAAAAGATGCCGTTGCTTTAGCATGCCATCGTGACTGCATTCACTAAGGTCCTTGCCCAAATGTAGAGAATACGGGACACATTTGTAGCAAACCTTCAGCTGTGAAAAGAACTGGATCTGTACAGATTTCTAGCCTGTGGATGTAAACAAAATATTCTCATCACTGACATTTTTTTTGTTTAACACTGACATTTTAACCCCCTTCTCTCATGTACTTTTTTATTATTTACTTTTGTTTTTACTTGAATTTATTTTATTTTTTGTTTAATTTTTTGTTATTTTATTTTTGTATTTTATTTTTTATATTTGCTCTTATTTTATTTTTTATATTTGCTTTTATTTTATTTTTTTTTTTACACTTTTTTATTTTAATTTTTACTTTTTATTAATTTTTTTTATTTTTACTTTTTTATTTTTATGTTCTAAACTTTTTTTTATTTTTCCATCAATGCAGGCGTGCAAGGGCTTGTTATTTGTGAGACGAGTCTTAGTTTTGAATGACACCATCCACTTTATTTAGTTAGGTATGGTGGGATGAAATGGTGAAAAAAATAAAGCTTTTCCCACATTGTTTTGCTTTTTTTTTTTTTTCGGTTTACTGTTCATGGTGTCGCTAAATGATTCTTCAGGCTACTTTCACACTTGCGTTTTTTTGCGCTGCGTGCGCAGTGCAAACCTGCATAAAAAAATGCATCATGCGTTTTTTATGCGATTTCTTGTTTTTTTTGCGCATGCGTTTTTTGCGCGGACGTGCGCATGACCGCATATGCGCACGTCAGCGCTCTCATAGACTTCAATGTGTTTTTGGGTGCACATGCGGTTTTTTGAGACAGGTCGGACGCACGAAAAGTGCAACAGGATGCATTTTGTGCGCCCGGGCGCACCACTACAAAAGAACGCATGCGCGTACAAACGCATACCAATGAAGAAATGGTCGCACTCATCGAGTTGGAAGAAATTCACGGGTTTATTGACACATACATCACATATCGGGCCGGGGGAGTGACATAAGGAGTGCAAAAAGACTGACAACGGCCGTTTCGCGCTACTCGAGGACCTGTTGAAGCGCTCAAGTGGCGCGAAACGGCCGTTGTCAGCCTTTTTGCACTCCTTATGTCACTCCCCCGGCCCGATATGTGATGTATGTGTCAATAAACCCGTGAATTTCTTCCAGCTCGATGAGTGCGACCATTTCTTCATGTGGATTCTGAGGATCGTCTATATTGAGTTCACCAGCCGTCTGCTTCCTGCATGCCGCACACCTTCTGGGAATTTACGGTAACAGCGGTGCCATCCGCGTTTTTTCTTGAAACGCATACCAATGCGCACCCATGTTAAGTATAGGAAAAAAAATGCATGCGCAAAAATGCAGCGCAAAAAAACGCAAGTGTGAAACCAGCCTCAGGTCAGCACGATTACGGCGATATCAAACTTGTTTTTTTTTTCTAAATACGAAATGTGAAAAAGTTTTCTTTTTTTCTCCATATTTCGAGATTGATAACCTTTTTATTTTTCTGCTGCCGAAGCTTTGTGTGGGCTCATTTTTATGCTTTGTGCTATAGTTTTTATTTGATGCCCCCCTGAAGAAGCACATTGCGAAACGCGCGTAGGGGTCTGCCTCTCCCACGTCTGCTGCAGGTTTGTCTATTTATGTGTTATTGTCAGCCTGAGTCGTGCTTTGGACTCTTTCCTATATTTATACTACTACCTCACAGTTTTGAAAGTTACCCCTTACTTCTGTGTTATAGGAATGTTTCTCTCTAGCCTTGTTAGGCAATCCCTGCATGTGTTGCAGCTGTCGAACAGCCATGAGACATGAAGCCGCAGGGCCTCGAACATATTTTTCGAGCATGTCGAAGGCACTTGGTTAACACCCGAGCATGCTCATATTACACCTTATCCCAGCACGTCCGCTCATCACTAGTGCTGCCTATGAGCAGGGAGCCGGCAGTCAATCAGCATTACGTCGGCATTCACGCCCCGTCGAAAGAGCAGCCCGGAAGAATAAGAGCTGCTCTGTTGACATCGAGAAGCCAGGAGCGCCGGGTAGAACAGGCAGGTAGTTAGCGACTGCCTGCCTGTTAGTTTTTAATTCCATAGTTAGAAAAAAAAAAAATTTTGGATTATCACTTGAAATGCCGTTATCAGAGATTGACCGCTGCATTTAGGGGGTTAGAAAGCAGCAGTCGAGTCTGATCACTGCTATTGTGCGCACAGGTTATATAATATGGGATGGGGGAGGCTCGGGTCCTGAGCCCGCTCCATAGACCTGCACCCGACATTATGTGCAAATTTATTGGGATAAATGAAATGAGAAAAATCATGGCGGCTATTCCCTGACACTGCGCCGTGCCTAGCACGGAGTTGAGCAGCCATTTATACATCCTATTTAACTATTAAGGGGATAAAAAACGGATTTCTATAAAATTTAGGCACCTAATACTGTAGAAAGTAAATATGCTAGTCTGAAAAAGAAGAGCTGCAGTGTAAAGCACCTGAAAATCAAGGCGTCGCAGACACAAACTCAGACCACCTTAGACTCCAATAGATGGTGCAGCGAAACTGGAGTCACAGATCACAGCCGATCCTTAGGGTATGTGCACACGTTGCGGATTCTGCTGCGGTGTACAGTAACATTCTAATCTATGTAAAACAAAAAACGCTGTGCACATGCTGCGGATTTTTCCGTGCAGATTTGCTGCGGATTTGAATCAATGTCAATTCTTGTGCGGAATCCGCTGCGTTTTTACACCTCTGCTCCATTATAGAAATCCGCAGGTGTAAAAACGCAGGGGAAATCCGCACAAGATCGGCACTGAGTCCGCAGGTAAAATGCAGGTCATTTTACCTGCGGATTTAGGAAAATCCGCAGCAGAATCCGCAACGTGCACATATCCTTAATACGCCAGAGATGAACATCAGCAGAAGAGGATCGGCCCCAAGTTGGGGATGATGTATCTGTAAAAATTACCTGTGCGCTAATCTTACCCTGCACACTCTGTATATGAACCAGCAGGCTCAGGATGAACGTTGTCTCTTTTCATCCTGGATCACCTGTACAGAGGATTTTTCTTTGGAAACACTTAACATTTGACTACGCCGCCTTTCGCGCACAAGGTTTAGTGATTTTTTCTGTTTTACCTTTTGTTTTTGTTTGTTTTTTTTTTAGCAGCTGGATTGTATTGTGCTCTGAATCGAGTTGCAGCGCTTTATTCGGCATAAAGAAAAATCTATAAACTCTGAGGAATAAAATAAAAGGGATTGTTGCTGCTGCGAGGCAGCAGCAAGTCAGGCAGGTGTTCAGCGGTAACTATAGATTGTCTACATATCCAGAAATCTATTCATTAGGACGTAACCTGCGTCAGGAGGCTCCTGGCACCGGATCAACCCCACACAATATCTGTGCGCTGGAATAACCTGAAGGCTGCGATCTCCATTCATTCACAGCCCGTTGATTTGCAGCTCGCATCCTGCTCCTCATTTAAAACATTTTTTTTTTTTTAGCCAAGATATAAAGTTTTCCTGCTCCTTCACAAAGAGTGAATGGAGCGGATGATCCCAATGCCAGACATACTCTCCTTTCTCTGGATCTTTGAGGATCCAAGCGGTAGGACCCATCCTGCACGATCAAGAAGTTATCCACATCTTGGTCCATACATTTAACATTTCGGTGTCTAATCTCTGCGTGTCCAGAGTTACTGCTGTTTGCATTCATCAGTACAGCTTCATTCCTCCACCGCTTTCACCTTCTACGGCTCATCAGGAATCTGTTTTCCTCTGTACAGACTCTGAAGCTTAATGTGCGCGCACGGTTCCTCCTCCTTCATACTCGGCATGCTTTTTTTTTTTTTGTTTACTCTGTATTAGGGTATGTCTTTTCTTTATTTTTTTTTTATATAGCGCTAACATATTCCGCAGCGCTTTACAGTTTGCACACATTATCATCACTGTCCCCGATGGGGCTCACAATCTAAATTCCCTATCAGTATGTTTTTGGAATGTGGGAGGAAACCCACACAAACACGGGGAGAACATACAAACTCCTTGCAGATGTTGTCCTTGGTGGGATTCGATCCCAGGACTGTGCACACTTTATGTATTTGCACCTTCATTTCTGCTCTAAAAACATTTCACTTGGCAGGAAAAATACTGCAAAAATTTTATGCATTTTTTGTTCCCCCCCCCATTCATTGGAATTTGAATAAGAGAAAAACGCTGCAAAAATGGTGAAAGAATTGCATGCTGCAGAAAAGGAACTGAAAGGAAAAATTAGGCAACATGTGCTTTAGATTTCAGAAATATCATTCACTTTGCTGGTACATTAAAATGCTGCTTTATGCGGAACAAATGCCACATTTAAAAAATATTATTTTATTGATTGTTTGATTCCTCCTGCAGATTCTGCCATGGGTCCTCTGCTCTCTCTTTGTGCTGCTTCTATTTATTTGATTCCTCCTCCTGCAGATTCTGCCATGGCTCTTCTCTTTATGCTGCTTCTTTTTATTTGACTCCTCTTCCTCCTGCATATTCTGCCATGTGTCCTCTGCTCCCTCTTTATGCTGCATCTATTTATTTGATACCTCCTCTTGCAGATTCTTCCTTGGGTCTTGTCTTTATGCTGCATTTATTTATTTGACTCCTCTTCCTCAATTGTTGGAATTCAGTGATTGACAAAAAGATGTTGCTTTTTTGTAGTCCTCCCTCCATATTAGAAAAATATTGTCAATATATCTTTTGTATAGTAGTTCATGATGATAGATTGGACGTGGGTATATGAGATTAGCCAAAAAGTCTGCCATAAACAGGTTTGCGCAGCTTGGGGTTAAACTTGTCCCCATTGCGGTACCTTTACATTGTAGAAAACTGAAAGCATTGTTGTTTAGAATGAATTGCATACCCCTGTGGTTAAATGAGGCCCGTTCATCTTCTAGGTGGGGATTACCTTCTAGATAATGTTATAGGCTCCTGTTCTAATGTGTATTTTAAATTACTTTTTGGCAATAAGGCGTTGATGATGATAAATAACAGGATTTCAGTCTGGGAGTAACTGTGTGGAGTCACTGAGGTAAGCTGGTAAGGTGGAGACTATTTTTAGAGCAGACAATCCATAATAATAATGCGATAAACAATTTGTTGGTGAGTGGATGTCAGAGATCAGGGGGCAACCTGAAAGGTTGAGAGATTTGTGTATTTTGTATAAATTGTAGAAAAATGGAGTTCGTCCGGCAGAAATTGATCAGTCAGTGATAACTCTGACCGCTGCAGATGCCGGCTGTGTAGCACAGCCTCCATCTTCCTGGTATGGTGTGAGCTGTCCTCCTGATCCTGTTCCATGCACCAGCGCCAAACATGTTACTTGTTGCTTGGTAAGAAACAGGATTAGAAAAACATGGCTACTTTCTTCCAGAAACAGTGCCACCCCTATCCACAGGTCATGAGCGATATTGCTGCTTAGCGGAATTAAATGAAGCTTATCTGCAGTACTGGACACAGCCATGTTCGGATGTGGCACTGTTACGGAACAGCATCCAGCTTGAAGCTTTTATGGAGTCAGTCTTGGAGTGATTGATCTCCTCTGCTCCCTCGTCAGCTCTGATTGCCCGGACATGAGGCTTCCAGTTTTTGTGCCTTCTCCATTACACTCACCTTCCTAATTATCCGCAATTAGATGCAATCTCCGCCGCGCGTCACATGACACTTCCTTGGCTCCTGTCGCTTAAATCAATGGCGCCCATTAGGCTTCTACCAAGTGTCCTTCGGAGCCGTCCTCTGACTGTCGTCCAAATGGGATTTTTATTTTTAGATGTTAATTAATCCTCATCTGGGACACTTGATAAATCCTTCCGGGGGCCGCGCTGCAGGGCAGGCGTCTCGTCCCCGACCCTAATATCGAGGACCGTGAAGATGTAATGAACTATCAAAAGTGATGTCATTCTGAGAAACTCTGAGGCAATATTGTGTTATTGCTCCAGTCTGAGGCCTTACAACAGTACAGAGTATTTCAGGAGATGTTTTTGCTGATGATATAACTTCAGATGATGTTTGTGAGAACATGACTGCATGTGATAGGAGCAGCGGCACCGAGCATTGGCTATGGAGGCAGAGGTAGTAGACGGATTCCTGCAGCGCAGAGTATTTCAGGAGAGGAGCATGATGATCTGGGGAAGGGGGTGGTGTCCTGATGATACTAATCGGGATACAAGGACATGAGTTAGAGGGGAGGTCATAAGGTTCCCAGTGGCACAGAGTATTTCAGATAAGGAGTGTTTTGATCTCGTGGGTCATTGCATGGTAGAAAGAGCCCAGCAGCACAGAGTATTTCAGGAGAGGAGCATGATGATCTGGGGAAGGGGGTGATGTCCTGATGATGCTACTCGGGATACAAGAACATGAGTTAGAGGGGAGATCATAAGGGTCCCAGTGGCACAGAGTATTTCAGATAAGGAGTGTTTTGATCTCGTGGGACGTTACATGGTAGAAAGAGCCCAGCAGCACAGAGTATTTCAGGAGAGGAGCATGATGATCTGGGGAAGGGGGTGATGTCCTGATGATGCTCCTCGGGATACAAGGACATGAGTTAGAGGGGAGATCATAAGGGTCCCAGTGGCACAGAGTATTTCAGATAAGGAGTGTTTTGATCTCGTGGGATGTTACATGGTAGAAAGAGCCCAGCAGCACAGAGTATTTCAGGAGAGGAGCATGATGATCTGGGGAAGGGGGTGATGTCCTGATGATGCTACTCGGGATACAAGGACATGAGTTAGAGGGGAGGTCATAAGGGTCCCAGTGGCACAGAGTATTTCAGATAAGGAGTGTTTTGATCTCGTGGGACGTTACATGGTAGAAAGAGCCCAGCAGCACAGAGTACTTAAGAATAGGAGGAATATGGGATCCTGCAAGGATGTTAGAGACAGAGAGCTGGATGGTGGCAAGAGACAGGTCCAAGCCGCACAGAGTATGAAGTCACAGATTACATGGTAGAAATTGCAGGGTCCCAGCAGCGCTGAGCATTTCAGAAGAAGGGTCTGCTGGTCTTGTAGAAAACAAAAAGCAAAAAACACAAATATCCTGAACTAAAAAGTAAAAAATATACTGCAAATAATGCATAAAGGTAGTAATAATAATAAGGGTATTTAGTAAACATAATTTTGATCAAAATAATGCACAAGCCATCCCGCCACGTCACGGCAACCCTTGTGGGACAGTCCCTACTCTAGTATTTAAAACCTTTTCACTTGCCAAGTGACGTGAATGTGAATAAGGATCGAGCGGCTGAACCACTAGTAACAGCTTAGGCCAGACTGGATGGCTTTCCCAGCTCAGAAAAAGGGCGGTCACACCCATATATGCACTGAATGCACAATGAAATGAATAAATAAACAAATCTGAACTGAGAAAGTAAGTTAATGTGTATGCACAATGTAAGTGCATATTAACACATGACCATTAACCAGAGAAAACAAAAAGCAAAAAACACAAATATCCTGAACTAAAAAGTAAAAAATATACTGCAAATAATGCATAAAGGTAATAATAATAATAATAAAAAATAAGAAGGGTCTGCTGGTCTTGTAGAAAGTCAGAGTGTGAGCATAAGACAGTAGAAAGGCCCAGCAGCACAGAGTATTTAAGAGGAGGAGTTTATGAATCTGTAGGATGTAAGAAGATGAGACACGTGTGTGTTTATTATTGATGACCTATCCTTAGGATAGTTGCAGGGTCTGCAGGAGCACAGAGTATTTCAGGAGAGCGATAACCTTTTACGAAGCTGAACCATGCATAGAAGAGGGAGAAGGTTTTCCCAGCAGCACAGAGGAGTTCAGGACCGGACTGTGGGGTGCAGGGTTTAGTCCACTCATATGATGGTCAAGTATGCTTGTGAAGGGAGGGGTCGTAATATGAAGAAGGGAACGGACACGATTACCTAATAGGAAGAGCAGGGTCCCCAGCAGCACAGAGCATTTCAGGACTGGACTGTGGGCTGCACTGATGTCATTTGATGATGTTGATGAGGTCAGAGCTGTATGTGACTGATGGGGTCATAATGTGAAGAAGGGAACAGACGCATACCAGAGGTTGTATAAGGGAAGGAGCAGGGTCCCCAGCAGCACAGAGCATTTCAGGACTGGACTGTGGGCTGCACTGATGTCATTTGATGATGTTGATGAGGTCAGAGCTGTATGTGACTGATGGGGTCATAATGTGAAGAAGGGAACAGACGCATACCAGAGGTTGTATAAGGGAAGGAGCAGGGTCCCCAGCAGCACAGAGCATTTCAGGACTGGACTGTGGGCTGCACTGATGTCATTTGATGATGTTGATGAGGTCAGAGCTGTATGTGACTGATGGGGTCGTAATGTGAAGAAGGGAACAGACGCATACCGGAGGTTGCATAAGGGAAGGAGCAGGGTCCCCAGCAGCACAGAGCATTTCAGGACTGGACTGTGGGCTGCACTGATGTCATTTGATGATGTTGATGAGGTCAGAGCTGTATGTGACTGATGGGGTCGTAATGTGAAGGAGGGAACAGATGCATACCAGAGGTTGTATAAGGGAAGGAGCAGGGTCCCCAGCAGCACAGAGCATTTCAGGACTGGACTGTGGGCTGCACTGATGTCATTTGATGATGTTGATGAGGTCAGAGCTGTATGTGACTGATGGGGTCGTAATGTGAAGAAGGGAACAGACGCATACTGGAGGTTGCATAAGGGAAGGAGCAGGGTCCCCAGCAGCACAGAGCATTTCAGGACTGGACTGTGGGCTGCACTGATGTCATTTGATGATGTTGATGAGGTCAGAGCTGTATGTGACTGATGGGGTCGTAATGTGAAGGAGGGAACAGACGCATACCAGAGGTTGTATAAGGGAAGGAGCAGGGTCCCCAGCAGCACAGAGCATTTCAGGACTGGACTGTGGGCTGCACTGATGTCATTTGATGATGTTGATGAGGTCAGAGCTGTATGTGACTGATGGGGTCGTAATGTGAAGGAGGGAACAGACGCATACCGGAGGTTGTATAAGGGAAGGAGCAGGGACTCCAGCAGCACAGAGAATTTCAGAAGACAAGAATGATGATTTCTGTGTTATATTTTGGGGAGCTGCCCCCTTGATATAATAGTTAGTGCGGTCAGAGCTTGTGATCGGCACACAGAGGAGGTCGGGAGCTTTTAGTGCTTTTAGTTACTGCTGTTGATGGATCTCTGTAATTTCTGCTCCTGTGCGGATTTTCCGGCCATCTGATCATTACATAATGTCATTAATCTCGGATCCACTTTGCCCCTGATATTTGCAGCTTCCATTATTGCGATATGTATCACCCGCTGATGGTTGCTGCCATTGCTGCCCCGCGGTCACTGCTCCTATACGTTGCCAGCACAGGGCTAGCCGATTATTACCACCATCGCAGGTCTTGTCCTTTACCATTCACCATTGTCTTTCTTGGCTGCGGCGAGTATCTGGAGCCGCTGCACCAGGGATGAAGTTATTAAGCCTCGGTCCATCCTGCTCATGACGTTGGGACAGTGTATATAAATGCGACTTCATTACTCTGATTAAACCTCTATATTTAATGCAGAGGCGCCTGTGTGGAGCCCGGACCACCCGGCCGCTCCGCCAGCCCGGCGATGTCCTCTTATCTGCTGAGCTTGCAGACTGCACAACCTTTGTTCTCGCAGATACATAAAAGGCGTGCAATTATTTTTACCCGAGCAAATCCATCACACCAGGCGACTCTGGCTCAGATAGGAGAGGTAAATGGAGCAGGCAGCGATTCCGGCAGGTCCATTTACAGTGTGTGACTCCATGCAGTAAGAGAGATCGATAAACCCTTCATCAGGACAGAGCCGGGAAAGTGAATGAGGTCTGCAGCCCTAACAAGGGGCGCGCTGACGGGGGAAATAATTCAAGGTCACCCAATTTACCTAATTCGGGACACGACCCTTTTTTGTTTCAGCATTCTTGGTAAGTAGCGGCTGAGCCCTTAAAGGGATTGTTCCATAAACACTGATCAACGATAGGCGATATATGTGTGATTGCTGAGAGTCCAACTGCTGGGATCTCCCAATTTCTGAGAGCTGGGGTCCCAAAGTTCAGTGTGAATGGAGCTGTAGAGTGCAGGTACGACCATGGCTCCATTTACTGATTATAAAAGACTAATGGTCGCACACACTCACTACTGCTCCATTCACCGCCTTTAGGATTGGTGGTCTCATAAGCTCACTATGCTCCATTCACAGTCTATAGGACAGGTCGTCTCACGCTCACTATGCTCCATTCACCGCCTTTAGGATTGGTCGTCTCACGCTCACTATGCTCCATTCACAGTCTGTAGGACAGGTCTTCTCACGCTCACTATGCTCCATTCACCGCCTTTAGGATTGGTCGTCTCACGCTCACTATGCTCCATTCACAGTCTATAGGACAGGTTGTCTCACGCTCACTATGCTCCATTCACCGCCTTTAGGGTTGGTCGTCTCACGCTCACTATGCTCCATTCACCGCCTTTAGGATTGGTCGTCTCACGCTCACTATGCTCCATTCACCGCCTCTAGGATTGGTCGTCTCACGCTCACTATGCTCCATTCACCGCCTTTAGGATTGGTCGTCTCACGCTCACTATGCTCCATTCACCGCCTTTAGGATTGGTCGTCTCACACTCACTATGCTCCATTCACAGTCTATAGTACAGGTCGTCTCACGCTCACTATGCTCCATTCACCGCCTTTAGGATTGGTCGTCTCACGCTCACTATGCTCCATTCACAGTCTTTAGGACAGGTCGGCTCACGCTCACTATGCTCCATTCACAGTCTATAGGACAGGTCGTCTCACGCTCACTATGCTCCATTCATAGTCTATAGGACTGATGGTCTCACATGCTCACTACCTCTTCATTCACAATCTACAGGACTGGTGGTCACACAGGCTCATTACCGCTCCATTCTCTGCCTTTAGGACTGATGGTTGAACATGCTCACTGCCGCTCCATTCACCATCTATACGACTGGTTGTCACACACGCTCACTACCACTCCATTTACCGCCTTTAGGACTGGTGGTTGCACACGCTCACTACTAAATCTTCACTGTCTATAGAAGTGGTGGTCACACACGCTCCCCACCACTTCATTCACCATCTATAGGGCTGGTGTTCGCAGACGCTCACTGTGCTCCAGTCACTGTTTATAGGGCTGGTGGTTTATCACGCTGACTATGCTCCATTCACAGTCTATAGAACTGGTGGTCTCACACGCTTACTATTCTCCATTCACAGTCTATAGGACTAATGGCACACACGCTCACTACTGCTTCATTCACCATCTACAGGACTGATGGTCACACATGCTCACTACGGCTCCATTCACTGCCTTTAGGACTGGTGGTTGAATATGCTCACTACCGTTCCATTCACCATCTCTTGGACTGGTGGTCACACACGCTCACTATGCTTCAGTCACCGTCTATAGGAGTGGTAGTTGCACATGCTCACTATTCTCCAGTCACTGTTTATAAAACTGGTAGTCACACACATTCACTATGCTCCAGTCACTGTCTATAGGACTGGTGGTTTCACATGCTCACTATGCTCCAGTCACCTCCTTTAGGACAGGTGGTCACATATTCTCACTTTGCTCCATTCATCATCTATAGGACTGGTGGTCGTATATGCTCAATACTGCTCTAGGGGGAATTGGTCAATATTCTCGGGATTAGTGGGGGGTTCCAGCAGCTTGGGACCCTCAGCAATTATACATTTATCATCTTTTCTGATGATGGGTGATGATTATTTATAAAACAACCCTCTTTAGTGGCCACAGTTGAGGAATAAGTCAAAGCTCTCCCAATACACAACTTGTAACACCGTCCTGCTTCTCCTCCAACGTCCTGTGCTGTTTATAATACTATGGTCTCATTATGTGGCTGAGGAGCAGACGAGTGGTCGTTTGGCCAGTGAGTGGAATTTGACAGGGCTCAGAGTGCAATTAAAAATAAAAAATAAAGCAGTATTCCCCTCAACCGATCCTCAAAACACTCCCATGCACTCTACCTACTTTCCTGCTTTTCTTGACGGCCTTTACTCTGTCCAGCCTCCACACTCAGGACATGCCCTCTCCTCTGCTCACTGGTTGCAGCGGTGATCTGCCTGACTGCCTATGCAGCATCTCTTGTGTGTAAGCCGAGAGATGAAGATGAGCCCAAGCTGTGCAAGGACCCCTGTGACTAAGGAGTGCAGGGAAGGTCCCGTCAGGGCTCTACATAGACACCTCCTAGGTCCCTGCAGGGCTCCACCTAGACACCTCCTAGGTCCCTGCAGGGCTCCACATAGACACCTCCTAGGTCCCTGCAGGGCTCCACATAGACACCTCCTAGGTCCCGGCAGGGCTCCACATATACACCTCCTAGGTCCCGGCAGGGCTCTACATAGACACCTCCTAGGTCCCGGCAGGGCTCTACATAGACACCTCCTAGGTCCCGGCAGGGCTCTACATAGACACCTCCTAGGTCCCGGCAGGGCTCCACATATACACCTCCTAGGTCCCGGCAGGGCTCTACATAGACACCTCCTAGGTCCCGGCAGGGCTCTACATAGACACCTCCTAGGTCCCGGCAGGGCTCTACATAGACACCTCCTAGGTCCCGGCAGGGCTCTACATAGACACCTCCTAGGTCCCTGCAGGGCTCCACATAGACACCTCCTAGGTCCCGGCAGGGCTCCACATATACTCCTAGGTCCCGGCAGAGCTCTACATAGACACCTCCTAGGTCCCGGCAGGGCTCTACATAGACACCTCCTAGGTCCCGGCAGGGCTCTACATAGACACCTCCTAGGTCCCGGCGGGGCTCCACATAGACACCTCCTAGGTCCCAGCAGGGCTCTACATAGACACCTCCTATGTCCCGGCAGGGCTCTACATAGACACCTCCTATGTCCCGGCAGGACTCTACATAGACACCTCCTTGGTCCCGGCAGGGCTCTACATAGACACCCCCTAGGTCCCGGCAGGACTCTACATAGACACCTCCTTGGTCCCGGCAGGGCTCTACATAGACACCTCCTAGGTCCCGGCAGGGCTCTACATTGACACCTCCTATGTCCCGGCAGGGCTCTACATAGACACCTCCTTGGTCCCGGCAGGGCTCTACATAGACACCTCCTAGGTCCCGGCAGGGCTCTACATAGACACCTCCTATGTCCCGGCAGGGCTCCACATATACTCCTTCTAGGTCCCGGCAGGGCTCCACATATACTCCTTCTAGGTCCCGGCAGGGCTCTACATACTGTATACTCCTTCTAGGTCCCGGCAGGGCTCTACATAGACACCTCCTAGGTCCCGGCAGGGCTCCACATAGACACCTCCTAGGTCCCGGCAGGGCTCTACATAGACACCTCCTAAGTCCCGGCAGGGCTCTACGTAGACACCTCCTAGGTCCCGGCAGGGCTCTATGTAGACACCTCCTAAGTCCCGGCAGGGCTCTACATAGATACCTCCTAGGTCCCGGCAGGGCTCCACATATGCTCCTTCTAGGTCCCGGCAGGGCTCTACATATACTCCTTCTAGGTCCCGGCAGGGCTCTACATAGACACCTCCTAGGTCCCGGCAGGGCTCCACATAGACACCTCCTATGTCCCGGCAGAGCTCTACATAGACACCTCCTAGGTCCCGGCAGGGCTCTACGTAGACACCTCCTAGGTCCCGGCAGGGCTCTACGTAGACACCTCCTAGGTCCCGGCAGGGCTCTACGTAGACACCTCCTAAGTCCTGGCAGGGCTCTACGTAGACACCTCCTAGGTCCCGGCAGGGCTCTATGTAGACACCTCCTAAGTCCCGGCAGGGCTCTACGTAGACACCTCCTAGGCCCCGGCAGGGCTCTACGTAGACACCTCCTAGGCCCCGGCAGGGCTCTACGTAGACACCTCCTAGGCCCCGGTAGGGCTCTACGTAGACACCTCCTAGGTCCCGGCAGGGCTCTACGTAGACACCTCCTAGGTCCCGGCAGGACTCTACGTAGACACCTCCTAGGTCCCGGCAGGGCTCTACGTAGACACCTCCTAGGTCCCGGCAGGGCTCTACGTAGCAAGTTCAGAAAAGAGCGACCAGAATGGTGACCGGTCTGCAAACCCTGTCTTATGAGGAAAGGTTGCAGGATTTGGGAATGTTTAGTTTGCAAAAGAGAAGACTGAGAGGAGACATAATAGCTGTCTACAAATATCTAAAGGGCTGTCACATTGTAGAAGGATCAACTTTATTCTCATTTGCACAAGGAAAGACTAGAAGCAATGGGATGAAACTGAATTGGAGGAGACACAGATTAGATATTAGAAAAAACTCTTTGACAGTTAGAGTGATCAATGAGTGGAACAGGCTGCCACGAGAAGTAGTGAGTTCTCCTTCAATGGAAGTCTTCAAACAGAGGCTGGACAGACATCTGACTGGGATGATTTAGCGAATCCTGCTTTGAGCAGGGGGTTGGACCAGATGGCCCAGGAGGTCCCTTCCAACTCTACGATTCTATGATTCTAGATACCTCCTAGGTCCCGGCAGGGCTCCACATATGCTCCTTCTAGGTCCCGGCAGGGCTCTACATATACTCCTTCTAGGTCCCGGCAGGGCTCTACATAGACACCTCCTAGGTCCCGGCAGGGCTCTACATATACTCCTTCTAGGTCCCGGCAGGGCTCCACATAGACACCTCCTAGGTCCCAGCAGGGCTCCACATAGACACCTCCTAGGTCCCGGCAGAGCTCTACATAGACACCTCCTAGGTCCCGGCAGGGCTCTACATAGACACCTCCTAGGTCCCGGCAGGGCTCTACATAGACACCTCCTAGGTCCCGGCAGGGCTCTACATAGACACCTCCTAGGTCCCGGCAGGGCTCTACATAGACACCTCCTAGGGCCCGGCAGGGCTCTACGTAGACACCTCCTAGGGCCCGGCAGGGCTCTACGTAGACACCTCCTAGGGCCCGGCAGGGCTCTACGTAGACACCTCCTAGGGCCCGGCAGGGCTCTACGTAGACACCTCCTAGGTCCCGGCAGGGCTCTACGTAGACACCTCCTAGGTCCCGGCAGGGCTCTACGTAGACACCTCCTAGGTCCCGGCAGGGCTCTACGTAGACACCTCCTAGGTCCCGGCAGGGCTCTACGTAGACACCTCCTAGGTCCCGGCAGGGCTCTACGTAGACACCTCCTAGGTCCCGGCAGGGCTCTACGTAGACACCTCCTAGGTCCCGGCAGGGCTCTACGTAGACACCTCCTAGGTCCCGGCAGGGCTCTACGTAGACACCTCCTAGGTCCCGGCAGGGCTCTACGTAGACACCTCCTATAACAGAGGAATAAAATCCTGCAAGTTCAGATTGGACACAGGATTGTCTCCAGACAGCAGTTTTGTTAAATACCCAGCTTTTTAAGTTTTACTGTTAATCAAATGGCTTGATTTTTGTTCACTTGCCTCAGTTGAGAAGGTATTTTCAATCCTTATTGACTTCTTTAATTGCTTTCTCCTCCCATTTTACAGAGAAGAAGGATGTGGCGCAGAGTCTGGAGAGTTGCACCTCCAAATGTGCAGGAACCATGGAACCGATCCAGTTACCCGGAGGCCTGACGCTGCTGCCCGTGCCCTTCACTAAACTGCCCATTGTCAGGTTTGTGCCAATTTGTGTCTTTTTCTTTTTCTTGGTACTTGTTCCCCAAAACCAGATAACTTTATTCAAAGAATTGCTGGATGGTTCCAGATAACCCCTTTTTTCCCCCCAAAAAATGCCCATCCCCCTATAAACAGTCTGACTGCTGCGATATGTTCATGGTAGACCGGAGTCCACCTCCCCGCAGAGAAAATATTCAGTGTCGGCTGTGAAAAAAAATAAAATCCCAGGATGAAAAATGAGACCGATTCTCAGTTGATCCCGTCGTACTGGTCCCCAAGCTTTACTGGAAGGAACAAACATCTGACCACTGCAGCAACTCGTCACCGATTGACTGCAGTGGTGACACAGTCGTCCCCACCAGAGACCCGGGGCAGCGGTACAACAAGAACGGTACAAAGCAATGCCCATTTAAGCCAGGAAAAGCATTAGGGTGAAATCTGCCAAAAATATGCCACAAATTATACCGAAGAAACATGCAGATGTCTTTGTGAACAATCACTATGGCTTTACCCAAGACCCTAGAAAGTTAGAAAAGTAAAAGTATGCGTCAATTCATGAAGCTGAAGGTACGTCGCTCAGTGCCGGACGACAGAAGGGTTACCGCCATCATCGCTGCCAGGCATCTGATAGATGCGCAGGCGGCTCCGTGTCCCGTAAGCCGGATCTTTGATCTGCTCATACACAACATTTCTGGAATGGGGTCACCTCTGCAGCGTGATTGTCACCCCCTATCTGCCTCTCATCTTCACAGCAAACGGGGAAGGTTCTCAAAAGGTGACAATACCATGTTCAGGCGGCTGCTCCACTTTCCCAGTGTTACCCAGTATACTTCCATCATCTTCTCACTAAATAAAGCAAAGAATGGAAGTGTGCATTATCTCTGTACTGTGACATCGCTGTGTGCATTATCTCTGTACTGTGACATCGCTGTGTGTATTACCTATGAGCATTCAGTATTCAGTAGCCAAAAATAAGGTTTCCATATTTTGAAGACACCATATGACAGTGGCCAAAGTAAAGTGGCTCTAGTCCACGTTTTGCCGCAGGGCGCTGTGATTACTTGTTCTGTCACTGCAGCCGGCTACTAAATATGAACGTAAATCGGCTCAGTTTATTTTCCTTTTTGCAGCTCAGGACTCCCCATATTACCTGGACGTTCCCCGGATTATCAGATGACGGATTGCAGGTATTTCTTGGTACCGGCATACTGATGACGCCATTATTTCTGCTTTTCTCCAGGTCAGTGAGGCTTCTCAATCTGCCGATTATCTTAAGGCCTCAAAAGGTGAAGAATTTACTGGGTCAGAAACTTTCCACAAAAAGCCCCTTCATCTACTCCCCGATCATCGCCCACAACCGCAGCGAGGAGAAGAATAAGATCGGTGAGTGTCCTGGTAGTATCCTAGTCCCCGATTCAGGATCTATCTGCACCTCCTGCTGGTTCAGGGTCTGCTCCGGCCCAGCGGTGCCTTGTGAGACGTAGTGTTGTCTTCAACATGGTTCTTGTCGCTCAGTATTCCCCCCATTTATGCAGGGTGATATACCGCGGACTTGATCACTCGGCTCCGCTTTTATATCCGTTAACCGAAATCCGCCTAGGCTTTGTAATTCAGGATTAGCAGCTGTTAGAAATGGAGGTGTCCTTTACATAAACCTCTACCATTTACGGTGAGGGATGCGACAGCTTCTTCTTCCTAAGACCTGTTTACTGCCTCGAAGAACATGATGGAGCAGCGCAATCTTCCCCTCCAATTAAGCGCGCTGACGCTTTGTATTTCATTTTAACGAGCCAACGACACCTAAATCCGAGCAGAGTTGTAGTAGTGTCGGTGCTTTCATTAAAAGCTGGTACGATGGGATCAATATGGCGGCTAGGGAGGTTGCAGATTGATTAGCGTTGATTCTGAGATCTTTCTCCAAGAAACCTGTTGATATACATTGCACAGGGGGAGATGGAGAAAAATCACCTCCTGATACGGATGTGGTCCCAGCGCTTGTTACCTTGCTTCCTACCAAACTTTATTACTGTCAGATAAAATTATTTCCATGGGGGGGGGGGGGGTATAAAGCATCTGCTGGGGACGCAAGATAATTTACCGCACTCCATGATGAGTCCCCGGCATCTTCTGGGGCAGCGGCCAATCATCGTCTTCAGGTTTCACATGCGCCTTATTAAAGCTGTAGCGGACGCCCCCCCGGTTTGTAGTGGAGGCCCCCACTCCTCCTGAGGCTGTAGCATTTGCGCCCTACCCCCCCCCCTCCCCAGGACTATAGCGGACGTCCACTCTCACCCCTGACACTGCAGCCGAGCTCCTCCCTGGAACTGTAGTGAGGACTCCAGCCGAGGCCCCCCACACCCTCCAGAACTGTAGCGAAAAACCCATTGAGACCTAAACCTTCTTACAGCTGAGGGGGTTCTGAGAGTTGTATCCCGTATTTTTTCAATAATTTTTTTTCCTCCGTTCAAAAATGCATACTATGGGCAGAAAACTGCAACATAGATTGCAAGCATTTTTTTAATGCATTTTGAATGCGTTTTTGATTACTTATTTTGGTGTGATCAGGGGTGGGGCTTTGAGTGGAGATGGGGCTTTGAATGAGCAGGGGTGGAGCTATGAGTGAGCATAGGTGGAGCTGTGAGTGGAGATGGAGCTATGAATGAGCAGGGGTGGGGCTATGAGTGAGCAGAGGTGGGTCTGTGAGTGGAGATGGGGCTTTGAATGAGCAGGGGTGGGGCTATGAGTGAGCATAGGTGGGGCTGTGAGTGGAGATGGAGCTATGAATGAGCAGGGGTGGGGCTATGAGTGAGCATAGGTGGGGCTGTGAGTGGAGATGGAGCTATGAATGAGCAGGGGTGGGACTATGAGTGAGCAGATGTGGGGCTGTGAGTGGAGACGGGGCTTTGAATGAGCAGGGGTGGGGCTATGAGTGAGCAGAGGTGGGGCTGTGAGTGGAGATGGGGCTTTGAATGAGCAGGGGTGGGGCTATGAGTGAGCATAGGTGGGGCTGTGAGTGGAGATGGAGCTATGAATGAGCAGGGGTGGGGCTATGAGTGAGCATAGGTGGGGCTGTGAGTGGAGATGGAGCTATGAATGAGCAGGGGTGGGACTATGAGTGAGCAGATGTGGGGCTGTGAGTGGAGACGGGGCTTTGAATGAGCAGGGGTGGGGCTATGAGTGAGCAGAGGTGGGGCTGTGAGTGGAGATGGGGCTTTGAATGAGCAGGGGTGGGGCTATGAGTGAGCAGAGGTGGGGCTGAGTGGAGATGGGGCTTTGAATGAGCAGGGGTGGGGCTATGAGTGAGCATAGGTGGGGCTGTGAGTGGAGATGGAGCTATGAATGAGCAGGAGTGGGGCTATGAGTGAGCATAGGTGGGGCTGTGAGTGGAGATAGCCCCACCCCTGCTCATTCATAGCGCTATGTCCACTCACAGCCCCACCTATGCTCACTCATAGCCCCATTCCTGCTCATTCATAGCGCTATGAGTGAGCATTGGTGAGGCTGTGAGTGGAGATGGGGCTTTGAATGAGCAGGGGTGGGGCTGTGAGTGGAGATGGAGCTATGAATGAGCAGGGGTGTGGCTATGAGTGAGTATAGGTGGGGCTGTGAGTGGAGATGGAGCTATGAATGAGCAGGGGTGGGGGTATGGGTGAGTATAGGTGGGGCTGTGAGTGGAGATGGAGCTATGAATGAGCAGGGGTGGGGGTATGGGTGGAGATAGAGCTATGAATGAACAGGGGTGTGGCTGCAAGTGGAGATGGAGTTATGAGCGAAGGTGGGTCTATGAATAATCAAGGGTGGGCTAAGGTGAGCCTAAGAAAGTGTTGAGTTGATACTGAGGCTACAATTGGGTGGCACAGAAAGTTTGACTGCACTAAGATAAATCTAAAAGATAGCAAGAGTACACTTTATGCCTTGTGGGACTATGAAGGAGCTAAGGTAACAAGATAGAGCATAGGTGCTGGTGGAGATAAGAAATGGGACTTGAGGCCCCAAACACATTAGATTAATGTTTGCCAAACTTGGTGTTGGGCTTCAACCCTGACTAATGTTTGGTGCCTCCCAACTCTTCCATGACAGGTGATGTTGGGGAACATAAGGAAAGGAAAGTTTTGAATTAAATCACCCACTCTCTTTCTACTTCTTGAATAGAAGCTGCTGTCAGAAGTGTCTAGCAGAGACTTACTCTACTCTACCCTTAGGGGCAAATGAATGCTCAGGCGACAGCTGTCAAGAGTATGGTCAACTTTACACACAAAATAGCTCTAGCTGACAATAGCATGATCATTCTAAAACTTTCCCATACATGTAAACACTTGACTTAGTAGGTGACAGAACAAAAGCCTCTGCCAGACAACTCTGCCAGCAGCATATCCTCCTTGAGAACAAAACGAGTCATTCGTCTTTCCCCCAACATTATCTATTGGAAAAAAGTAGGGAGGACCCTCACAGTCAGTGGAGATGTTCGGGTTTGGCCAAATTTTATATGTGGGCCCAAGAAAGAGCAGGGAAACTGGAGATAGGAGGTGGCGCTAGGAAGAATGTACTGAAGGTGATAAGCAAGCAGGATTGCCATTGAGAGGGAGCGGTGGATTGTGAGTCAGGTAAAATGAGTCTCAATGGATTCAGAGGTGAGGCTGAGAGAGCGAGCAGAGCAGAAACTTTATATGTGCTAAGATAACCCTAGGAACAGCAGGGGTGTAACTGGATGGGAGAGGTGGGGCTTAAAGAAAGGCAGGGGTGGGACTTTGAGGAAGAGGGGCTGTGTGCAAGCAGAAGTCAACTTGGGGCGAATAGAGACTTTGCATTCTTGGTTGAGGTGAGTCTGTTCTGCAGTAACTTGTTACCACTGTTGATGTAATAAACCAGATAAAAGAAAAATTAAATCATTAGATTTACTAGTATTTTTATTTTTTTTCTTGCATTGAAAATGTGACAGATTTCTTTGAGTGAATTGTCACAATATGTTCCACTTTAGAGCCTTAAACTCTTTGCTCCTCCTTGTGTTTCAGCTTAATCCGCGATCCTCCATTTCCACGAATGTTCTGTGACGGAACAAACCACAAAAGACCGATGCTCTTTGAGCTCTCAAATGTCAAACCGTGTTGTGATCAGCACGCTTCACAGACTGTCCTCAAAATGTCAGACGTTAAACCCTCCATCCAACCCCTGTAAAGACATTGTCTTTTTTTTTTGTTCCGGGATCCTTCACAGGAACCAAGCGTTCTGCGCTTATTTTCATAGTTTCTTTCGCGAATTTTGCTTACCATTATCAGCCTAGATTGTCTCTTGACCATTGTCTAGCCAGTGCAGAGCAGCGATCTATGAAGCTTATGGTAAGGATCTCGAAAAGAGCCAAGAAAACAACCTGAAAGTGATTTTTGGACACTCCGTCCACATTAAAATACATCCGGGGAGAGTTACTAAAACTTTATGACTTTTAGACAGTGCAAGCTCAGACTACACTATGATAAAATTGGCCAAATTTATCAAAATTGGTTAATTCTGTTTGACAAATTTGGTGATTTTTAGAATGTAGCCCAAGTCTAAATTTTACCAAAATTTTGTCTCGTTTTAGGAATTGTTGTATTATATGGTCAGATAGTAAATTATGTATTTTTTGTGCTCCCAGGCTTTGAACAACACCATACAGTTCTCTGAAAAATTACTTAAAGTATAAACTTTTTTTTTTTTTTTTTTTTTACTGTCAGAAGGAATGGAAATCTCATTGTGATGGTGTGATGTTATGTGGATGTCATTTTTTGTATATTCCTATTTTTAACAATTCCAGTTATTTTCATAGTGTTTTTCTTATTACATTGTAAGTCTACAGCCTCACTGTATGTGTCTCTTGATGATCCCCTGTAGTGCATTAATCCCAAAGGCCCTTTGTTCTCTTCTGGGAGGCAACTTTTTTGACTACCCCTGGACATGGAAGGGGGTGGGGGGGAAGAACGGCAGCTAGACAAGTCAGTTCCGGTAGAGACAAGATGGTGAAAAGGCTGCATTTCAGAGAGAAGGACCCATTTTTATCCTCTGGTGCTAGAGTTGTGGAATCTCGTTTCCCTGGACATTTTATCCTGATACTGGACTGCATTCTTATTCTGGACTATCTTATCCTTTGTGTGGTGGACTGAATATGGACCTTTTCGTATTTTTGCCTGAATTAAGGTCTTGGAATTGTTCACTCTTCGCTTGCTCTGTTGATTGTGTGATACCAGAGAAGGACCCCGTGACAACTGGTGGCAGCAGTGGGATCAACAGAGCGTCACCCAATGGAAATGGAGAACCACCCACAGAGTGAGTACAGAAATTGGACTGTATGCAGTTTACAGGAGAGAGCCAGAGACCTGGGCCTGAACTACCAGGGACTGACTAACGAGGCCTTAATCGATCTACTGGTGGGCGCTAGCCCGGCCACCTCCTCCCAGATGTCTGAAGGACGAGCACTGGAGACAGGGATCCCCATCCAGAAAAGCCAGTGGTTGGTGTGGCATGAAGAAGAGATGGCTGTTCTGGGCCCCGGCGTCTCTCAGGAGTACAAGGAGGAGGCTTCCCGCCGGGCACAGCGGAGGCAGGAAGCAATGGAGCTTGAAAAAGGGAGTAACGCAATGTGGAGTGTAACCCCAACAATCCGGGAGCCTGTACGGATCACCCGGACAGAGTTTAAGCCATTTGATGAGGCTTCTGGAGATGTGGAGGGGTTCTTCAAAGACTTTGAGCAGCAGTGTGCTGTGATGGAGGTGCCCCACTCTAGCTGGATGCGTTTGTTAGTGGGGCTCCTGAACGGAAGCTTGGCGGAGGCTTACCGAACCATTGATGCACTGCGGAATCGGGATTATAACATTGTAAAGCGGACTATCCTGGATTACCATGCTATCACCCCAGACTCATATAGGGCCAAGTTCCGAGACCTCCCATGCACCACGGGGGGATCGTTTAGGATGTATGCACATAAGATGTCCGAGGCATGTCGGAGATGGCTGGAAGCAGAAAACGCCTTTACTGTGGAAGATGTTATACAGGCGTTCCTTATAGAACAATTTCTTGCCAAGTGCCCTGCGGAGGTATGGGAATGGGTCCGGGAGCGCACGCCGTGTACAGTGGATAGAGCTGAAGCCCTTACTTTCCGGCCGCAATGGAGGAGGCTTCTGGACAATGAACCACGGCCTGCTCCCGCGCCCCGTCCCCCTCCAATTATATCTGCCCTTCCACCTAGTCGCAAGCCGATGACAATCACGCCTCACAATCCTAGGCCCAAACAGTTCCGACCACGACCTGGGGGTATCACAGAGAGGAGGTGTTATGGGTGTGGCCAACCTGGACATTTGCAGTCTGGCTGTCCCTCCAGGATTCGGAGGGAGCCCCACGCAGCCCCACCTCGTCCAGTGCATCTTGTACATTCCACCACACCTGAGGAAGAGCTACCACCACCCCCACCAGAGTGGACCACCGACCACGGCACCATAGATACCCCTCCTGGAGTGTACGGACTCCGGCCTCTGTCCTTTAGCTACTCAGAGCAACGGCAACGCCAACTGCAGGATGTCTTTATTGATGGATACAAAGTGTCAGGATTTAGAGACACGGGGGCATTCTTGACTATCGCTGACAAACGTGTGGTTCGACCCGAGGCAATTTACCAGGGTCCGGGAATTCCCATTGTCCTGGCGGGCGGTGCCCACAAATATATACAGCGAGCTTCTGTGCGTTTGGATTATGGTTGTAGAGAAAAACTGTGTTGGATTGGAGTTATGGGAGGACTTCCTGCAGATATCCTCCTTGGAAACGACATTGGGGAGTGACAGTGCCAATTTGTGGGAGCAGTCACCCGACTACAGGCCCTTCAAGCACTACGTCATCCGGACCCCACCGGGGAGCAACCACCACGAACCGCATCAGAGTCGGTAAGCAATACTTTCGCTGCTACTACATTGGGAGAGTCTTGGGACAAAGAGGAGTTTAGGAGAGAAATAGAGGGTGACACTACCTTAGCAGCCCTTAGGCAAAAGGCAGAAACTGGGCACATGGGAGATAATGGGGATGGCTTCACTCGAGAAAACGGACTGTATTATCGTGTATCAAAGGGCAGTGACCAGGGCAACCCTGACGCAACGACCAGGCAACTCATTGTCCCTCAGAAGTACAGGGCACAGCTACTTCAACTGGCCCATGATATCCCCTTGGCTGGACATCAAGGTAGAAAAAGGACTGAAAAGAGACTCACCCAAAGTTTTTACTGGCCGGGCGTCTCGCAGTCGGTAGCCCATTATTGCCGCACCTGTGATGTGTGCCAGTGAATGCGGCATCCAGGAGCTCGTCATAAGGTACCCCTGCAATCCCTGCCCATAATTGAGGAACCATTTCAACGTGTAGCCGTCGACATCATAGGTCCTCTGGCCCACCCCAGCAGGTCGGGGAAAAAATATATCCTGACCGTGGTGGACTATGCCACTAGGTATCCTGAGCTGTGGCCCTGTCCAGTATTACAGCAGTAAAGGTAGCCGAGGCCTTTGTTACCATCTTTACCCGGGTAGGGTTTCCTAGTGAAATATTGTCGGATCAAGGCACTCAGTTCATGTCAGATCTGGTCCAGTCCCTATGGCATACCTGTGGTGTTCGAGCCATTCGCACCACCCCATACCACCCGCAGACCAACGGACTATGTGAACGCTTTAATGGAACCCTAAAAAATATGCTGAGGGCTTTTGTTGACGTTGAAAAAGACTGGGAAAAGTACCTGCCACATCTCCTCTTCGCCTATCGGGAGGTTCCCCAAGAGTCCACAGGGTTCTCTCCCTTCGAACTACTGTTTATCCGGAAGGTCCGTGGGCTTCTCACTCCTCTGAAAGAACATTTGGAGGGAGACATCTCAGATACCGGAATACCCATCGTTCCCTATGTTCTAGAGCTCAGAGACCGTCTCGCCCAGCTAGCTACCTTCGCTAAAGAACATCAGCGAATGGCCCAGTCCAGACAAAAAACCTGGTATGACCGTAATGCCAGGAACCGGGAATTTATGGAAGGACAGCAAGTGCTCATGATTACTGCTTCCCCTGCCAACAAGCTTCAAGCAGTGTGGGAAGGCCCTTATCAGGTTGTCAAGAAAATTAATGACACTATGTTATTGCCCTGGACTCTAGTGGTCGACAACAGAAAACCGTCCACATTAACATGCTGAAAGACTACCACGACCGATCTCTGCCTGTTCTAGCTGTCTGCCACCCCCCTAGTGATACCGCCGCCGCCGAGTATCTCCCAGATCTCCTCCAGGTTGCCCAAGCGGGAGGATCACTGAAACAAGTGCCCCTGGGCTCCCATTTATCGGATATACAAAAGGACGATATTGTCGCCGTACTAAGGCCGAGGGCTGCTGCTTTCTCCTCAAAGCCGGGGAAGACTACTCTCACCAGTCACCATGTGGAAACCCCCGAACAACGCCCCATCCAGCAGGCTGCCTACCGGGTTCCAGAGGCTGTTCAAGGCATGATAAAGAACGAACTAGAGGAGATGAAACAACTGGGAGTTATTCAGCCATCTCACAGTTCTTGGGCCTCTCCTGTCGTCCTGGTCCCCAAGAAGGATGGTACAACACGATTCTGCGTTGATTACAGACGACTAAATGATGGCACCAAGAGTGATGCTTATCCCATGCCCAGGATTGATGACCTATTGGATCGTCTGGCCAGTGCCCAATTTGTGACCACGTTAGACTTGAGCAAGGGGTACTGGCAGATACCGCTAACGGAGGACGCTCGGGAGCGCTCAGCCTTCATTACTCCATTTGGGCTTTATGAGTTCCTGGGAATGCCCTTTGGGATGAAAACTGCCCCCGCTACTTTCCAGAGACTGGTGGATCGACTGTTACAATAATGTCAGGACTTTGCCTGTGCTTACTTAGACGACATCGCCATTTTTAGCACAACCTGGGAGGAACATCTTAAACACTTGGGCATAGTGCTGGACTGTATCCTTACTGCAGGACTGACCATTCGCCCTGATAAGTCCCAAATAGGGATGGCTGAGGTGCAGTACCTCGGGCATAGAGTAGGGGGTGGGACACTAAGGCCTGAACCTGCCAAGGTGGAAGCCATTAGCAACTGGTGTAGACCCCAGGCTAAAAATCAGGTACTTGCATTTTTAGGAACTGCGGGTTACTATCGCAAATTTGTTTCTAACTTCAGCACCTTGGCCAAGCCCCTAACCGACCTGACCCGCAAGAACATGCCTAGGAATGTGTTGTGGACGACGGCATGCAAGATTGCCTTTTCAGCGTTAAAGACTGCCCTCGTCACTGCTCCTGTCTTGGCTGCCCCGGATTATAAACGCAGGTTCCTCGTGCAGACAGATGCATCCACCTTTGGGATTGGGGCAGTACTTGGCCAAGTGAACGCCGCCGGAGAAGAACATCCTGTTGCTTTTGCCAGTCGGAAACTACTGGATCGGGAAGTTGCCTATGCCATTATTGAAAAGGAGTGCCTTGCCATCGTATGGGCGCTAAAAAAATTGCAGCCCTACTTGTATGGCAGAGACTTCACAATTGTTACAGACCACAACCCCCTCACATGGCTGAATCAGGGGACAATGGAAGATTGCTGCGGTGGAGCTTGTCCTTACAACCGTACAGCTTCTCCATGCAATACAAGCGAGGAAGCCAACACCAGAACGCCGATGGACTGTCTCGACAAGAAGAACCATAGGCTCCCCAGGCCGACCTACCCCTGCCACTGTACAAGGAACTATAAATAACTGAGCAATGTAGACTAAAGTGAGCAGGCCAGAGGTCTGTGTAGACCTCATGGCGTCCTCACTTATTATGGGGGGGGGAGAGGTTGTGATGGTGTGATATCTTATGTGGATGTCATTTTTTTGTATATTCCTATTTTTAACAATTCCAGTTATTTTCATAGTGTTTTTCTTATTACATTGTAATTCTACAGCCTCACTGTATCTGTCTCTTGATGACCCCCTGTAGTGCATTAATACCAAAGGCCCTTTGCTCTCTTCTGGGAGGCAACTTGTTTGACTACCCCTGGACAAGGAAGGGGATGGGGGGAAGAACTGCAGCTGGACAAGTCAGTTGCGGTAGAGACAAGATGGTGAAAAGACTGCATTTCAGAGAGAAGGACCCATTTTTATCCTCTGGTGCTAGAGTTGTGGAATCTCGTTTCCCTGGACATTTTATCCTGATACTGGACTGCATTCTTATTCTGGACTATCTTATCCTTTGTGTGGTGGACTGAATATGGACCTTTTCGTATTTTTGCCTGAATAAAGGTCTTGGAATTGTTCACTCTTCGCTTGCTCTGTTGATTGTGTGATACCAGAGAAGGACCCCGTGACACTCATGAAAATTAAATTAATGATTAATAAAATAGGGCAAATATTGTAAAGTTATTAATACATTTTTACTGTATTCATTTGCTTCTGAACAAAAATAATACAAAATTATCATGCTAAAGTTAAACCTTTTGAAATCTTTCTAGGGGGAAAAATTTATAAAAATTGACATTTAGCAAGAATTAATATAAAAAGAAATGCCCTTTGAATTTTTACACCAATTCTGACTTATTTTTAATTTGCGCACATTTTTTTATGCCAGATTTTTAGTTTCTCACTTGTGTCTGTGTATTCGACACATTTATTATCTACATACACTGCTCAGCAGTAAAAGGATAAGGCAGTCTGCTTGTCAAATTTTACATTCTCAGTTTGGCGCATTCATTTTTTAAAAGTGGTGCGAATTTTGTGCCGCAAACAGTTTAAAATATGACATAAATGTAACAATAAATGTCCCACAAACTACACAACCAAAGATTCTGCCGGGAGAAGATAGACTGCAACCTTAGGGCTTGTCATCTTTGTGTCAAGTCAGGACTTGTAATATGAAAAAATGAGCAATATTTTCTGTAAACCAAAAAAGTAATTTATTTTATTTTTTCTTGGACGAGGAAAACGATGACACGGACCAAAAACGGCGAAAATTTGGATCCAGTAAACTAGTGAAAATTTCTTAGTATGCGAAAAATGGACTAACAGCCTCATATTGGCCCATAAAGTTGTTAGTTCAGATTTGCAGAACCGCAGCCGGACTGTAAAAATATTCTCATCAGTGCGCCCTTGGGTACAGACAACCATATTTTGCGGACCTTACATGGAACGTAATGCAGTGACTGAGTGCGGATCTCCTGCCCGTTAATTAGTGAATGATACTCACAGGCGTACATGATGCTGTAAGGTCATCAGGTCAGGGGACTGAATTCATTGAGACCCATATATGAACTGAGAAATTTGGCCGTCTGAACGCAGCCTTAAGCAGAGTTCACACTTTGCATATTTGTTCCAGATTTTTCTATACCAGAATTGTTATGGGCTCACCTGGAGCTGGATTCTCTACTCTGTAGGTCAGAGTGAGTAACACGGACTAAAGGCATGTGGATATGCTGGATGGCAGAAAAACAGAGTAGGAAATGCCAGAAACACTGAGTCATAAGGGTAGGCATGAAAATGAACTGTAGATGTATTGTCAGTCCAGCAAACACAAAGGGTTAAAGATGGAGTTGGATGATATCAGCAGACAGGTGGCCCTTGAGAGTAAGGCAGACAGCAGTGATAAAAACTTACTTGTGGAGAAAATATATTGAGTGGCGCAGCGATAGTAGTGTGAACAACAATAGAGAAGAGTCCTTTATGCTTACAGCAGACAAAGGGTTAATCAGCAGGTCTGCGCCAGAAAGCATATACAGATAAACAGGAGTTTGCTGAAGAGAAGATTTCCAACTTAAGGTACTGTCACACTTAGCGATGCACCAGCGATCCCGTCCAGCGATATGACGCGGTCAGGATCGCTGGTACATCGCTAAGTGGTCGCTAGTGAGCTGCCACACAGGCAGATCTCACCAGCGACATAGCAGCGGTCGGGGGTCGCTACTTACCTGTCAGACGAGGCGATCCTGACGTCCTCCCGCCCGTGTCCATGCATCGCTCGTCTCCATAGCAGGAAGCCCAGCAGGAAACTGACGACGAGAAACAGTCCAGGACGTTCTCGGGGGAGGCGGTCGGAGGTAAGTATCAGACATAGCGATATCGCTAGCAATATCTCTTCTACGTCACAAAACCAGTGACGTTATAGCGATATTGCTTGCGATATTGCTTAGTGTAACAGGCCCTTTAGACATTCACATCTGTCTAAATCAGCCTCAATGATGAAGTCTAAAGGCCCCGTTACACATAACAATGTCCCAGCGATCCCACCAACGATCTGACATGGATGGGATCGCTGGGACATCGTTAGGCTGATCGCTGGTGAGCTGTCACATAGATAGCCCCTCCAGCGATCAGGACCAGCGAGCAAGCTGGTTTCCAATGTAAACCGCGCGGCTCTTAGATACCCGATGTTTACATTGGAAACCAGCGTCGCTGATCGCTGGTCTCTCGCTGCCACACGCAGTGATGTGCGCTGGCCAGCGGGAGACCAACGATCAAAAAATGGCCCAGGACGATGGAGCGCAATCAGCGATACCCGGCAAGGGGGGGGGGGTATCGCTGATCCCCGTCACACACAGCGATCTCGCCGACGAGATCGCTGAGTATACCTGACTATCTGAAAAACTGTGCGTGGAGCAGAGCAAAGGGCAGCAGCTGTGGGGAAGGGAGCAGAGCCCAACACTCAATCTGAGACACATCAGTAACAATAATCTGTAGCAGAATCGATGCGTGTTACTCTAGGAATTTGATCCCGATTTTGTTGCTAGTTTGGTGTAAATTTCACCATTTGGGTGAAACCCATACAAAGAATTAACATCCTGCAGAATATATCCACAGTGTGTAAATGAGATGCGATGAAACCTCCACTCTTAGCTGGTAATTGGCTTCATGGTGCAAATCTCGACCAAATACACGTGTGATCTTAATGAGCTGTATGGAGATATAGTTGACGTCACGCCTGTAAAACCACACGAGCCCTGTACCTGTTATATTTTTTCAGGACCGCTGTAGCTTGTGATGGGCAGCTCTTGCTCCTAGAGCAAATGCATACGTGCACAGTGGCCGGACGCATTTTCATCCCTGTTTACTCTGAGCTAATGCCGCTCGTACACCTGGAAGTGCAGCTCGCAGCATCCACAGAGAGCCAGTGAGGAGACTGTGCTCAGCAACTGCGCCCCCAGCCGGCCCGGCCAGTGTCTGTGCGCGCCCAGCCGGCCCGGCCAGTGTCTGTGCGCGCCCAGCCGGCCCGGCCAGTGTCTGTGCGCGCCCAGCCGGACCGTGTCTGTGCGCGCCCAGCCGGCCCGGCCCGTGTCTGTGCGCGCCCAGCCGGCCCGGCCCGTGTCTGTGCGCGCCCAGCCGGCCCGGCCCGTGTCTGTGCGCGCCCAGCCGGCCCGGCCCGTGTCTGTGCGCGCCCAGCCGGCCCGGCCCGTGTCTGTGCGCGCCCAGCCGGCCCGGCCCGTGTCTGTGCGCGCCCAGCCGGCCCGGCCCGTGTCTGTGCGCGCCCAGCCGGCCCGGCCCGTGTCTGTGCGCGCCCAGCCGGCCCGGCCCGTGTCTGTGCGCGCCCACATGTGGCACAGCAATCACTCAAGCAGTGAGCGCTGCCCATCACAAGCTAGGGCAGTCACAAATACGCAAATTGAGGGGTGTAATGGCGCACCCGCCTAATGCCCATGCCTTCATTTCACTAGCACTGTGCCAGTAAACGGCTCATGTGACTTTATAAGGGTGCAGTCCCCTATATCATTGACCACTTCATCTACAACTCAGTTTGTGGCTGTATCCTTCATATTATAGTCGCTGGTCTCTTACCTTCCAACCACTGCTGCTTTCCAGCCCCCGACCTGCACTTTTTAGCTACATTGCACCCCGCGGTGACTTTTCTTTATAAATTCCATGGTGATATTTTTATTTTGTAATGTATTTCTAGTAATTGGATACAATCTACAATCCTGATGACATGACTTTTTCTATTTTTTGTTGTTGCTCCGTTGTAATTACACGCCGTCGTTTCACCTTTCATCTAGAGAGTAATTTACTCGTTAGCGATATTTTCAGAGCCGTTAATTATTTACGGTATGGCTCTCTCGGCCGCCTTTAGAACAGGAGAAATATGTTGCTACAAATAGTCTTTTTTTATTTTGGTCATAAAAGGCCTCCGCGCTCAGCGGACCGGAGCGCCGGCCATTCCGGGGTAATATCACTCCTGAGTTTTCCTTCTCCGCAGTCAGGAATGGCGCTGCTTTTCTGTAAATAGATTCACGTGTGACACAGAACGCGCCTCTCCGGCCCCTTGTCCGTCTCTTGTTTTATTCCCTGTCTGAATAACAAGAGGCATTGACGGCTAAGGGGACCTTGGAGAGCCGAGAGCGACGGCCGGAGCCCCAGGAGCAGAGTGCAGCCGTGTATTGTGCCAGCACACTCGTACATTTCCTCGCCACATTCTCGCAGGTCCAGAGATTAATACCGTAACTGAATTTCTGTCTCCGGCATTTAGTCGTCCATCCTTTATACTTCTGTCTTTCCTCCTCTTTATTAGTTTAATAACTAAAGAGAAAATCCTTTATTGCAGCTATCTGTTAATCCAGGACGTCATTATTCAATGTTAGTGAGGCTTCAACTTTGGACGCACTCCATTTTTTGTATCAGACATTCCTAATGTCAAACAATCTCATATTGATGACTTATCCTAAAGAGAGGTTATCTATATGAAAGTATGGAAAATGCCTTAAATAGACCTGATGAGACCAGTGTACTTATTTAGAAAATCCATGCAGGAGAGGTTTGATCACCCTGATATTAATAGGAGCATTTTGAGCGTCCATGTATATAGTGAGAGAGCTCATAAGGCCAGACGTATTAATTCTCTACCTGTCCAGTGTGACTTTCAGCTGCAGCTTGTACTGAGCAGTGTGAGATCTCAGCAGCATGGAGGAGGGACACTGAGAAAACTGTCAATTAGACTAAGTGGGATAAGATTCAATAATAGTATTGAGGAGGGATCCCGAGGAGCTGTCTCAATAAGACTAAATGGTTAGAGATTCGGCCACATCACAGAGGATGGACAGTGAGGAACTGTTAGGATGGGTATGTGGAGATTCATTTGCAGCAAGGAGGAGGGACACTATGGAATTGTCTGCTATTTAGGCAGAGTTGCAGCATTAGCAGAGAGGAGGGACACGGAGGAGCTGTTAGAATAGGTATGTGAAGATTTGGTATGTGAAGATTTAGCTGCAGCAGGGAGGAAGGACAAGAAGGAATTCTCAGCTATGTAGGCAGAGTTTCAGCATTAGTATGGAGAAATTATGTGGAGATTCAGCTGCAGCAGGGAGGAGGGGCACTGAGGAGCTGTTAGGATGGGTATATGGAGTTTCGGTTGCATCAGGGAAGGGACACTATGGAATTGTCAGCTATGTAGGCAGAGTTGCAGCATTAGTATGGAGAAGAGATGCTGTTAGAATAGATATGTGGCGTTTCAGCTGCAGTAGGGAGGAGGGACACTGAGGAGCTGTTAGGATGGGTATATATGGAGATCCAGTTGCAGCAGGAAAGGGACACTATGGAATTCTCAGCTATATAGGCAGAGTTGCAGCATTAGTAGGGAGAAGGGATGCTGAGGAGCTGTTAGGATAGGTAGGTGAAGATTCGGCTGCAGCATGGAGGAGGGACACTGAGGAGCTGTTAGGAATGTATGCAGAGTTCCAGTATAGTAGAACAAGGGCACAGTTTGCTACCTGCCCTTTCCGTCCTCTTTTTAGTATACCTTTCTATCTGTTAGGCTATATCTCATATATTGCATGAGTGTTGTTCTCCTTTAATGTTGTTAGTCAGATTATAGGGACTCCTAAGGTGACATAGGGTCAGCTGCCGTGGAGTGAAGGCGCCATTTCTCGTAATCAATATATGGTGCCAACCTCCACTGTTAGGCAGATCGAGGGGATAGGGGTCACTTTAGGGTGTTTATTAGGGTTTAGTTTTTCTGATTGTTTTGATATTTATTAGGCCGGTTTCACATTAGCGCTTTTTAAGCGCACGCACGGCCGGGGGTAGCTCCGCCCCCGAGCCGGCTCTCTGCCCGGCGTGCCCGCCCCTTGCTTGTAGCGCCGCCTACTAGCGGACAGCGGCGCCTGCGATCGGCGCACCCTATCTTTAGCATAGGGTGCGCAGATCGTGCGCAGGCCGTGCGCTAGTTGCGCTTTGACCTGCGCTGCGCACTTTTGACGGTGCGCCGTGCGCGCCAAAATCAAACTTTTCGGATTTTGGCGCGCACCGTCAAAAGTGCGCAGCGCAGGTCAAAGCGCAACTAGCGCACGGTCTGCGCACGATCTGCGCACCCTATGCTAAAGATAGGGTGCGCCGATCGCAGGCGCCGCTGTCCGCTAGTAGGCGGCGCTACAAGCAAGGGGCGGGCACGCCGGGCAGAGAGCCGGCTCGGGGGCGGAGCTACCCCCGGCCGTGCGTGCGCTTAAAAAGCGCTAATGTGAAACCGGCCTTATTTTGTATTTTTAGATATATCTAATACAATTGGTAATTTTAAGGTTTTTTTTTTTAGTTTTTGCTCCATTATTAGTAGGGAAGAGGGATGACGAGTAGCTGTTAGGATAGGTATGTGGAGATTCAGTTGCAGCAGGGAGGAGGGACACTGAGGAATTCTCAGTTAGATATGTAAGCAAAGTTCCATCATCAGCTTGGAGGATGGATCCTGAGGAGCTATTAATCATGTTAAGTGAATGGAGACTCAGCAGCAGTAGGGACTGTGGGCACTGATGAGCCGTGTGTCTAATTCCATCCTGTGTGATAATGATTGCTGAGCCGTGTATCTAATCCTATCCTGTGTAATACTGACTGCTGAGGCGTGTATCTAATCCTATCCTGTGTGATACTGACTGCTGCGCTGTGTATCTAATCCTATCCTGTGTGATACTGACTGCTGAGCCGTGCATCTAATCCTATCCTGTGTGATACTGACTGAGCTGTGTATCTAATCCTCTCCTGTGTGATACTGACTGAGCTGTGTATCTAATCCTCTCCTGTGTGATACTGACTGAGCTGTGTATCTACTTCTCTCCTGTGTTATACTGACGGAGCTGTGTATCTAATCCTATCCTGTGTGATACTGACTGCTGAGCCATGTATCTACTCCTCTCCTGTGTGATACTGACTGAGCTGTGTATCTAATCCTATCCTGTGTGATACTGATTGCTGAGCTGTGTATCTAATCCTATCCTCTGTAATACTGACTGCTGAGCTGTGAGTAATCCCATGCTGTGTGATAGTGACTGCTGAGCCGTGTATCTAATCCTATCCTGTGTGACACTGACTGCTGAGCTGTGTATCTAATCCTATCCTGTGTGTTACTGTCTGCTGAGCCGTGTAACTAATCCTATCCTGTGTTATACTTACTGCTGAGCCGTGCATCTAATCCTATCCTGTGTGATACTGACTGCTGAGCCATGTATCCAATCCTATCCTGTTTGATACTGACTGCTGAGCCGTGTATCTAATCCTCTCCTGTGTGATACTGACTGAGCTGTGTATCTAATCATATCCTGTGTGATACTGATTGCTGAGCTGTGTATCTAATCCTATCCTGTGTAATACTGACTGCTGAGCTGTGTGTAATCCCATGCTGTGTGATACTGACTGCTGAGCCGTGTATCTAATCCTATCCTGTGTGATACTGACTGCTGAACCGTGTATTTAATCCTATCCTGTGTGATGCTGACTGCTGAGCCATGTATCTAATCCTCTCCTGTGTGATACTGACTGCTGAGCCATGTGTCTAATCCTATCCTGTGTGATACTGACTGTTGAGCCGAGTATCTAATCCTATCCTGTGTGATACTGACTGCTGAGCCGAGTATCTAATCCTCTCCTGTGTGATACTGACTGCTGAGCCGTGTATCTAATCCTATCCTGTGTGATACTGACTGCTGAGCTGTGTATCTAATCCTATCCTGTGTGATACTGACTGCTGAGCTGTGTATCTAATCCTATCCTGTGTGATACTGACTGCTGAGCCGTGTATCTAATCCTGTCCTGTGATACTGACTGCTGAGCCACGTATCTATTCTTATCCTGTGTGATACTGACTGCTGAGCCATGTATCTAATCCTATCCTGTGTGATACTGACTGCTGAGCCATGTATCTAATCCTATCCTGTGTGATACTGACTGCTGAGCCATGTATCTATTCTTATCCTGTGTGATAATGACTGCTGAGCCATGTATCTAATCCTATCCTGTGTGATACTGACTACTGAGCCATGTATCTAATCCTGTCCTGTGTGATACTGACTGCGGAGCTGTGTATCTAATCATATTCTGTGTGATACTGACTGCTGAGCCATGTATCTAATCCTATCCTGTGTGATACTGACTGCTGAGCCATGTATCTAATCCTATCCTGTGTGATACTGACTGCTGAGCCATGTATCTAATCCTATCCTGTGTGATACTGACTGCTGAGCCGAGTATCTAATCCTATCCTGTGTGATACTGAGTGCTGAGCTGTGTATCTAATCCTATCCTTTGTGATACTGACTGCTGATCTGTGTATCTAATCATATCCTGTGTGATACTGACTGCTGAGCCATGTATCTAATCTTATCCTGTGATACTGACTGCTGAGCCATGTATCTAATACTATCCTGTGTTATACTGACTGCTGAGCTGTGTATCTAATTCTATCCTGTGTGATACTGACTGCTGAGCCGTGTATCTAATCCTATCCTGTGTGACACTGTCTGCTGAGCTGAGTATCTAATCTTATCCTGTCTGATACTGTCTGCTGAGCTGTGTATCTAATCCCATCCTGTGTGATACTGACTGCTGAACTGTGTATCTAATCCTATCCTGTGTGATTCTGACTGCTGAGCCATGTATCTAATCCCATCATGTGTGAAACTGACGCCTGAGCCGTGTATCTAATCCTCTCCTGTGTGATACTGTCTGCTGAGTCGTGTATCTAATCCTCTCCTGTGTGATACTGTCTGCTGAGTCGTGTATCTAATCCTATCGTGTGATACTGTCTGCTGAGTCGTGTATCTAATCCTATCCTGTGATACTGTCTGCTGAGCTGTGTATCTAATCCTATCCTGTGTGATACTGACTGCTGAGTCGTGTATCTAATCCTATCCTGTGTGATACTGACTGCTGACCTGTGTATCTAATCCTCTCTTGTGTGATACCGACTGCTGAGCCGTGTATCTAATCCTCTCCTGTGTGATACTGTCTGCTGAGTCGTGTATCTAATCCTCTCCTGTGTGATACTGTCTGCTGAGTCGTGTATCTAATCCTATCGTGTGATACTGTCTGCTGAGTCGTGTATCTAATCCTATCCTGTGATACTGTCTGCTGAGCTGTGTATCTAATCCTATCCTGTGTGATACTGACTGCTGAGTCGTGTATCTAATCCTATCCTGTGTGATACTGACTGCTGACCTGTGTATCTAATCCTATCCTGTGTGATACCGACTGCTGAGCCGTGTATCTAATCCTATCCTGTGTAATATCGTCTGCTGAGTCGTGTATCTAATACTCTCCTGTGTGATACCGTCTGCTGAGCCGTGTATCTAATCCTATCCTGTGTGATACTGACTGCTGAGCCGTGTGTCTAATCCTGTCCTGTGCGATACTGACTGCTGAGCCGTGTATCTAATCCTATCCTGTGCGATACTGACTGCTGAGTCGTGTATCCAATACTATCCTGTGTGATACTTTCTGCTGAGCTGTGTATCTAGTCCTATCCTGTGTGATACTGTCTGCTGAATCGTGTATCCAATCCTCTCCTGTGTGATACTGACTGCTGAGCTGTGTATCTAATCCTATCCTGTGTGATACTGTCTGCTGAGCCGTGTATCTAATCCTATCTTGTGTGATACTGACTGCTGAGCTGTGTATCTAATCCTATCCTGTGTGATACTGTCTGCTGAGCCGTGTATCTAATCCTCTCCTGTGTGATACTGTCTGCTGAGCCGTGTATCTAATCCTCTCCTGTGTGATACTGACTGCTGAGCCGTGTATCTAATCCTATCCTGTGTGATACTGATTGCTGAGCTGTGTATCTAATCCTATCGTGTTATGAATGGGTCACCGAGAAGGAAAAAGCAGAACAAGCTAAGTCATAGAAAACCAGAGAGGTTGGTAACTATCCAGATTGCAGATCCCTGATCTTACCACACAACTAGCAGTAGCCGTGGAGCGTGCCTACGATGTTCCTAGACGCCTCGTCACGGCCGGAGGGCTAAATAAGCCTAAAGCAAGAAAAGGGAAAACTAACTGCCCCAGAGCAGACCCCCAAAGGAATAGATAGCCCCCACACATGTATTGACTGTGAAACAAGATGAAGGCACAAACACAGGCAGGAAAATAGGCTGAGCAAATGATGGGGCCCAAACTAACTAGACAGGAAAGGAAAGACACTGTCTGCAACCTGCAAAAAACCCTACAAAAATCATGTCCAACACTTCTGATAGCAAAATTAACCCTGAAGTCACTAGACTTCTCCCACTATATCAGCACTCTGAAATATTCTGAGACAGAGCAAAAAGAGACCGAACTTGTAAGGGACAAAAAGCCAATTGGCAAAATACTGATAAATAAGAGTGGAAATTCAGCACAGCCCCCAGCAGGGGCTGGCTGACCACACCAAAAAACTGAATAGTCCAACAAAATTAAGTGTGAACGTTAGCAGAAAAACTTACTTAGATGACTAGAACAGAGCTGAAAACCAAGAGCTGACAAGCCAGAAGGAATCACCATCAACTGAATAGGGCGTCAGCTGTCTTAAATCCAATCTGAGACTCCTGAAATCCAATCGTCATCCTCATTCACAGGTGGCAGATCTCCACCGATCAAATCAGCCACTCTACCTCCTGTTACCACCAGAGGAAGTCTGGAATGAGAACTCACAACTGGTGAACCAGAGAATGAACTCACAACAGTACCCCCCCCCCCCTTGATGAGGGGTCACTGAACCCTCATCCACGCCACGAGGCCGATCAGGATGGGCCCGGTGAAAAGCACGAACCAATCTATTGGCATGAATATCGGAGACAGAGACCCAAGAATTATACTCCTGACCATAACCCTTCCATTTGACCAAATACTGGAGTCTCCGTCTAACCAAACGAGAATCCAATATTTTCTCTACCTCATATTCCACATTGCCTTCAACCAGCACAGGGTCAGGAGGTGCTGCAATAGGAACCACTGGCTCCACAAACCTCTTCAACAGAGATTTGTGAAATACGTTATGGATCTTGAACGTAACTGGAAGAGCCAATCGAAACAAAACAGGATTAAGAATTTCCAAAATCTTATAAGGACCAATAAATCTTGGCTTAAATTTAGGAGATGCAACCTTCATAGGAATATTCTTAGATGACAACCAAACTATATCACCCACTTTAAACCGGGGAACCAATGTTCCTATGCCGGTTGGAAAATCGCTGGGCCTTTTCCTGAGAGAGTGACCACTTATCCACCACTTGGTCCCATATCTGCTGCATTCTCTTAACCACAGTGTCCACACCTGGGCAGGACGAAGATTCCACTTGCCCTGAAGAGAATCGAAGATGAAACCCAAAATTACAGAAAAAGGGTGACATCAAAGTTGCAGAACTAGCTCTATTATTCAGTGCGAATTCGGCCAAGGGCAAAAATGAGACCCAATCATCCTGATCAGCAGATATAAAACATCTCAAATAAGACTCCAAGGTCTGGTTTGTTCTCTCAGTCTGTCCATTGGTCTGGGGATGAAACACGGAGGAGGAGGATAACTGAATTCCCAGATTGGAACAAAAGGCTTTCCAGAATCTGGAAACAAACTGGACTCCTCTGTCGGACACAATATTCTCAGGAATCCCATGTAACCGAACCACCTGTTGTAAAAACAAGGGCACCAACTCAGTGGAAGATGGCAACTTTGGGAGTGGTACAAGATGGACCATCTTCGAAAATCTATCACAAATCACCCAGATAACAGTCATTCTCTGAGAGACAGGAAGATCAGAAATAAAATCCATTGAGATATGGGTCCATGGCCTCTTGGGCACCGGCAAGGGCATCAGCAACCCACTAGAACGAGAACAGGGTTTAGACCGAGAACAAGTCCCACAGGACTGTACAAAATTCCTGACGTCACGAGATAAGGCTGGCCACCAAAAGGACCGACTCGCCAAATCTCTGGTACCAAAAATACCTGGATGACCAGCCAATGCGGAGCAATGAATTTCAGACATCACTCTTTCTCCACTGGTCAGGAACATACAATGTTCCCATAGGGCAACGCTCAGGTTTATCCTCCTGAAATTCCTCCAGGGCACATCTCAAATCGGGCGAAATGGCAGAGAGAACTACCCCCTCACCTTGGATGGTAGTAGGCTCGGTCACACTAAGAGAATCGGCAAAGAAACTCCTAGAAAGGGCGTCTGCCTTAACATTCTTAGTGCCCGGAAGAAAAGAGACTACAAAATTAAAACGCGTGAAAAACAATGCCCATCTAGCCTGTCTAGGATTCAAGCGTTTGGCCGACTCCAGATAAATCAAATTCTTGTGATCGGTGAGGACCACAACTTGATGTCTAGCTCCCTCCAACCAATGTCTCCACTCCTCAAAAGCCCACTTCATGGCCAACAATTCCCGATTCCCCACGTCATAGTTGCGTTCAGATGGGGAGAACTTTCTAGAAAATAAGGCACAGGAATTCATCTTAGAAGTCACAGGGTCTTTTTGGGACTAAACAGCTCCTGCACCAATCTCAGAAGCATCTAGCTCCACCTGAAATGGAAGTGAGACATCAGGTTGCCGTAAAACTGGAGCAGAAGTAAATTTCTGCTTAAGCTCCTGAAATGCTGAGATAGCCTCAGGAGACCAATTCAGCACATCAGCTCCCTTCTTGGTCATATCAGTCAGTGGTTTGACAATACAAGAAAAATTACCTATAAATTTACGATAGAAATTAGCAAAACCCAAAAACTTCTGGAGGGCCTTCAAAGAAGTAGGCTGAACCCAAACATAAATGGCCTGTACCTTGGCCGGGTCCATTTCAATAGTCGATGGAGATAAGATAAATCCCAAAAATGAAATCCTCTGTACACCAAAGAGGCATTTCGATCCCTTAACAAACAGGGAATTCTCCCTCAAAATCCGGAACACAGTCCGGACGTGTTCCACATGAGAATCCCAATCACTAGAAAAGATCAAAATATCATCCAGATAGATGATCAAAAACTTATCCACAAAGTCACAGAAAATATCATTCATAAAGGACTGGAAGACAGAAGGGGCACTATTGAGCGCAAAAGGCATCACCAGGTACTCAAAATGTCCCTCTGGAGTATTAAACACCATCTTCCATTCATCCCCGTGCTTGATGCGAATAAGATTATACGCCCCCCTGAGGTCAAGCTTAGTAAACCAGCAGGCACTCTTAACTCTGGAGAATAAATCAGACATCAGAGGTAACGGGTACTGATATTTAACCGTCATCTTGTTAAGGGAATGATAATCAATACACTGTGTTAATGAACCATCTTTTTTGGCCACAAAAAAAACCCCAGCACCTAAAGGTGACGAGGATGGTCTAATATGACCCTTCTCCAATGACTCCTTAATATAGGATCGCATAGCATCATGTTCGGGTACTGATAAGTTGAAAAGCCGACCCTTGGGGAATTTACACCCAGGCATCAACTCAATTGCACAGTCATAACTCCTATGAGGAGGCAAAGACACAGACTTACTCTCACTAAATGCATCAGAGAATTCAGCCAGATAGTCAGGAATATCATGAGACTGAGGAGAGGTGGAGAAAACAGGAGCGTCCCTAAGAACACCCTGACAGCCCCAACTCACCACAGACACAGATTTCCAATCCAAAACTGGGTTATGAGTTTGCAGCCAAGGAAAACCCAGAACAATAGCCTAATCCTGGGGATCGCTGCACAGCAAGTAGATGACAATTTTAACCTGCTGCATAGAGCTCCCCAATGAGTTAGGCTTCAAGGCCAGAAATAATTTACAATTATTCTTAAAATTCAGAAATTTAGACCGATCCCCAGAAAACACATCAGGAGTAGGGATCTTAGGTTCAGCAGCATGTGACTGAATGAGATAGGTGGAAATTCCCTGCACTTCAGCAGCCAGCTGCTCCACACGATCAGACAATTGCTTAGTCTCCATTAGGAAAAAGAAAAAAAAATCCTCCTACGGCCCCAGAGAAAAAAGAGGAAAAAATATATATAAAAAAAAATTCTGACCCCTTTTTTTTTTAACAACTTTTTCCTGCTTTTGAGTGCCCTAGAATCTGCGGTAAGGCTGGTAATTCTGTTATGAATGGGTCACTGAGGAGGAAAAAGCAAAACAAACTAAATCACAGAAAACCAGAGAGGTTGGTAACTATGCAGATTGCAGATCCCTGATCTTACCACACAACTAGCAGTAGCCGTGGAGCGTGCCTACGATGTTCCTAGACACCTCGTCACGGCCGGAGGGCTAAATAAGCCTAAAGCAAGAAAAGGGAAAACTAACTGCCCCAGAGCAGACCCCAAAGGAATAGATAGCCCCCACACATGTATTGACGGTGAAACAAGATGAAGGCACAAACACAGGCAGGAAAATAGGCTGAGCAAACGATGGGGCCCAAACTAACTAGACAGGAAAGGAAAGGAAAGACACTGTCTGCAACCTGCAAAAAAACCTACAAAAATCATGTCCAACACTTCTGATAGCAAAATTAACCCTGAAGTCACTAGACTTCTCCCACTATGTCAGCACTCTGAAATATTCTGAGACAGAGCAAAAAGAGACCCAACTAGTAAGGGACAAAAAGCCAATTGGCAAAATACTGATAAATAAGAGTGGAAATTCAGCACCCCACATTAGCAGAAATACTTAGCATTAGATGACTAGAACAGAGCTGAAAACCAAGAGCTGACAAGCCAGAAGGAATCACCAGCAACTGAATAGGGCGTCGGCTGTCTTAAATCCAATCTGAGACTCCTGAGATCCAATCGTCATCCTCATTCTCAGGTGGCAGATCTCCACCGATCAAATCAGCCTCATTACCTCCTGTTACCACCAGAGGAAGTCTGGAAGGAGAACTCACAACTGGTGAACCAGAGAATGAACTCACAACACTATCCTGTGTGATACTGACTGCTGAGCTGTGTATCTTACCTTATCCTGTGTAATACCGTCTGCTGAGTCATGTATCTAACCCTCTCCTGTGTGATACTGTCTGCTGAGCCGTGTATTTAATCCTATACTGTGTGATACTGACTGCTGAGCCGGGTATCTAATCCTCTCCTCTGTGATTCTGTTTGCTGAGCTGTGTAAAGTGGATATGAAAAGTCTACACACCCTTGTTAAATGCTAGGTTTTTGTCATGTGTAATAAAAATCAATCCCAGCAAGAATTGTTTCAGAACTTTTTTCACCTTTAATATTGCGCACATCTGTACAAATCCACTGAAATATAAGCAGCTTTAATTTTGAAGTAAAAATAACAAGAGTAAAATAATGTAGTTGCATAAGTGTGAACACCCTCTTATAACTGGGGATGTGGTTGTATTCTGAATTAGCCAGTCACATTTACATTGATGTTACATAGTAGTCAGTGCACGGCCGCCATTATTTACAGGGATTCTAATTAACACCATTGAACGTTTACCCGTTTTAGGAGGATTTGAGACACATTTTCTTAATTGCATTTTATAGCAGAAGCCATGGTCCGTAAACAACTGACAACACAGCAAAGGGATCACATTGTCGAAAGTTATTAGAAAAATGGTACAAATTTTTTTCTAAGTCATCATATATACCATGGATACTCCAAAAATTGTCCTCAAGAAGTGATTTATATTTGTAACAAAAGTGACATTACCTAGAAGTGGACATCCCACAAAAATTGATGAAAAGTCAAGAATAAAATTACCATAATCTGAGGAGTTCTATAGATCTAGGAGGTATAGCAACATTAAAGGAGCTGCAGGAATTTTTGGCCAATACCAGTTGTGTCCTGCATGTGACATCTATCTCCCATATCCTTTATATGTCTGCCCTGTGGAGTAGGGTGGGCAAGACAGCAGCCTTTTCTTAGATAGGAAAACATACAAGCCCTGCTGTGTTTTGCCAAAACCTACATCATGTCTGCCAAAAGCATGTGGGAAACATGTTATGCTCTGATGAGACCAAGATTGATCTTTTTGGCCATAATTCCATAAGATATGTTTGGTGTAAAGGCAACATTGCGCATAACAAAAAGAGTACCATAACTACAGCGAAGCATGGTGGAGGCAGCATTATGCTTTGGGGATATTTTTTAGCAGCTGGTACTTGGCTTTAGGCCCCGTCACACATAAAGATGCACCAGCGATCCCGACAACGATACGACCTTGTCAGGATCGCTGGTGCATCGCTAAATGATCGCTGGTGAGCTGCCAAACAGGCACCTTCACCAGCAATCAGCACCAGCGAGGACGCTGGTCTCTAAGGTAAATATCGGGTTACTAAGCAGCGTGCGTCTCTTAGTTACCTAATGTGTACCTTAGAAACCTGCGTGCTCACGCCGGGAGCTGCCAGCACGCAGGTTTCTAAGGTAAACATCGGGTAACTAAGTGACGCGCGCCGCTTAGTAACCTGATATTTACCTTGGATGCCAACTGCCAGCGCCTGCTTAGAGCGCTGGGAGCTCGCCGATCGTTGGCTCCCGCTGCCACACGCAGCGATGCGTGCTGGCCAGCGGGAGACCAGCGATCAAAAAATGGCCCAGGACAATCGAGCACGTTCAGCGATACCTGGCGGGGGGGGGGGGGGGGGCGGTCGCTGATCCCCGTCACACACGGCGATCTCGCTGGCGAGATCGCTGTGGCGTCACAAAATCAGCGATCTCGCTGGTGATATCGCTGTGTGTGACGGGGCCTTTAATCAAGGTGGAGGCAATTGAGAGCAGTTCCAAATATCAAACAATTTTGCATCAACACCTTCAGGCCTCTGCAAAGAATATGAAGAGGAATTTCAACTTTCAGCACAACAGCGACCCTAAGCAACTTCCAAAGAGTGGCTTCACCAGAAGATCACAATTTTGGAATGTCCCAGACCTGAATCTAATAGAAAGTCTGTGGACGACCTGAAGAGGGCGCTGCACACAGGAGATGCCTCTGCAATCTGCTAGATGGGGGGCAAGGAAGATCTGTCAAAGACCGCTAATGCTACATGTGCTACCATGATAGTTCGGCCCAAAAAGACTGAATGCCGTAAGAAATTCAAAAGGGACTTCCACAAAATAAATGGTGTGAGGGTGTGAAGAGTTATACAACCACATTCTTTTATTTTTACTTTTTTACTTTTGTTTTTTTTTACTTATTTAACCTGAAAATATTTCCGTTTGTTTCTCAATGGATGTGTACAGATTATGGGCGACATTGAACATAGGTGTCTAGACTTTTTATATGCACTGTATCTAACCCTATCCTGTGTGATACTGTCTGATGAGCTGTGTATCTAACCCTATCCTGTGTGATACTGACTGCTGAGCTGTGTATCTAATCCTATCCTGTGTGGTACTGTCTGCTGAGCTGTGTATCTAATCCTCTCCTGTGTGATACTGTCTGCTGGGCCGTGTATCTAATCCTCCTGTGTGATACTGACTGCTGAGCCGTGTATCTAATCCTATCCTGTGTGATACTGCCTGCTGAGCTGTGTATCTAATCCTATCCTATGTGATACGGACTGCTGAGCCGTGTATCTAATCCTATCCTGTGTGATACTGTCGGCTGAGCTGTGTATCTAATCCTATCCTGTGTGATACTGTCTGCTGAGCTGTGTATCTAACCCTATCCTGTGTGATACTTTCTCGGAGTGTTGCAGTACAATACGTTTCTGATTTTGTGCTTTTTTCCTGTCTCCAGATTTCCAGTGGGTGCAGGGGGATGTGTGCGAGGTGCAGCTGATGGTCTACAACCCGATGCCCTTTGAACTCAGAGTGGAGACCATGGTGAGTCCTTATGTAACACAAGCAGCTGATGATGAAACGTACAGGAGAACTTATTTAATCCACACCTGTGTCACTTTTTTATACATAGCATAATGGTGCTTTCCACCACTTTCTAATAATTCACATATGATCCGAGGGTGCATTAACAAAAGAAATTGTCTGGGTTCTCCTTCGGTCTTATCACCTTCTCTCCCATCCAGGTCAGAGTGATGGCTGCTGCAGCAACATGTCGGTTACAGTTGCCGCCAATGATTGTCTGCAGAAGTCCGCCGCCAATCAGGCCATAAGACACCTAGTGGGAACCCGGCCAGCAAGACAGAGTAGCACAGGGGTCCATAAGCGAATGTCCTACATGGTTCTGACATGCTCACATTATTACCACGAGACAGGGTTTCGTGTTGTGAGTTCATTTTCCCCTTCACCTTTGATGTCTGATGAACTCCCTCTTCTGGTGAAGAGAGGTAGTGAAATTGATTGGGATGGGAAGAACCTGTTATCTGAACAGGCGGAGTGTGATTGGACATCTGGAATTTCTGAGTGGATATAAGGCAGCCGACGCCCTGCAGGGTTTGCTGGTGATCCTTTCATTTCTGAGGTCTGACATCCAGTTTTAGTTCCTGTCTACTAAAAGCTAAGTTTTTGCCCTGCTATTATTCCATGAGATTTTGACTGGTTTCCTTAGTGTTTGTATTCAGCCAGTCCTGGTTAGGACTGGCTGAATTCCATTTTTGTCTCTGATCAGTTGATCTCTTTGCTCTGTTTCCAGAATATACCTGAGTGCTGATATAGTGATTTTGAAGTCTAGCGACTTCAGGGCCTTTTTCCCTATCAGACGGTTGGGACATTTTTGTAGGGTTTTTGCGGATTGCAGCCAGCATCTTTTCTGTCCTGTCCTATCTAGTTAGTTGGGCCCCATCGTTTGCTCAACCTATCTTTCTGTCTGTGTTTGTGTTTTCATCTGTTTTTCACCGACAATACATGTTGGGGGCTGTCTATTGCTTTGGGGTCTGCTCTGGGGCAGTTTAGATTTCCCCTTTCCTTCTTTAGGCTTATGTAGTTCTCCGGCTGTGACGAGGGGTCTAGGGCACCGTAGGAACCCCCCACGGCTACTGTTAGTTGTGGTGAATAGGATCAAGGGGTCTGCAATCCGATAGCTACCAACCTCTCCGGTTTTCTGGACTTAGCTAGTATTTTTGTTTTCTCCTCCGGTGACTCATTCATAACAGAATCACCAGCCATACCGCAGATTCTAGGGTACTCAATAGCAGGAAAGAATTGTAAAAAAAAAAAAAAAAAAGTGTCAGAATTTTTTTTGTGTATATTTTTTCCTCTATTTCTCTGAGGCCGTAGGAGGAATTTTTTCTCAATGGAGATTGAGCAATTGTCTGATCGTGTGGAGCAGCTTGCTGCTGAAGTGCGGGGAATTTCCGCCTACCTTGCTCATTCACATGCTGCTGAACCAAAGATCCCTACTCCTGATGTGTTTTTTGGGGATCGGTCTAAATTTCTGAATTTTAAGAATAATTGTAAATTATTTTTTGCCTTGAAGCCTAACTCATCGGGGAGCTCCGCGCAGCAGGTTAAAATTGTCATCTCTTTCCTGCGCGGCGAACCCCAGGATTGGGCGTTTTCTTTGAAACCTGATGATCCTATTCTGACTGATGTGAATACATTTTTTTCAGGCCTTGGGGTTGTTGTATGATGAACCTAATGCTATTGATCAGGCTGAAAATGCCCTGTTGGCATTGAGCCAGGGTCAGGATTCTGCAGCGTTGTACTGTCAAAAATTCCGAAAGTGGGCGGTCCTTACTACCTGGAATGATGGTGCCTTGGCAGCTCTCTTTCGGAAGGGTTTGTCAGAAACCGTAAAAGATACTATGGTGGGATTTCCTGTTCCCTCTGGTCTTGACGAATCTATGTCATTAGCCATTCAGGTTGATCGGCGTTGGCGTGAACGTAAAACTGTACGAGAGGTGTGGCCACCTGTTGAACAAATGTCTGAACCTATGCAATGTGATAGAGTTTTGTCTAGGGCGCAACGTCAGGCATTCAGAAGGCGTAATAAGCTGTGTTTTTTCTGTGGAGATGCCTCTCATATGATTTCTGTCTGCCCTAAACGAGAGAAACGTTTTGCACACACATTTGCTGTGGGTGGTGTTCAACCTAAGTTTCTTCTGGCAATTACTCTGATCTGCTCCCTGTCCACATTTTCCACTAAGGCTTTTGTGGATTCGGGAGCAGCTCTGAACCTGATGGTCTTGAATTTTGCTAAACATTGTGGGTTTCCTATGACACCTCTGCAGACGCCTATCCCTTTGAGGGGTATTGATGCTACTCCTTTGGCGAAGAATAGACCTCAGTTTTGGACCCAGGTGGTAATACGGGTCGCCCCAGACCATCAAGAAAGTTGCAGATTTTTGGTGTTGCATAATTTGCATGATACCATCGTTCTTTGGTTTCCCTGGTTGCAAATCCATAATCCAGTTTTGGATTGGAAATCTGTGTCTGTGGTGAGTTGGGGTTGTCATTGTGCCCTTAGCGACGCTCCTGTTTTCTCCACCTCTCCCCAGTCGCAGGATGTTCCTGACTATTTGGCTGATTTTTATGATGTATTTAGTGAGAATGAGTCTGCGTCTTTGCCTCCTCATAGGAGTTATGACTGTGCAATTGAGCTGAGTCCTGGGTGTAAATTTCCCAAGGGTCGACTTTTCAATTTATCTGTACCCGAGCACGAGGCTATGCGATCCTATATTAAAGAGTCGTTGGAGAAGGGTCATATTAGACCATCCTCTTCACCCTTAGGTGCTGGGTTTTTTTCGTGGCCAAGAAAGATGGTTCATTAAGGCCTTGTATTGACTATCGTTCCCTCAACAAAATTACTGTTAAATATCAGTATCCGTTACCCCTGATTTCTGATCTATTCTCCAGAGTTAAAGGTGCTTGCTGGTTTACCAAGCTTGACCTCAGGGGCGCGTATAATCTTATTCGCATTAAGCAGGGGGATGAATGGAAGACGGCATTTAATACTCCGGAGGGACATTTTGAGTACCTGGTGATGCCTTTTGGGCTCACTAATGCCCCTTTTGTCTTCCAGTGCTTCATGAATGATATTTTCCGAGATTTTGTGGATAAATTTTTGATCATCTATCTGGATGATAATTTGATCTTTTCCAAGGATTGGGATTCTCATGTGGAACATGTTCGGACTGTGTTCCGGATTTTGAGGGAGAATTCCCTGTATGTCAAGGGATCGAAATGCCTTTTTGGTGTTCAGAGGATTTCATTTTTGGGATTTATTTTGTCTCCGTCAACTATTGAAATGGACCCGGCCAAGGTACAGGCCATTTATGATTGGGTTCAGCCCACTTCGTTGAAGGCCCTCCAGAAGTTTTTGGGTTTTGCTAATTTTTATCGTAAATTTATAGCTAATTTTTCTGGTATTGCCAAACCATTGACTGATTTGACTAAGAAGAGTGCTGATGTGCTGAATTGGTCTCCGGAAGCTGTTTCTTCCTTTCAGGAGCTGAAGCGAAGGTTCACTTCTGCCCCGGTTTTGCGGCAACCTGATGTCTCACTCCCGTTTCAGGTAGAGGTGGACGCTTCTGAGATTGGTGCAGGAGCTGTTTTGTCCCAAAAAGATCCTGTAACATCTAAAATGAATCCCTGTGCTTTCTTTTCCCGAAAGTTCTCCCCATCCGAACGTAACTATGATGTGGGGAATCGGGAACTGTTAGCCATGAAATGGGCATTTGAGGAGTGGAGACATTGTTTGGAGGGAGCTAAACATCAAGTCGTGGTCCTTACTGACCACAAGAATTTGATTTACCTGGAGTCGGCCAAACGCTTGAATCCTAGACAGGCTAGGTGGGCCTTGTTTTCACACGTTTTGATTTTGTGGTCTCTTTTCTTCCGGGCACTAAGAATGTCAAGGCAGACGCCCTTTCTAGGAGTTTCTTTGCCGATTCTCCTATTGTGACCAAGCCTGCTACCATCTTAGGTGAGGGGGTAGTTCTTTCTGCCATCTCGCCCAATTTGAGATGTGCTCTGGAAGTTTCAGGAGGACAAACCTGAGCGTTGTCCCATTGGAAAATTGTATGTTCCTGACCAGTGGAGGAAGAGAGTGATGTCTGAGGTTCATTGCTCCGCATTGGCTGGTCATCCAGGTATTTTGGGTACTAGAGATTTGGTGAGTCGGTCTTTTTGGTGGCCCGCCTTGTCTCGTGATGTCAGGAATTTTGTGCAGTCCTGTGGGACTTGCTCCCAGTCTAAACCTTGTTCTCGCTCTAGTGGGTTGTTGATGCCTTTGCTGGTGCCCAGGAGGCCATGGACGCATATTTCAATGGATTTTATCTCTGATATGCCTGTCTCTCAGAGAATGACTGTTATTTGGGTGATTTGTGATAGATTCTCTAAGATGTTCCATCTTGTACCACTCCCTAAGTTGCCATCTTCCTCAGAGTTGGTGCCCTTGTTTTTGCAACAGGTGGTTCGCTTGCACGGGATTCCTGAGAACATTGTGTCTGACAGAGGAGTTCAGTTTGTTTCTAGATTTTGGAGGACTTTCTGTTCCAAGCTGGGAATTCAGTTGTCCTTCTCCTCTGCGTTTCACCCTCAGACCAATGGGCAGACGGAGAGAACAAACCAGACTTTGGAGTCGTATTTGAGATGTTTTATTTGTGCTGATCAGGATGATTGGGTTTCATTTTTGCCCTTGGCCGAATTTGCTTTAAATAATAGAGCTAGTTCTGCCACTTTGATGTCACTTTTTTTTGTAACTTTGGGTTTCATCCTCGATTCTCTTCAGGGCAGGTGGAGTCTTCTGCCTGCCCAGGTGTTGACACTGTAGTGGAGAGAATGCACCAGATCTGGGACCAAGTGGTGGATAAGTTGTCTCTCTCCCAGGAAAAGGCCCAGCGGTTTTCCAACCGGCATAGAACCATTGGTCCCCGGTTTAAGGTGGGTGATATGGTTTGGTTGTCATCAAAGAATATCTCTATGAAGGTGGCTTCTCCAAAGTTTAAACCTAGATTTATTGGACCTCACAAGATTTTGGAGGTCTCTTTTCGATTGGCTCTTCCTGTTACATTCAAGATCCATAACGTGTTTCATAAGTCTCTGTTAAAGAGGTTTGTTGAGCCAGTAGTTCCTGTGGTGGCATCTCCTGACCCTGTATTGGTTGAAGGTAATGTGGAATATGAGGTTGAGAAGATACTGGATTCTCGTCTGGTTAGACGGAGACTCCAGTATTTGGTTAAATGGAAGGGTTATGGCCAGGAGGATAATTCTTGGGTCCCTGCATCCGATATTCATGCCGAAAGATTGGTTCGTGCTTTTCATCGGGCCCATCCTGATCTCCCTGGTGGCGTGGATGAGGGTTCGGTGACCCATCCTCAAGGGGGAGGTACTGTTGTGAGTTCATTTTCCCCTTCACCTTTGATGTCTGATGAACTCCCTCTGCTGGTGAAGAGAGGTAGTGAAATTGATTGGGATGGGAAGAACCTGTTATCTGAACAGGCGGAGTGTGATTGGACATCTGGAATTTCTGAGTGGATATAAGGCAGCCGACGCCCTGCAGGGTTTGCTGGTGATCCTTTCTGCTCTGAGCTCTGGCATCCAGTTTTAGTTCCTGTCTACTAAAAGCTGTTTTTGCCCTGCTATTATTCCATGAGATTTTGTCTGGTTTCCTTAGTGTTTGTATTCAGCCAGTCCTGGTTGGGACTGGCTGAATTCCACTTTTGTCTCTGATCAGTTGATCTCTTTGCTCTGTTTTCAGAATATACCTGAGTGCTGATATAGTGATTTTGAAGTCTAGCGACTTCAGGGCCTTTTTTCCTATCAGACGGTTGGGACATTTTTGTATGTTTTTTTGCGGATTGCAGCCAGCATCTTTTCTGTCCTGTCCTATCTAGTTAGTTGGGCCCCATCGTTTGCTCAGTGTGTCTTTCTGTCTGTGTTTGTGTTTTCATCTGTTTTTTACCGACAATACATGTTGGGGGCTGTCTATTGCTTTGGGGTCTGCTCTGGGGCAGTTTAGATTTCCCCTTTCTTTCTTTAGGCTTATGTAGTTCTCCGGCTGTGACGAGGGGTTTAGGGCACCGTAGGAACCCCCCACGGCTACTGTTAGTTGTGGTGAATAGGATCAGGGGTCTGCAATCCGATAGCTACCAACCTCTCCGGTTTTCTGGACTTAGCTTGTATTTTTATTTTCTCCTCCTCCGGTGACTCATTCATAACAGTTTCGCCAATTACTGGTTTCGCACTTCATCCAGGGTTGAGGTGCACAAAGCTAGATGAGTAGTGGTGAGTACTTCAAAATGGTGCCCTGCAAGCTTTGCCAGCATGGGCCTTTGCTGACTGTAAAATTGCTTCACGTTGTGATATGGGGTAATGGGTCACTCGTCCATCACTGGGTATATGAGCGCTCCTTGCATCACCTGCTCACTAAGATGGCATCGGTAGGCACTTGGTGCTTAGCTGTAGCTTGAGTCCAGGTAGGAGGACCAGTTGGACCTTGGACGACCCATTCAGAGAAGACCTCAATCTGGGTAGATCACCCTAATAAATTGCATGTAGAAGAAAAGTCCGTCCTGGCTTGTGTTTTAATCGATGGAGTGTTGCCATAGCAAGATGGCTGCTTTTAGATTAGGTGCAGTTTTTGAAGGTAACGATCCTTGGGAGGAATAGAGTGGATCCTCACAGTTGTAGAGGAGTCCGGGTCCAATTAGTTGGCTTTTATTCAGGATGTAATAAACAGGAGCTCTTCAGAGGCGGGGTCTAGCTCCTTCATTTGCTTATCTCCACCCCCAAGGAAATCAAATCGAGTCTGTTTAACCCCATTGTGCCTGTGGGTGAAGCTGTTCATCCTGTGCTGTGGTGCAGCGTAGAGGGGGCTGAGGAGCTGATGCCTCCAAAAACTGCTGCTGTCTCACTGGCGTCGAAGTGTTTCTGTGACAACCGGGGGCCCGCCGAATGCCCTGTCACTGCCATTTTGGTACTCCTTTGAAGCTCGGGTACATGAGGACCATGATTTACACTATATTCTTCAATGGTATGGTATTGCGTAGTAAATTCAGCTGGACAATTGCAGGTTCAAGCCCCCCAAGGGGAGAAACAAATATGGTAAAACAAAAACAATTAAAATTGGAGACACAACTGCAAAAACAAATAAAATGGAGACACAACTACTGTATTTATCTATAGATCTAGAATTTTTTTTTCTTTAAATTTCCAAAAATTTTTTCAATCGTTAAATAAAAATATGCACGTTTGTCATCGCCGTAATCGCACTGAACTGTTTTCCCCATTTTCCCGCACTTTTTTCCCGGTATTCAATGCAGTGCACAGTAAAATGAATGGCGTCATTGAACTTGTCCCCCAAAATAAAAAAAGAATCCCTCTTAAGGCCATGTTGGCCCCCAAAAAGAAAAAGTGATGGCTTTTGGAAGTAGGGAAGGAAAAAATGAAAGTGCAATAACAAATAATTGCCTTGTCCTCGAGAGATTAAAAGAAGTCTTATCTCCTATAACGCCTCTGATATGGGAGCTGGGTATTTGGCTTGCAAGACCCGACTTTATGGCGGACAACTGCTCCTAGACAGACATTTTGCTCGAGAGGAGGACCCTCTTTTATGATGCACATACAGCACATTAAAGGGACTATCCAGCAGTTTTTTGCTATGTAATTTAAGAGCAGCATAAAGTAGGGGCTAAGACCCTGATTCCAGTGATGTTTCACTTGCTCATCAGCTTGCTGTAGTTTTAATACAATCAGTGTTTCATCAGCAGGAGATTATCACTTCAGGACTAGTTGTCATGTACCAGGCAGTCCGGTTAATCTAGCTAACCCCGCCCCCAACTCTGGCAGCTTTTTCCTGTGTACACTGTGTAAGCTGCCAATCAGGGGCGTTGGCAGGGTTATACGCAAGCTCAGCAGTCATAGCACTGCTACATCCAAGGCAGAGAAAACTGTGATTTTATCAAAACTACAGCAAGCAGCACAGCAAGTGACACATCGCTGGAATCAGTGTCTCTGCCCCTGCATCATGTTGCTTTCAGATTACATAGCAATAGCACAGGAACTCTTAAACTTTTATTATAAAAAATGAAAGAAGGGAATCTGGCTCTTTTATTATCCTAAAGTACAATCCCATAGCACGCGGACAGGAAGTGTTGTCTGAGGGGCACAGGGAACCTACAGCTTGAATTCCACTGTTCGCATCACACTATTCCAGTTCTCCTTTAAGGCGGCGTCCTGCGCTGCCTGACATGGGTCTGCTGACGGGATACAATTAGGAGGATAATAGATTTCTCACTTTACAAAGAGAGAGAGAGAAAAAAAAACCCCTTAGTAAGTAGAAGAGCGAGCGCCGCTGGTTAATAGGGTGACAAAAAATCGCAACGGCGACGTAAACCCAATAATAACGAATGGTCTGGAAGAAGCTTCTATATCAGGAAGGTTAATTTCAAGCTCCGAGTCCCCCATGATAAAGCCGCCTGTCAGGTCTTTATGGTTTTAATGATCAGAGCAGAACAAGCTGCCGTCAGAGACGTCCCTGCCGAGGGTGTATATAGATATACATGTGTGTATATATAGGGCAGGGAGCCGTTAATGTGATCCTGACCATTGCAGCCTTTATTGGCCTCCTCTAATCCCGCCGCGACCTCCTCTTTTCCTAGAACTCATAACAAATTTAAAGTAACGCTCTGCAAAACCGGATTAACTGCAGCGAGGCCGCGGTATAGCTGCCGGTCTCAGGACCCCCCGGGGGCCAAGTGCAGGGATTCAGATCACGGACGTCACCGGCGTTAATGGGCCTGTAATAGATGTCAGCCCCCCGCTCGCCTCGCTATCCCCTTACAACACACATATATAAGCACTTAACTTCCAGGCAAATGTAGCAAGAGATAGAAATTACCGCGAGGGTCACCGTGACCACCGAGCCGCTCGGCGGTGGCGGTTGTGACAATGTCACCAGAGTCCTTTTGCAGCTATTTATGTTACTTTGTGTCATTTTTAGTATTTATTGCCCAGAGGAAGGAGAGTTGTGCTTTTTTTTTTTTTTTTTTTTTAATTTTTTTTTTTTTTTAATTTTTTCTTTTTTTATTCCCCTTCCATCCTCGTTATCATTGGCTGTTTTAACTCTTTAATGTCCAGCCATGTGATGGATCCTGCTGCCGACGAGTGGAGAGAAAATCAAAACTAAATTAATTAAAATAAAGAAAAAAAAAAAATCCTTTGTCGCTTTCTAACCGGAACATTTGGGGCCGCATACATTGTTATTGCAATTTTTAGGGTCGGTGCTGTATTAAGAAAATATAACCGAAATCACACTCGGCTCCGGCGGTCACTGAAAGACGTTGCATCTGTTATCGCCATATTTAACCCTGTTCATTGCCAAAGAAAAGGGGTTCAAAGCGCCAATAACATGGGGGACGATAAAATTAAATGCACATGATTTTTTTTTAATTTAAACATTATTATCGACCTATTACAACAACCGACATTTTTTTTTCTTTTCATTTTTCATAATCTTTGTTCTAAAAACCATAAAGATATTATATTTATTAGTATTATTAACTTTAAATACAGTTTCGGCTCATGCAGAGCCTTTATCTAGAGGTTTGAAAACAATTTAGCTTT